>NC_135761.1:17306663-17556663 GCF_052425735.1 Oculina patagonica
AAATCCTCCACAGTTGAACTCTACTCCCTATTGCATTAAACATCGTTACTTTTCTTTTTATCTTTGGTATCCTTTAAAAAGGTACGTCTATTGTACAAGACACTTCGACTCAAGAATGCCCATGTAACAAGTCTTAACTGTGCATCCCCTAACAACATTCGCGCAATTGTGAACGTTACGTTTGGCACAGGAAATTCAGCAGACACAGACATCCAAAAGATGTTGGAAAACGAAATAAAAGACGGTTCACTTTTTGACATTCCAGTTGACAGCTCAGAATACAACGTCAAGTTTAATTGTAAGTATTTTGTTTCCTTTCCTTTTTCGGACGTAGTCATATACTGTTTCCGCCTAGTAAACCAATCAAGAAGCAAGCGCACAGACCAATTGGCAGACATATTAGGCGCTCTTTACACACTATAAACCCAGTGTTGCACTGGACTGTTAATCTGTCTGCCTGTCTGCCTGTCTGCCTGTCTGCCTGTCTGCCTGTCTGCCTGCCTGCCTGCCTGTCTGCCTGCCTGCCTGTCTGCCTGTCTGCCTGTCTGCCTGTCTGCCTGTCTGCCTGTCTGCCTGTCTGCCTGTCTGCCTGCCTGTCTGCCTGTCTGCCTGTCTGCCTGGCTGCCTGTCTGCCTGTCTGCCTGTCTGCCTGTCTGTCTGTCTGCCTGTCTGCCTAAACCCAGTGTTGCACTGGACTGTTAATCTGTCTGCCTGTCTGCCTGTCTGCCTGTCTGCCTGTCTGCCTGTCTGCCTGTCTGCCTGCCTGTCTGCCTGTCTGCCTGTCTGCTTGCTCGCCTGCCTGCCTGCATGTCTGCCTGTCTGCTTGCTTGCCTGCCTGTCTGCCTGCCTGCCTGTTTGCCTCTCTGTCTACCTGTCTTCCAGTGCCTGCTCGCCTGCTCTGCCTGCCTATCTGCCTATCTGCCTGTCTGCCTGCCTGCCTGCCTGCCTGCCTGCCTGCCTGCCTGCCTGCCTGCCTGCCTGCCTGCCTGCCTGCCTGCCTGCCTGCCTGCCTGCCTGCCTGCCTGCCTGCCTGCCTGCCTGCCTGCCTGCCTGCCTGCTCTGCCTGCCTGACTGACTGACTGACTGGCTGACTGACTGACTGACTGACTGACTGACTGACTGACTGACTGACTGACTGACTGACTGACTGACTGACTGACTGACTGACTGACTGACTGACTGACTGACTGACTGACTGGCTGGCTGGCTGGCTGGCTGGCTGGATGGCTGGCTGACTGGCTGGCTGCCTGTTTGCCTCTCTGTCTACCTGTCTTCCAGTGCCTGCTCGCCTGCTCGCCTGCCTATCTGCCTATCTGCCTGTCTGGTATAGTGATGCTAGGACACTGTTTCCCTTGGAGATGCTCATTAATTGCTTACTATTCATATACCAGAGGATAAATTTCTTCCTTGCTTATAACTTCAACTGTGCATACGTTATCACTTTTCCCCTTCTAAAAGACTACACATTATTTAACAAGCCTGTTATCTTCTAGACGTGACTTTACGTTTTGAGATCAAAGCTGGAGAATGCGAAAGAGTGTGCTGTGGTGCAGGTGGTCCTGTTGTTATGGTTCAAACGTGCACTCCGCCAAACCGGTGTGAAGGAATCAGAAATTCCACGAAGGAAGAGGACGGTCACTGTCCAGGAGAAGGAAAAGATACTTGCCAAGAACAAAAATGCGGTAAGACTTCATAGGCTTGATTGTCCACAGCGTACTTGTGGGAGATACAGTCAACTCTCGTTAAAGCGGACACGCTCGGGCCGTCGTTTAGTGTCCGTTATAGCGAGAGTCCGTAATAGCGGAGTCATTTCCAGTCAAACCTCTTTTGCCGGGGATCTGGATTTGTCGTATAATAATAATATATATATATATTGATAGGGAAAAAGGAAAAAAAAAAAAAAAAAAAAAAAAAAAAAAAAAAAAAAAAAAAAAAAAAAAAAAAAAAAAAAAAAAAAAAAAAAAAAATGTCCGTAATAGCGAGTGTCCGTAATACGCGGGGTGTCCGTAAGGCGAGAGTTGACTGTATCATGGATGGGGTTTTATTCATATGATGATCTACAACATCTTACATCGATCTTAAAATGCATTTTGGAGAGATTCACATTAGAACACAATGCTTCTACTTAGGAAACCACTTACCGTATTTACGCGATTGAGCGCTGCGGCGCTCTTAAACTTTTAATGTGCCGGTTGCAACATTTATTCGGGGACGGCGCTTATTCTTAAGGGCGGCGAACTACTTTGAACTTAGAGACATTGTAATCCAGGAAATAAAACTTCGCCAGTTAGTTAAAATTGAGTTGTACCGAACTTTTTTTCTTAGTTTGACTCCTTAAACAATTCAATCAGATGATGCTTCTATCACCCCCCAAATTATTTTGAATGAATGCGGCGTTTATTTGAGGGCGACGCCCTTAAATATTTTTGTTTTCATATGCGACGCATAGGGGGGAGGAGGGAGTGCTTAATTGGGGCGGCGCTTTATCTTGTGAATACTGTATATAGTCACATAATTCTTGTCAACCAAGAGTTCCAGACGTCTTTTGGTTTTGTTAGAAGTAACCGTTAACAGTACTTCATGTAGCTCAACTCAGTCTGCAACCTTTTATTAATATTTTTCAGGTGGTACCGGCGCCAACTCGCCAAGCTTCGCAACAATTGCTTTGTTGACGATCGTGTGTTTCTGCAGGTGAGAAAACCTGCTATTAAAAAATAATGTTCATATTGTAGTGTTCCAGGAGTGTTTCGAATGGAATGGCAAAATGGTGAAGAATAAGGGAGTAAAATTAATACTGTAAGTATCAACTACACAATTGTGCACAACGCGGAATTTGGCTTTTTCTCTGGTTGCATGTATTTCAGTGTGCACCTATGTTATGTTAGGAGCAGAAGGAACGAAGTTTAGTTTGTTGTGAGGAATGTTGACTTTTTAATGAGATATGGAATCCTGGGTTGTTTTACCCCTGAGGAAGTAATGTAAATAAAACCTGATGGTCAATAAGGTCACCTTACAAAATTTCAGAAGATTTAAAGAAAACCTATCAGCGACATACTTACAAACTGTCGTAAATTTTGATTTTCATGGACTCCAAACCAGACAAGACTAGATGACCCTACCACCACATTCACCATCTCGGGCTCATCTGACGAAGATTCGTCGTCATATGGGGCTTACCACTATATGCAAATAGCACGCAGAGGACCATGATCGTCATAATCTTACTATTATAGACGCATCATCATTAGATCACACCCATAGCCTCGCTTATCACCTTCATGTCACATCACAGGCCAAAAATTGACTATCATCATCATCATCATCATCATCATCATCATCATCATCATCATCATCATCATCACTATGATCTCAAGCCAGGCCAAGACGGAGTTATGTGTCGATGCACACCAGCTAGGTCTGGGATTTTTACCAACTCAGGCCTAGCCGGCTAGGAATTGTTCATGGGCTTCTTAAAATAACACAGCGAGTGGTTCAACTTTGCTTGGTGGAGCTTTGCCTCTGACAACAACAGAAAAGCTAATGACCATCAAAACTAAATAAACTTCTTATTCTCTTTTTTTTCCCCAGAATGGCAGTCCACTAAGTACCAAAAACAAAAGATTGAGTGATGGTGAATCAAGTTAAGCTCATACAAGATTTCAGCTGATCTCGGCAGATGATTGTTGAGTGTACACAACTGGGATCTCAAATGCAGTAGAGATTACTTCGTTTATATAACTCTATGTAACCTTCCTTATTTTTGACGATGCATATGAGTACTGACGTAGAGGATACAAAATATAATTCTCTACTTTAAGCTGTCGTGTGTGAACGATATATACTTAAATAGATCAGGATCGCGAGATGTGTGTTCAAAAAAGAACGAGAGTGCACTGAAAGACGCTGACCTCTTAAAATTTCATGGGGGGCCCCCCCCTTACATCATAAGATGCTGCTATAAATGGCAGACAAAAAATGGTAGTCCACCACGACAATGTCAATGTCAATATCAAGTTACAAACAAGTGTGAACCCGTTTATTCTGAGGTCTAGCCAGACATGTAAACCCTCTCAATTTTGTTTCTGCTAGCATAAAGATAATCAGCTGTAAAGCGTGTGTGCGTGAGAAATAAATCTGAGAGAATCTTGAAATGTGAAGCAGTTTTAAATCTCGCTAGTTCTTTCTCTTGTAAGCCCCATGAGACGTGAATGCCTCAAAACAACGGCTACACAAAAGAACGAGATGAAAATTCGCCAAGAAAAACGTATTACAAAAAATGACATTATTGTTGTACCTCGTGTAGCCAACCGACAAAATATTTGTTATCATTCAGATCTTACCCTCAAAGTGACGGTTTTCTTTGGTCTGCAGTTTTGTTATTTATAAATGGCCGACGTGCTATGATATTGCACCTATCAATGTTAAGCCCCAGGGTGGGGGACACATTTCCAATCTGATCTTTTTCATTATAACCATTCTATTTATCTCCTGCAATTCTGCTTTCATACATGACTAGTATTTTTACATCATGCAGTAATTTCACAATGTTTCACAATGTCAGTAGAGTATCAATATCAATATAAATATATACTAAGATTCTCGAATTTGATTGGTCAACGGGCTTAGTTTTGCATGGGTAATAGAAAAGTGCGCGAAGTCTAAAAATTGATTGCACATTTTTTTCTTACATATTTTTACAGCATTCTCACTACTTCCTGATTCAAATTTGAAGCTGAACGAACAAAGCTTTTTAAATTTTTAAATACCTCACCTTGTATTTACAATATATCGGGTAGTATGGTGTCTTCCACTGTGTGTGAAATATAATTTCGTTAGGATTGTAGGAGTTGTTAATCAGAAAGTAATTTAACTGCGTAAGGTAATTCATTTTTCATTTAATTGTTTTTGCATTGACCCGAGACGGTAGCTAGACAATTGAAAGAATTAAAGTGTAGCCCAAGGCATATAGCGGTGTTTGCAAGTCGTTTCTATGGTTTTTCGGACATGATTGACAAAATTGAAGGGAAGTTGAACCATCTCAACCATCACTTCGCATCCTAAAGCGTTCGTGAGTGGAAACAGAAACTTTTTCCTCCTCAAAACCTTTGGTATATTTTACCTCAAAAAGGCATAAGCAGTTTGCAGTTTTCATTTTCTTGCTATCTTGACGTCAAATTCCCTCGGGTGAATTCTGTCTGAAAGTCTATTTGAAAACGTTAACAGAGTAGCGAAAACAATGACAAAACTTGTAGCTAATTTTGTCGCGACGTTCATGATCCTTCAAGGAATGCTCTTCTTATATGGTAAGTGATGGCAAAACTCTTTGGTAAGTTGTTTATTTACTTGTTTTTTCAGGTAGCTATCGGTAAAAATTCGTGTTGCAACAAAGAGAAAATCAGTACAGGATGAACATTAGCAAGTAAGAGACTTCGACGAAAGAACGATTGAAAAAAATGTTAATCGAGGTCGTTCCACTAAATGAACACGCAGACCGTGACAGCTGGTGAAAACAAAACGTTATTTTCAAGTTGCTTTTTCTTTACAAGTTCGCGCATGATACTCACTGCGACATTCTTTCTAAAGACACGTGTGGGCTTTGTGTTTCTTTGGTCTGCAGTTTTTTTCCGACGCGCTATGATATCCCGCTAACTCAACATTTTAAACAGGAGTTATCAATATTGTGTTAGTTATAGCATACATACATACATACTTTATTTGAAAACAAAGGTCTATAAAGATGGCAGCCTAGGGCTGATGTGGACCTTTAAAACTTAATTACAGATAAAAAAAATAGAAAATAACTTATACAGTTCTTTATATTCTTTAAAATTTCATGACATTACTGAAATATACATAGCAAATAAACATAACATGATTATTAATAGCGGCTCAAAACACTTCGCGTGTCTGTTTAACACTAGAAGGGAACCGTGTGATCGGATCAGTTATTTCAAGCACACGTTCATGATCTAATCCGGCAATACCGTTACTTAAACTCGAGGATACCTGATACCTAAATACCGAATAAGGACTCGAGCCAGGATTTGAGCTTAGACTCGAGCCAGGACTCGAGCCAGGATTCGAGCCAGGACTCGGGCTAAGGAGTCGAGCCAGGACTCGAGTTAGGACTCGAGCCAGGACTCGAGTTAGAACTCGAGCCAGGAGTCGAGCCAGGATTTGAGCTTAGACTCGAGCCAGGACTCGAGCCAGGATTCGAGCCAGGATTCAAGCCAGGACCGGGCTAAGGACGAGCCAGGACTGCTAAGGAGTCGAGTCAGGACTCGAGTTAGGACTCGAGCCAGGAATCGAGTTAGAACTCAAGCCAGGACTAGAGTTAGGACTCGAGCAAGGATTTGAGCCAGGACTCGAGCCAGGATTCGAGCAAGGACTCGAGCCAGGACTCGAGTTAGGACTCGAGACAGGACTCGAGCCAAGACTCGAGCCAGGATTTGAGCCGGGACTCGGGCTAAGGACTCGAGCTAGGACTCGAGTTAAGACTCGAACAAGGATTCGAGCCAGGACTCGAGCCAAGACTCGAGCTAAGGATTCGAGCCAGGACTCAAGGTAGGATTTGAGCCAGGACTCGAGGCAGGGTTTTAAAAGCGCATCGGTTAGCCTCCGTGAAAGGACCGGTTGGCTTTCACCTCAGTTTGTGTGTAATTAGCTTTCACTCTGGTTTGCTTGCGGTAAGCTTTTCATACCAGTTTGCCTGCGGTTAGCTTTCACTTCGGTTTGCTGCCGTTTAGCGTTTTCTCTGGTTTGCAAGCGTTTAGCTTTCACTTTAGTTTGCTTGCGGTTAGCTTTTATTGGTTGGTTTAAACAGTATTTACCAAAAGAAAAAAATTATGTGAATATCAGAGCAACAAGGACTTTTAATAATAATAATAATAATAATAATAATAATAGTAATAATAATAATAATAATAATAATGATTTATTTAGCGCTATTCAGCTAATCTACCATAGTGCTTTGCAATCATTATGCTCAAATCTAAAATGAAATCTAAAGATTCCTAACTAAATTAAAGTTGACAGTTGTTATGTAGTCATTAATTAATGAGATAGAGAAGTTCTCATGTCACATTTCCAATCTGATCTTTTTTTATTATAGCCAGTCTATATATCAAGTACAATTCTACTTTCGCACAGGACTAATATTTTTACAGCATGCAGTAGTTTCACAATGTTTCACAATATCAAAAGAGTAACAATATCAATAGCAGTATATTACAAGATTCTCGAATTTGATTGGTCAACAGGCTTTATGCGCTATTATTAGCAAAGCGCGCGAGGTCTAAAAATATATTGGGTATTTTTGGACTCACCGCGAGACTCAGACAACATTAGCGTGATATGTGAGAAAAAGAGGGAATGTAGGCGAAGTATTGTATAAAAAAGGTCTTTTAGCCGCTCCATTTCGATCAATAAGAAGAAAGCTCAGATCGTCCGCCATTCTGGTTTTCATGACTGAATCTTGTCCGAGTCGTGACGTCACTCGCGTGCTTGGCTAATACATAATTAGAAAGTATGAATAATGACGGGTGCAACTGAATGGGTTCCCTTTCACAATATCACTCAACTAAATGTTACAGAAACGGGGAATGGGGCTTACGGGACTATGTCACGGTTGAGTAGTTAAGTTTATTTTAATAAATTTTGCAAAGTACAGTGGAACCCCGATATAACGATATGCCAAGGGGGCAGTAAAATTATATCGTTATATCGAGGAATCGTTATATCGGGGTTCCGTCCCATACATTTTACTATTGCCGGGACATAACATATTTATCGTTATATCGGGAATATCGTTATATCGAAGATCGTTATATCGGGGTTCCACTGTACTCAGTATGAAACTTAGGGCCTGTTTACATGGAGGTGGGGGACCCCGGGTAGGTGAGGTAACCCGCCTAGGTGGGGTAACCCGCCTGTCCATATAAACTCTCATTTTTTTTTCGATCGCGTTTACATGATAGGTGGGGTAACCCGCCTAGGCGGGTTGCCCGGTCTGCTGGGTAGGGTAACCCTCCCAGCCGGGGTCGTGTTTTGCCATGTAAACGTTTCAAGGTGGGGTAACCCGCCTACCCGGGGTCGACTCATGATTAATCTGAAAGTTCGCCAAATGCAAACTACACAAGCCTATGGCTACCTACGGCTTCAGCTACGGCTACAAACCCGGCGAGTTTTTCCTATAGTTTCATCTGCCCGTGAAACGACAGTGCGAAAGATGCTTGAAGAATTAAAAGTGAAAGTGAAGCATCAAGCGTAGGCCCGAGCGAGTATCGCGCTTCGACTATAAACAACAATGACTTCGACAAATGCTTCGACTGATACTTTGCCTAATCAAGTAGTTAGTCGAAACCACAAGATGAGAGAAATCCAACGTAAATACTGTATATAAAAATTACAAAATGAAATGCGATAGGCGACTTCAATGAAATTTATTTTGAGACCGAACTGGCTTGCACTTCACGAAAATATGTCATTGTATGGCCTTCGATTTTCACAGAAACGAATTTGGCTCCGAAGTTCAGTAACTGAGTCTAGGAAACCAATGAAAGGAACGAGAGAAAGAAATAAACGGAGCAATTTTGTCTGTTTACGTGCTAACCTCGTGAAAAGGTCACCCCCGGGACCCCGGGGTGATAAGATTGCATGTAAACGCGAGCTAATTTTCGACCACGGCTGGGCGGGTTACCTCACCTACCCGTGGTCCCCCACCTCCATGTAAACAGGCCCTTAATGTTTGCAACGAAATGACTTCTATGGATCGACAAAACCATAGCTTCGTTGCAACCAAATGTGTTTCCTGGGCGATATAATCTCGAGATACAAGCAAACAGGATTAACTTTGAAAACTGTTCAGCCCAATAGTATTTCAAAATGCATATATATCACAATCCGTTTCGATCTTTTTCACTTGCTTTTGGCCAGCAGTACCTTCTTTTGTATTTGCTGTGTTATTGAAATGTTCCTTCACTGTTTTAAGCGGTTATTTTCATATTTTACAAAACTTTTTGGACACTTCCACTGCCTAAATTGTGCTTAAGTCCGTGACGCAGTCCCTTAAAAAATCATTCTTTTTTTCTCAAATCCAGTAATCTATAGTCATAACCGTGACAAGAAAGCGTTTCGAACTTTCGCTATACATAGGCGTCCTGTTAATTTTTCACTTATATGATCAGAACGATTTGGACTTCACTCCTGGCCTATTTCTGTTGACGTAGCGGTTTGGACCTGTCGAAACATTCACCGGTTTCGCAATCCAGTACTCGCTTAAGTCAAACGTTTGAATAACACAAAAATATATATTTCACGCCTAACAAAAATCAGGGTTTTAGATAAAATTTTAAATAGAAGAGTGATTTAATAGACGGGTTTAATAGCTCATGTTATTTAGGGTCGAGACAGTCTTCCTTTTTAGTCTCCAATTTCCATGGTCGAGACAGGCTCCTTTTTACCTCATGGTAATGAGGTTTAGTTACCATTCTCGAAATCGCGTGTAAACCGCAATTAATTAATACATTAAACGATATACGTGCTGACAGAAAGGTTCTTTAAAACGTCATTCAGCACATGTCAATCAAAAACAAATTATTCTCCAACCTCGTTCTCAGGGTCTCTCTCTTCCAGGGAATGAGGTTTATTTTTCACAAAACAAATCGAAAGAGGATCAGTTTCACTTATCTTCTGGTGAGAAAAGAGAATAGAATTCGCTCTACAAAGCCTCAGAGCACAAGTTTTCCATTACCTATTCACGTAAGAAAACATTCAAAGGCAAATAAAGTGAGACTGTGACATTACTGATAGCAATTATACGCTACATGCAGTTAAGTTTGCCATGTGAAGTGTCTTAGTAAACACGACATTCATGCAGCACGTTTTTGTTTCGATTAGCGTCACGTCATCTCGAGTCATTTGTTTTTTATCTTTTTGAGTTGAGCAGAAACGCGCATCTTTTTTCTCAAATTTCATCCGCTGCTCAAAAATAAAATAACGCTATGTAAGTGCTGGCAGAAAGGTAAACATATTCACAAAACAAATTTACTTAAAGGTTACACTAAAATATTTTTGGGGTGGAAAAAAAGAATTACTGATAGCAGCCATAAGCTACACGCAGTTACGCTTGCACGTCATCCGTTTTCCATCTCTTTGAGTCGAGCAGTGCTGCAGCTCGGGCGCATCTTTCTCTCAAATTTTATCCGCTGCTCAAAAATATCGCTATATACGTACTGACAGAAAAGTAAACATATTCACAAAACAAATTTACTAAATGCTAAAAAGAATCAAAGGTTACACTTAAATATTTTGGTTGTGAAAAAACAGAATTCGAGCTACGCAGCCTGAGAGCACGAACCATCAATGAACTCCCATAAAAAAAAAAAAAAAAAACATTCAAAGGAAAATAAAGTGAGGTTGCGTTACATTATTGGACGGGTATTTGGAAAAAATGCAAAGGTCGGCACTTCACCGAATTACAATGAGGTTGCTCGAAGAGCCTTTGATTTAATTTCCATGCTGCTTACACGGTAGAGTCAGGCTCTCTTTTTTCGACGTTTTTGCTTGTTTACAAGCTAAAATGGTAGAATAGGGGTTAGTAGACAAAATTTGGAACCACATATTTGTAAACTCTCAAGGGACTTTTTTAATTTCTCAAGGGACTGTTTTAATTTCTCAAGGGATTACTTTCCGCTGTGGGTGATCACTTGCGATTTCGTGGAAAAAACGTGACTTGTCACTGTAAGCAATAAATCGTTCAGTTCAGAGTCTTGTTCCATTTAACGCTTACTTTATTGAATAGATCGAGGTAATTTGAACGCATCAGACAATAGAAACAATTATTGATGAATATGGTTCGACTGAAAAGCAATAGATTACAACAATATAAGAAACTAATAAACGATTTGAAAAAACACTGAAAGAACAAAACTTACAAATATTCCTCTGATCCGGTGGAGCGAAGACAAATCAGGACAAAAAACGTGAATAGAAAGAACGTAATCGTAGAAAGATCAAAACACGAGGTGATTGTGTAATAAACTTAGAATAATGTAAACTGATCTTGATAGCAATCACATGATAAACAAAGTAACGCAATGTCACGCGTGTAGATCACGAGGTTGATAGCTGCTCACGCGTGTGAACAATGTAAAAATAATACTAAAGAACAAAACGAGACGTTTGAATCTAACATACCGGCCCCTAAATGCGACATTAAAGCATTTAAACTAAGCTAAGTGATTCAAACGGTAAAGACTATTAAGTAATTGTTCTCAAATCAGCACTGTCAATCAAGTCAATCAGGAATAACTGTTCATTTGACATCACAGGTTGACTCTTCCGTTGAGTTTAACTGCTCTCGTGGAGCCTAGGTGCCTCTAGAAGAACTATCTTGTCGATGGGACGTTCCAGGACTGCAGTCTTGGTTTTCAGCGAGACTCTCCTTACTAGCCCATCTCTCTTGTTTGGCTTCACCTCCGTGATACGTCCGAGAGGCCACGAGTTTCTTGGGGAGTTTTCGTCTACCACGAGTACGACGTCTCCAACTTCGAAGTTGCTCGTCGATCGCGGCCACTTCTGTCTTTCTTGCAGACAAGGAAGATACTCCCTTAGCCACCTTCGCCAAAACACGTCCGACAGATACTGGACTTGTCGCCACCTCCGACGGGAATAAAGATCTCCCTTTCTGAAGACACCAGGAGGCATTTCGGGGCCTGACCGCAGTAAAAGAAGGTGATTTGGCGTCAAGGCTTCGGGGTCTCTTGGATCGTCAGATACCTTTGTTAGGGGCCTACCATTGACAATGGCTTCCACCTCACACATGAGAGTCGAGAGACCTTCGTCATCAAGGACTTGTTCTTTTAGAAGAGCATTCATCACCTTTCGAATGGTGCGAATGCAGCGTTCCCACACGCCACCATGATGAGAGCCTGCAGGGGGGTTGAAGATCCACTGAACGTTTCTCTGCAGGAGAGACTCTGAAATTACATCCTGGTTCCACCCTTCAATGGCACTCCTCAGCTCCTTCTCGCCGCACACGAAGTTTCCTCCATTATCCGATCTCACCACTTCTGGTTTCCCCCTTCTGCAAACGAAACGACTCATGCTGTGTAGGAAGGAGTCTGTGTCCAGACTGTGGACCACCTCGATGTGGATCGCGCGCACTGTTAAGCAGGTGAACACCACGCCATATCTCTTGACTTGGCTTCTCCCACGACGAACCAAAAAAGGGCCCAAAACAGTCGACCCCGACGTAGGTGAATGGGGGCTTGTCAGGAGTGATCCTGTCTTGCGGCAGGTTTGCCATCTTTTGCTCTCCAACTGGCGCTTGTCTCTTTCTGCAATTGAAGCAGCTGTTGAGGGACTTTCTCACTGCAGCTCTTGCCTTTATGATCCAAAATCTTTCTCTGATCATAGAGAGCACGTGTTCTGTGCCAGAGTGCCCGGAAGCGTGGTGGTAGAAGCTGATAATCAGACCAACAACGTGATGTGAAGTCGGCAGAATTATGGGATGTTTCGCGTCCGGTCGAAGGGGGGCGTTTTCAAGTCGTCCACCCACACGAAGCAGACCGTCCATCAACCGTGGGTCAAGCTTGGAGATTTTACTTGACTTCTTGACTTGAATCTTCTTTGTAGTAGCGGCGCATCCATTTATAACATCGGCCCTTGAATTCTTTAGGATGGCGATCTCTTCCTTGAAACTCTCTTTCTGTACATGGACCAGTATTTCCCTTTCGGCCTTGTCCAGTTCCTCCACGGTTATTGGTTCTATCCTTGTCACCTGGCTGCGGGGGATGAATCCTGATTTGCGTTGTGAAGCCGCCTTTCGCAGGTTTGCTCGGTAACGAAGAATCCACGCCACAAACTTCTTTAAACGGTACCACTGGGAAAAGCGTCCGAAGAGTTGGTTGAGTGTAATCTTCTCTGTTTCAGTTTTGGTAGAAAACACTTGAGATTCTCTCTTGACCTCTGGGTCGTTTTCAGCGACTGTAGAGGTTTTGAACTGCTGGTTTGGCCAGTCTTCCTCTGATTTCCAAAGGAAATCCGGTCCGGTTAACCAACGCTTGTTGTTCAGCAAGGCTTCGGCTGAGAGACCACGCGAGGCGTCGTCTGCCGGGTTTTCCTTTGTGCCGACGTGTCTCCACTGGTAAGGGGAGCTGACTTCTTGTATCGCAGCTATACGATTCGCGACGAAGGTATGAAACCGTTTGTCTTCATTTGCGATGTACCCCAAAACACAGGTGCTATCTGTCCAAAAGATGGACTGATCAACTGGAATGCCAATTTCCTTTCTGAGCATTTTATCCAATCGCGTGGCTACTACAGCTGCTGAGAGCTCCAGGCGTGGGATTGTCAACTGCTTTAGTGGGGATAGCCGCGATTTGCCAATGAGGAAGGAACAATGGACATCACCCTTAGTGTTGATGACGCGGAGATAGGTGACAGCACCATATGCATGCTGGGAAGCATCTGCGAAATGGTGAAGCTGACTGGAAGCTACTTCTCCAAAGTCGGTTGGTTTGAAACAGCGGTCAACCTTGAGGTTTTCGAGACTGGGAAGTTCATCAAGCCAGTTCCTCCAGCGAACGAGGTCCTCATCTGAAATAGGGTCGTCCCAGCCCAGGTTCTTGCGACATAAGTCCTGCAGCAATGCCTTTGCCGGCAGGGTGAATGGAGCTGCAAACCCTAACGGGTCGTAGACAGAGCTGACCACAGACAAAATGCCTCGTCTTGTAGGGGGCCTGTCCTTCACGCTTATCTTGAAGCCAAAGGTGTCAGACTCCACATCCCACCTGACTCCCAGGGCTCGCTCGATTGGTAGTTGATCGAGGAGAAGATCTGTCACGGATGCTGCCCTTTCCGATGTCGGGATAGAATCGATGACCTTCCGTGAATTGGAGATCCATTTTGTCAAGCGGAATCCTCCTTTAGAGAGCAGTTGACGGAGCTCGTCCACAAGCACGATGGCCTTGTTCTCAGATGAGACTGACTTGAGACAGTCGTCGACGTAGAAATTGTCTTTGACGCTGTTGACTGCCTCCTTGCTGAATGCTTGCTGATTATCCTCAGCAGTTCGCCTGAGACCAAAGTTAGCACAACTTGGTGATGATGTGGCGCCGAAGAGATGCACCATCATCTGATACTCCTCTGGCTCACTGTTCAAATCATTGTTCGGCCACCAGAGAAATCGTAGGGCATCGCAATCGTCAGGACTGACGTGTACTTGGTGAAACATCGACTCTACATCGGCCATGAGAGCAACAGGTTCCTGCCGAAAGCGTGTCAGGACACCAACCAAGTTGTTAGTTAAGTCAGGTCCCTGAAGAAGTTGATCATTCAGTGATGTTCCCTGGTGTTTCGCTGCACAATCAAACACCACGCGGACCTTGTCTGGTTTGTTCGGATTGAGGACAGGATGGTGAGGCAGATACCATACTGCGCCGACAGGATGTGTCAGCCGGTCCTGGGGCACCTTGCGGGCGTGGCCGTTCTTCACCAGATCTTCCATGAACGAAGAATACTTTAAAAGGAGCTCTTGGTTTTTCAGCAGTCTTCTTCGTAACAACTTCAAGCGGTGCTCTGCCAACGGTCGGTTGTCCGGAAGGTTAGGTGGGACGTTTCTCCAAGGTAATGCTATTTCGTAGTGACCCTCTTTGAGTTTGACGGACTGTTCCATAATACTCACTGCGCGCAAGTCTTCCTTTGACATTCCTGGGTCTTTATCGTAGACTGAGTCGCTGAATTCCAAGTTGCAGAACCTTGCAAACTGTTGACTGAGTTCGTTGTCGGCTCTGATGAAGTTCGCTGTGCGAGCTGAATTACCTTTCCGTTCTAAAGGACCGTTGATTGTCCACCCGAACATGGTTCTAACTGCATAAGGGCCTTGACCGTTGCACTCTCTTATTTCTTTAGGTTCTAGAGCTTTAGGAACGTCGTTGCCAATGAGCAAGCCAATGCAGGCGTCAATTTTTGGTAGCTCGATACCATTGAGGTGGGGGTACTTGCTCACATCCTCTTGCTGTGGGATGCTGTCTTTACTAACCGGTAGTTTTGGGGTGGAGAAGACAGATGGAAGCTCAACAAAACTGTGCTCATCCAAGTCGAACACCTCCAACTTGAAGACACTGCATTCAGTAGCGCTGTTCTGCTTCCCCAAGGTTGTCAGCGAAAGAGTAGTTTTCTCACCATCTACAGCCAACATTTCCATAAGTTGATGACTGCAGAACGACGTGTTTGATCCACTATCTAAGAAGGCGTAAGTCAACACTGGGGTGTCTGAACCTCTGGCCTTAACCTTTACAGGGACGATGGGAAGACCAACCGTTGAAACGCCGGCCCCGGTTAGAGCACAGCGGCTATCGCCATTGACGTAGCCATTTTGCGCATTGCCATTGTAGTTTCCAGCTGCGTTTCCATTGACTTCATTGACTCGGTTTTGGTTAGGAGGAAGGTTCCCATTGTTGTGGTCTTGCGGCTTTTGATGCAGAAATGTTGAGTGTTTCGTTCGGCAGGCAGGAATTTTGCAGTAGCTGTCTTTCGGACAGGTCGGCACCGTGTGACCAGTCTGGAAGCAGTTCTCACAAAGACCTTTCTTACGCACGAGGGTAATTCTCTGTTCCACGGACTGTTTCTTAAACTCACGACAGCGAGTCAACCAGTGGTTGCCGTTGCACAAATGGCATTTGGGCGTGGCCTTTGTTGAATCAGCTCCAGAAGGAGAATTTTCATTGCCCCCACTGACGGGTACCTCTCCAATGGTCGCAAAGCTATCACCATACCGGGGTTTGCGCTTTTTCGGATCCTTTCCTTGGCTCTTCAGTTCGCTGCTAACGTTTCCGAATATCGGGTGATTTAAGGCTCTGGCCTTTGATTCGACGAATCTTGCGATGTCCTCGAACGTGATTTCTCTCTGTTTGTTACTTGTTACGTCGTCAGCAACATCGCGCCATCTTTGCCTCAATTGGAAGGGAAGCCTTTCCACTACCTTCTGTAGGCTGTCCGGATTCTCGATCTTGTTGAGGCAACCGATCTCTTTTAATGTGTTTTTGCAGCTCGTGAGTAGGACAGAGAACTTCTGAAGTGCTTCGCCGTCTTCATGCTTTATCGGCGGTCCATTTGTGACTCGATTAACGTACGCTGTCGCAATTTTGTAGCTTTGACCGTATCTGGATTTTAACAGTCTCCTTGCTTCCTGGTATCCTTCGTCTGGCTGCATTGATAAGCAACTTTTCATGAGCTCTTGGACGTCACCGGTAGTATACTGCACGAGATAATACAGCTTCGTGCTGCTGTTTTTCGTCTTGGCCTCGATGAGGTTCTCAAAGGATCGGATGAAGTTGCAGTAATTAACGGGATCGCCGTTGAACGCTTGCACCTCGGCATGAGGCAGCGTCAGCGTTAGGGACAGTTGCTGGTGTTGTCCTAATAGCTGTTGCAATTGGTGGTCGCGGTACTGCTGCATGTACATAAGCTGCTCGTTGTGTTGTTGCTGCTGACGCTGAATATCTATCATATCTTGTATGAATTTTTCTCCGACTGCCGAATTACTCGAGGAGGGACTTCGCTCTCGCTTGATTTCGTTAGAATACGAGCGGTGATCGCTGAGCTCATACTTTGGCAGGTTTGCTGGTGTCCAGGGATTCGCTTCAGGTGAAAAGATTTTGAACTGTCTTCCAGGTTGACTGTTTACTGGAATTGGTTGATGATCCTTTCTTGATTCTGTTGTTTCCCGGGTCTCGTCAGGAAAGCCATGTGAAGATTGTAGACCCTTTGAAGGTGGGTCCAAATTTTCAGGTGTCGGTAGGGAAAAGTGTGTTTCCCTGTTCAGGACGACTGGTAGGCGTGGCTGTCCCAGAGGAGGGGAAGTTGCGAGGTCCTGGACACGAGTCCGATTATTCAACGGTCGCTGAGCATACTGATCTCCAAGTTCAGCCAAAGCATAAACTTCCTCTTCGGCTTCCGTTTTGGCGATTTCGGTTTCAAGCTGAAGTTGTTGTTTACGTTGTTGAAGGCGTAATTCAGCTGTTTCTTGCTGTTGTTGGTATTTAAGTCCTTCATGTCTTAATTGCAGCTCTTCTTCTTGGAGAGTTTGCTTCTTACGTAAAGAAGCCGCTTCAGCAGCCAGTGAAGCCCGTTTTGCGGCTGCAGCAGTTCTGGCGTTGAAGGCCGATGACCCGGTTTCGGACACGCGCGAGCCGGAGCGTAAAGATTTCTTCGATTGTGCACGTGATCTTGACCCAGCGTGGCTGATTGAATCGCGTGGATCGACTTCACTTTCCACTTTTCTACGGTGTTTATCTTCTGCCTTTGCGAACCACTCGTCGAGGGTTCGTTGAAAATTGACGATTCGTTGCGTTTCGCATTCGAAATATTCTTGCGAATCTTGAATTTCGCACTCGTCATCGAGTGTGGCGTGATAGGCGTTGTGGGCGTCTCGGAAATTGTTCGCGGTATCGTGAAACTCTTGCGCCTTTAACCTAACATCGGCAACAGTTTCGCAATTGGAAAAGCACTCCGTAATTTCCTTGATTTTCTTCGTAATGTTAGCTTTCGCAGCGCTTCTACTTTTGCGAAGTTGAAGTGATTTTTCATGCTGGATTCCAGCGTTGTCCAGGGTCACGTTAGGCATCCTGTCGCGGGTTGAATCTTCGCTCGAGTTCATGGCCATATAAATTCCCTTTCGGGTCGAGACCTTGGTTGAGTTGAGCGACGGTTATTTTCGAACTAATGTAAGCAATAAATCGTTCAGTTCAGAGTCTTGTTCCATTTAACGCTTACTTTATTGAATAGATCGAGGTAATTTGAACGCATCAGACAATAGAAACAATTATTGATGAATATGGTTCGACTGAAAAGCAATAGATTACAACAATATAAGAAACTAATAAACGATTTGAAAAAACACTGAAAGAACAAAACTTACAAATATTCCTCTGATCCGGTGGAGCGAAGACAAATCAGGACAAAAAACGTGAATAGAAAGAACGTAATCGTAGAAAGATCAAAACACGAGGTGATTGTGTAATAAACTTAGAATAATGTAAACTGATCTTGATAGCAATCACATGATAAACAAAGTAACGCAATGTCACGCGTGTAGATCACGAGGTTGATAGCTGCTCACGCGTGTGAACAATGTAAAAATAATACTAAAGAACAAAACGAGACGTTTGAATCTAACAGTCACATTTACAAACGTTATATAACAATTTTAAACGTGACATGTCAGCTTTCTTATCTCAACGCACGTGTGTCTGAAAGGCGATCTATAAAAAGCGTCGCACAAACAATGGATTGCGTAACTAAAACACGAATAAATAATCACTAGCACTTACATCGCGTTGAGAGCAATGTTGCATGAATAGGCTTTACAACATGCGATCGTATCTACGCAGTTCGAGTGGAATTTCAGTCAAAGACAGCAAAATTCTTTCGTATTTCATCTTCAAATATAATTCGAAAGCATTCACTGTATATGTGGCTTTTGTTTAATCCTGGGTCTTGATATCCGACCCTCGCCGAGCCGAGACAAAACGCAGCTTGAGTGTAACGATTTGTTTACGCAATGTTTTCTACGACAGTAGTCGGAAATATCCGTATTTTTTTTTGTGCTTTTTTATGGAGCAATCGTAACGATACGGCCTTGAACACATTAAACGGCGGTCTACCTATACGCAAAATCAAAGCGTCGAACGCATATTTTGCTGTTTCATTTGCTAATTTCGCTGCCGTAATCGACTGCCTCGAAAGGTCCTTGCAATTTTAAAGTATAGAATTGTCAGATCTCGCTGAAATTTGCACTGTTTATTTGTGTAATGTTAAGGAATATGTGCCTAAATACCCGGCGCGGACGAGCCATTTTTGACAAAATTATATGGCTGCATTTCCTCCGCGAAGATAGGAAATTGTTAAACTAAACTACAAAGAAACTGTAATGATAAGTTCGAAGAACAATGCACAGGATAAACCTTCGACTCATATTTCATGCAAAAACGTCGATATCTCGAAGAGACTTTGATTTAATTTCCATGTTATTCACATGGTCCAGTCTTTTTATAAGCACCAGGTGTAAAAGTTTTAACATGTTTTTTCCATGTTTTTTTTTTCACAGTGTTTATTCGATGAATTGACATGTTATTTACATGGACCGTGGTTTTTGTTACAGGATTTTCTGTGTTTTTTTTTTTTTTTTTTTTTTTTTTTTGGCGTTTTACTTCAAATATTCACGTGTTTTTTACAGTTTTTGAGAAGAACATGCGAAAGGGAAACAACTGCTGTAAATTATCGTTTACAGTGACTTTACATGTTACATGTTATTTATATACTTTGTAAATTTTCAACTTTTCCAGTGTATGCAGTAGGATCCGGAGAAGGATCCGGAGCAATTACCTCAGACGATGTAGAAGGATCCGGAGCAACTACCACAGTAGATGTAGAAGGAGCAACTACCACAGCAAATGCAGTAGGAGCAACTACCACAGCAGATGCAGTAGGAGCGACTACCACAGCAGATGTGGAGGATCCGGAGCAACGACAACTGTAGATTCAATAGCAGAAATTACCACAGCAGATGCTGTAGGAGCGACTACCACAGCAGATGCTGTAGGAGCGACTACCACAGCAGATGTAGAAGGATCTGGAGCGACTACTACAGTAGATGTAGAAGGATCGGGAGCAACTACCACAGCAGATGCAGAAGGATCCGGAGCAACGACAACTGTAGATGCAGTAGGAGCAACTACCACAGCAGATGCTGTAGGAGCGACTACCACAGCAGATGTAGAAGGATCTGGAGCAACTACCACAGTAGATGTAGAAGGATCGGGAGCAACTACCACAGCAGATGTGGAAGGATCTGGAGCGACTACTACAGTAGATGTAGAAGGATCGGGAGCAACTACCACAGCAGATGCAGAAGGATCCGGAGCAACGACAACTGTAGATGCAGTAGGAGCAACTACCACAGCAGATGCTGTAGGAGCGACTACCTCAGCAGATGTAGAAGGATCTGGAGCGACTACCACAGTAGATGTAGAAGGATCGGGAGCAACTACCACAGCAGATGCAGTTGGAGCGACTTCTACTGCAGATGTAGAAAGAGCAACTACCACTGAAGATGCTGTGGGAGTGACTACAACAGCAGTTTCAGCGGAAGCAACTACCACAGCAGGCGCAGCGGGAGCAACTACTACTGCTGGGGGAAGAACAGTTGTTGCTGAGAGAACAATAATTACACCATCAACCATCGCAGTTTCAGAAGGCTCAGCACAGAGCTCTTAAGCTACTTCTTCCTTGACAGAAAAGATAACCACAACCACAACACGTATTGAGAACGAAGACAGTTCAACAAAGGCTGATCCCTCTTCTACTAAAGTATCATCAACTACAAACACCATTATGCCTAACGGATTAGGTAAGAAAGGTTTTGGTGTTTTTTATTTCTAGATCCTGCGTGTTGGACGGGTTAGTGTGTAGTGTTTGTGAACTTTTTTTATTAAAATTACTTTCAATACATGTTCCAATAACTTTTCCAGGTCCAGAGGTAATCATAACCTTGAATGTTAAGAAAGCTTGTGTTTCCAACTCGTTTGTACCATCTTCACAACAATACAAGACTTTGGGAACAGGGCTCTCGAACAGTGTAAGTAAATGGTACATTAACACAAAAATAATGTGCCATGGCCATTTTTAGCAGCCAATAGGTCAAGATTAAATAAATTTGAAGTCGGATTTATTTCGCCCAAGTTTCTTTAATAAGTTGATAGGCCTACATCAGTTATTCCATGATTAACGAGCTTCAATGAGCTTCAATATTTTGACTCAGGGGTATATTATAATGCCTCAAAAATGCAGTTGTTTTATAATAACTAAAAAACAGCTCTTCTAAGGTAATGTAGCGACGATCATCTATACGTAGCTATTAAATTCTCCAAAGTTGAACTCTATTCCCTATTGCATGAAACATTGTTACTTTTCTTTTAATCTTTGGTTTCCTTTAAAAAGGTACGTCGTTTGTACAAGACACTTCGACTCAAGAATGCCCATGTTACAAGTCTTAACTGTGCATCCCCAAACAACATTCGCGCAATTGTGAACGTTACGTTTGGCACTGGACATCCAGCAGGCACAGACATCGAGAAAATGCTGGAAAACGAAATAAAAGACGGCTCACTTTTTGACATTCCAGTTGACAGGCTCAGAATACAACGTCACGTTTAATTGTAAGTATTTTGTCTCCTTCACTTTTTTTGATGTAGTACTATACTGTTTCTGCTTAATAAATTTCGTGTGTCTTCATTGGTTTCCACTCAAGAAGAAAGCACACATGCAGACCAATTGGCATACATACCAGGCGCTCTTTACACACTACAAACCCAGTGTTGCAGGATTAACTAAAGGGATTAACCTGCTTTGACCTGACTGACTGACTGACTGACTGACTGACTGACTGACTGACTGACTGACTGACTGACTGACTGACTGACTGACTGGCTGGCTGGCTGGCTGGCTTGCTGGCTAGCTGGCTGGCTGGCATACTGGTTTCCAAACCTCTAAACCACTCAAAAAGCAGGCGCAAAAAGACCAATTGGCAGACATACCAGGCTCTCTTTACACACTAAAAACCCAATGTTGCAATGGATTGACAGGATTAACCTGCTTTCACCTGACTGACCGACTGACGGTCGCAACGGCATTTTGAAACCACTTACAACCATAAGGACTGGCCCCACGTAAAACAGAATGTCCTGTTTCCTCGAGACCTTTCATGTTCCCCAAGCCAGCGAATATTAATGCTAGGACATTGCTCATTAATTGCTTATCGGAGGCAAGCGTGGCCGAGTGGTTAAGGGCGCTGTTGTTGTAATCCGGAGGTCACCGGTTCAAGGCCTGCCCTTGCCACTAACTGGATTTGTTTCTCGGTTGTCCCGAGTTCAAATCCTCGACCACGCTTTGTATATAGCCAACTGGTCTGCCTCCTGCCAGTTGGGATTTTTAACCTTGTTATGTTCATTTATGAATTATTTGTTTCCTCTGTTTCAGTGGCATGCCTGTAAACTAGCTATCTCGTTGAGATATGAAGCTAAGTGCATGACCACTATAAACACATATTCATTTATTTTTTTTATTTTTATTATTCACATGCCAGTTCATTGTTTATAACTTCAATTGCACATGCGTTATCACCTTCCTCCTTCCAGAAGACTACACATTATTTAATAAGCCTGTTTTCTTTTAGTCGTGATTTTAGGTTTTGAGATCGAAGCTGGAGAATGCGAAAGAGTGTGCTGCGGTGCAGGTGGTCCTGTTGTTATGGTTCAAACGTGCACTCCGCCAAACCGGTGTGAAGGAATTGGAAATTCCACGAAGGAGGAGAACGGTCACTGTCCAGGAGAAGGAAAAGATACTTGCCAAGAACAAAAATGCGGTAAGACTTCATAGGCTTGATTGTCCACAGCGTACTTGCGGGGCCTATCATAGATTGGTTTTTATTCCAGTGGCCCTAAAATACAATATAAAATTGATCTTAAGAAGCGTTTTGGAGGGATTCAATTAGATGGAACAGCCTGGCCAATGTAGTCCATGAGCCAAATTTAAAAAGGGGCCTAAAAATAGGTTTTCGTAGCACCCCCCTTAATACCTAGTGAAATTGGTATCAAATTAAAGCTGAAGGTCAGAATTTTCTCAATCCACTTGTTACCAGGACGGAAAGTGGTGCATAAGGGAGATATGACATGCTTTTTACGGGGGGAAAGTGGAGATAAATTTTGCTTTGTAAATACAAGTAATGTCAAATCTCCAATACAAATCGCAAAAAACACACCTAAAAGTGATAAAGATTTTTTACAAACATTTAAAATTAGTATTTTGTCACATTTCACACTTTTCATTTTTTTGCTTTCCACCCGTTGCCATGGAAACCGTAAATAAACCCATTCCTGCTATTTTCTTGATTATAAAAGTCGTTTTCTTATGTTTACAACCCAATTATTACGAAAAAATCAATTGTTTTTGTGTTTTCCCCTTTTATTCGCCTAAGCTTGTTTGTACCACAATGTATTTTAAGCCTTTGTCCCGTCATGCACTTAGCAACAACATGGCAGGGTCCGCCATCTTGGAAATTTGCTGAATCAGCAGAAGGTGAGAAATTGCCTCTTTTTTGCAAAAATAGCCTCCTAGCTATTGGCCGCGGCCGCATTCGAGAGTTAACTGGGTTAATTTTTTAGAAACCCGGTTAAAAAATTCCACAAAACTTAACTAGGTTAAATTATGGTTACCAAAACTAACTCGGTTAAATATTTTTAGCGGCCGCCAGCTCCACAGGCTGTGATGGAATTAGTTTGCTGTGGGTTCCGCGGCAACTGCCAAACAAGGCTTGCCTTGCTTGGTTAAGGCTTGCCTTGCACAGAAGCTTGTACTTGCTCTGAAAATTGCATGAACAGTGCAACCGGCTTTAAAGATGGAGATGACGATGTTAATGACGACGACGAGGGTGAGGACAAGTAGATAAGCACTGGACTCAGGCTATGACTAAAACATATGGCATAAACGGACTCTTGCATGTAGAAAAATCCCTTTTAAGACAAATATCGGTGTTGGCTATTTCTTGTTGTTAAATACTGAAATTTGTAATTTGTTTGCAACATTTAAAATAAAAGTTATCAAGAACATGTATTGCCAAATAACAGAATAAAATGTAGTTATCTAGAAACTCAGCTTAACTTATTTCGAAACTTGCTTTGTTCCTTTGCTCCTCTTTAGTGTAACCTTAGTTTGACATTACATGCATTCTGGTGTTGCAAAAACAATTTTTATAAGCCATTAAGTAGAAAGTGAAGTTTTAAATATGACAAGAGGCGCCTTAAGAAATCATGTGAGCCTATCTACGTCCACAATTAGTGGCCATTTTGCGAAAAAGAGACAATTCCTTACCTTCTGCTAATTCATCAAATTTCCAGCATGAAGGACGCTGCCGTGTGTTTGCTAATTGCATGATGGAACAAAGGCGTATCATGTATTGTGTTATCAAACAAACTAATGAAATTACAAGGAAAAAAAACACAAAAAGAAGTATTTTTGGGGCTAACGGGCTAGTAATCATAAGAAACAGCATTTGCAATTAACGAGATAGTAGCAATGGGATATATTCATGGTTTCCATGGCAACGGGTGCAAAAAAGGCTGGTCACAAAATTACGAAAGTATAAAATATGTCAAAATACTAATTTTAAGTGTATCTGAAAAAGATTGAGACAACTTTAGGCGGGTATTTCGTGATTTGTATTAGAGTTTTTACATCACGTGTATTTACAATGTAAAAAGTATCCCCACCTCCCCCTCGAAAAAAACTTGCCCTATCTCCCTTATGCACCATTTACCATCCTGGTAACAAGTAGTTTTAGAAACTTCACACCTTTAGCTTTAATTTGATACCAATTTCACTAGGTATTAAGGGGGGTGCTACGAAAATCCATTTTTGGGGTCTTGGCTTATGGACTAATGAAACAGTTAATGCACCAAACTTGACGGCCTTTAAGAAAAGCCTGCCGTCTGACCAAGCACTTAGCAAACGATGCTAACTTTGACTTTTTTTGTATCTATTTTTATCCATAGCATTTAAGCCTTACTTTAATTTGAATAGTATTTATTTATTTTGTTAAGTACGGTAGTTATTTATTTTAACACTCACGAGAATCTTCAGTATTGAAGAAATATGATATTGCTGTTCAGAAAATCATTTCCGTATTTACTCGATTTAGCGCTGCGGCGCTCTTTAAATTTTAGTGTTTTTTTCGAGGGCAGCGCTTATTTGAGGGAGGCGATCTCTTAAAAATTACAACATTTGCAAATGATATCAAGAGAGAGCCATGAAATATAGCCACTTGGAATAATAATAATAATAATAATAATAATAATAATAATAATAATAATAATAATAATAATCTTTTATTAGGAAGCCTTCATTCACTATTCACTAAATTTCGTTAGTTGGTTAAGATTGAGTTGTACCGTCCTTGTTTTTCTTAGTTTGTCTCCTTAAACAATTCAGTCTGAGGCGTTTATTCGAGGGCAGCGCTCTTAAATATTTTTGCTTTCATATGCTGCGTTTTATCGATTAAATACGGTATCTAAATACATAATTCTTGTCAAGAAGAGTTCCAGAAGTCCTTTGGTTTTCTTAGAAGTAACTGTAAACAGTACTTCATGTAGCTCAACTTAGTCTGTAACATTTTATAAATATCTTTCAGGTGGTACCGGCGGCAACTCGCCAAGCTTCGCAATAATTGCTTTGTTGACGATCGTGTCTTTCTTCAGGTGAGAAAAACTGCTATTATTAAAGAAAGAACGTTTATCGTAGTGTCACAGGAATGTTACAAATGGAAAGGCAAAATGGAGTTCAATACACAATTTTGCAGAACACGGAATATGCATGGCTTCGTCTTTAGTTGCATGTCAGTTAAGTATACACACCAGGGACGTAGCTAGCCTATAGGCCCGTAGGTCCGGACCTACAAATTTGTTAGCCCACTCATATTTTCATGTACAATGGAGAGCAATTCAGGCTGAAGCACTTTCAAGATGAAATAGAAAGCAATGTGCATTGTAAATATCGCAAATAAACTTTCACGATGGGTCAAGTCTCAAGCAAGTAGAAAGTCGGAAGACCTCTAGAGTAGCCAAGTGATAGGGTATGTGTCGTCAAAGACAAGTGCGTTTATATATTTGGCAATGAGTGAAAGTTGGCCCATTCTTTGTAGTAAAATATAAAAATTTAGCTAGTGCTGTGAAATTGCAATTTTGAGGGTCTTTATCGGTAGGATGCCCTCGAACACCCCCCCCCCCCCCTCCCCACCTGCCGCATCCCCCACCTACATCACATACATACATACATACATACATACATACATACATACATACATACATACATACATACATACATACATACATACATACATACATACATACATACATACATACATACATACATACATACATACATACATACATACATACATACATACATACATACATATACTTTATTTATACACGGTAAAAACATCAGTTACAAAGATTAAAACACACACAAAAAAACTGATTTACATGTTTGCCGTGTGGGAGCACGAGGGAGACATCAGGCAATTGATAAATCTTTTAAATTGGCTAGGGGAACTAGCAGCTCTGACATCGTGGGGAAGACTATTCCACAACTTTGCCCCACTGTAACAGAAACTTCGTTTTAAAAAAACAGTACGGGGCTTAGGTAGAGCTAACTTGTTTTCCTTGTCTCTAAGGTTATATTCTGTGCTGAATGGTGTAAATAGGTCTTGTAAGTACTCCGGAGCTTGTTTATTGATAGTATTAAACATTAGTTTCGCTTTAAGCTTTTTCCTTCTGGTAAAGAGGGTATCCCATCCTAGCTTTGATCGTAAGGCGGTAGCACTAGAAAAGAAATCCGACTTCGTAATGATTCTTAAGGCGCGATTTTGTAACTTTTGTAATTTATCAGCTAGTTCATTGCTTAGACCATCCCACACAGGATAGCAATAGTCGAAATACGGTTCGATGAGAGCTCTATATAGCAAAATAGCTGTCTCTTCGCAAATGAATGGCCGTAGCCTTTTAAGAGCACCTATACCAGAGGAAACAACCCTGGCAATCTCATTGACATGTTTGGTCCATGACAAATGTTGGTCAATGTGGATTCCCAGCGATTTAGTGTGGCAGACTCTATTAATCTGTTGGCCTTCTATATGTATATTTGCTGAATGGTCGGCGGTATTTGCAAGCCTCTGACGCGAGCCAATAAACATAAGCTCGGTTTTAGCAATATTTAAACTTAATTTATTTACCGTCAGCCATTCGTGAAGGTTGACAAGTTCGTTATTTATTGAATGTTCTAGTTCGGGTAAGCTATTGGCGGCAATGCTATAATGCTGGTATCATCAGCATACATCCAAGGGGAGGCTTTACTCAGACAATTCGGCAGATCGTTGATATATATCAAGAAAAGGAGAGGCCCAATTAAGCTTCCCTGTGGGACGCCACAGGTAACAGGGCGCGCGCCAGATAGCTCACCATTAACTAGACACTTTTGTTGGCGGTCACTGAGATAAGAGTCAAACCACCTTAGGGACTTTTGATCAATTCCATAGCAAGCTAACTTTCGCAAAAGAATCTTGTGGTCTATTGTGTCAAAAGCCTTTTTTAAATCTATAAATACCACACCATTAATAAAACCGTTGTCTATATTAACAGACCAGCTGTTAGTGGCTTCAAGCAAGGATGTAAGGGTGCTATGCATTGATCTAAAGCCGGATTGACAGTTAGCTAGCAGATCGTTAACGTTAAGATACTCATAAAGTTGTTTGTACATTAATCTTTCAAAAATCTTAGCAACAGCAGGAATAATCGAAATCGGTCGGTAATTCTAGAAGCGGCCAAGAAGAAGCGGCCTAGAAGCGGCCAAGCCTACAACTCTTCAGAAAGCTGGCTACGCCCCTGCACACAGTGTTATGTTAGGAGCAGAAGGAACGAAAGTTTAGTTTGATTTGAGGAATGTTGACTTTTTAGTGGGATATGGAATCCTGGGTTGTTTTTCCCCTGAGGAAGGCAGTAATATAAATAAAACCGGATCGAGGTCAATAAGGTCACCTTACAAAATTTTAGAGGATTTAAAAACATAAAGAAATATATAAAGAAACATTCAAATTGACTGGTGAAGGGTTTATGACCAAAGCCTCTCAGCGAAATGGATGGCCGTGTGGTAAACTTTATTTAAAACACACCCTTTCCCTGACAAGGGGCGTGTGGAGTACAATAAGAATTGAAGTAAAAAAAAAAATTAAAAACTATTTGTTTCTTGAATAATTTAATGTATATTACTTATAACTAGACTAAGGTGCTAATTACTTAAACAAAGCTAGAAAGCTAGATAAAAAGAGATATCGAAAAACTTAAAGGGAATTTTGATTTTTATGGAGGCAGACAAGACTGATCCTACCACCACATTTCTCGGGGCTTACCGCTGTATACACATAGCACATAGCCAGAAATTCCGAACCATAGTAGGCGTGACATACGTCATTATATCCAATGCGCTGATTGGCTCACGGCTGTCAAGAAAACAAGTCACGCCAGCGCCGGCGCTGACACGCCAACTTTCAGCCGAGAAAATAAAGATTATCTGGCAAATATTTTCACTTGTCTAAGAAGATTTCCCTGAAATAAGCTCTGTAGAAACTCTACTGACACGTTTCTGTTTTCTCCGGTCCGATTTCGTACAATGAGAAGCCTTTTCAAGCGGTTTTGAGCCGCCGTAAATCAGATCAAAAATCATTTTCGATCCGTGACCGATATGTCACGCAGCACGAAAACCCTCAGGGGAATTCAAGTCCCAGGCTCTTACTCTTCCCTAAAAACGCCGAAAAGAGCCTGGAGAACAGCTTGAACTATTTTTGTGTCTAGTGCGAAGCGCAGACACTAAGCTATAACGCTAAAATTTTTCAGTAAGTACTTCATATACGGCAAATTATGACGTCATACTAACCAAATTCCACTGAGATTTCTAATACGTGACAGCGTACACGAAGTATTTTACAGAAATGCTTCTCTGCGTAATAGTAATCGATAATCACTCGTTTTGCCTTCGTTACCCCTTCGTTATTCCTTCGTGAACAACTGATAAAAACGTAGAACAAACGGAACAAGTCTAATTTGAGATAATTAAGACATTAATTACGTCAACAAACGCCAACACAATGTATTGCGCTAAAAATAATAAATTCTCGGACGTTTGAAGACTTTCGTCTCTTCATTAACGTTAAAACTGCCGTTAACAGACAGCACGCGCAAGACCCTGCATTCAAATGGGATGAACGTTGACTTTGATTTCTTGTGACAGTGCAAGCGCGCGCTTGCGGCGAAGATGCATTTTAAATTAATTTAAATGTACACGTGCGTGCTGCCTGTTAACCGAATTAGAATTCTCTACAACTATAGTCTATGCCGACAAAAACCTAATAAATGCACTACCGTGACCGAGCAATACAGTAATGCACAAAGCTCAATAAAGCTCAGCACTAGACACATGTACGCAGTGCGGACCTATTTTTCAAAATGGTGGCTAGATTTGGTGATGAAAACAACACATACGGTGAAGAAAACAGCTCGCGTTCGTCAAGAGTTTCATCCGAGCGATTTTGAAAGTGTGCAGTCAAAGATGGACAATTTTTGGGAGATTTCGGGAGTTTTATAAAGCAAAAACCGCAATGAATTCAACTCGAAGAGAACCAAAAATTATCGAAAACAAAAGTAATGGATGTGGTCTTCAAGTTCTGCATTGGAATGGAGATTCTAATCTTCAGCAAGAGAGAGCATCCCAAAGCAAAGATCAGTGGTTTGCATAAACAAGACATAATATACAAAGGTTAGTATGGCGGATCCTTGTTAGCATTCGTAAATTTTCAAGTGGAAAAAGCCGCAAGAATTTTACTTCGCTAAGCTACAAAACCCTTTCCAATTCTAAACTATTACCACATCTGAAAAAATTTTCATCGGAACAGTGAAATTCAAGCACCTCGTTCTTTGCAGCGATCGACTGAAATACGATATCTATATATTTTTCTTTTAGAAACCTGAGAGCACATGCAAACACAATTGTCACGCTTCGTGGGGGGTCGCGGTTCGGTCGTGGTTCGGAATTTCTGGCTATGAGAGGACCATCAACGTCATAGTTTTACTACTTATAGAGGTACGCACCATCATAGGTCTACATTCATAGCCTTGCTTATCACCTTCATGTCACATCAAAGGCCAAAAATTGACTAATCATCATCATCATCATTTTCATCATCATCCTCACTATGCTATCAAGCCAGGCCAGGACTGAGTTGTGCGTCGGTGCACACAAGCTATAGTCGATAGATCTGGAAGTTTTGTCCACGTGGCCTAGGCCAAGAATTGTTCATGGGCTTCTTAAAATAACACAGCCAGTGGTTCAACTTTACTTGGTGGAGCTTCACCTCCGACAGCAACAGAAAAGCTAATTACCATAAAACTAAATACACTTGTTATTCTCTTTTTTTCTCTTCAGAATGGCAGTCCATTAAGTGCCAAAAACAAAAGTATAAGTGATGGTGAAGATTTCAGCTGATCTCGGCTGATTATTGCTGAATGTACACAACTGGGATCTCAACTAGTAGAGATAGCTTCGTTTATAGATAAACTCTGTGTAACCTCCCTTATTTTTGACGACGAGTACTGACCTAGGAGGGTCTCAATGGGGTGGTGGCTTTTACGGTTAACGGTTAAAATTTGGCTGTTTTACGGCTAACGGTTAATTTATTTCGATTACGGTTAACAGAAGTTAAAAATTAATTTCCATTGTTTTAAAAAGTTAAAAATTAATTTCCATTATTGAAAAACATATTTTTGGTCTTAGGACCATTCTGGGACGATGAAGTGACCTAGTCTGTTTTATTTAAAATTACTGACCGTTTTTTGCGGTAAACATATTTTACGGCTAACGGTTAAAACGTTCCGATTTTTACGCCTAACGGCTAAATTTTTGGCCGTTTTACGGCTAACGGTTAACCCCATTGAGACCCTCACCTAGAGGATACAAAATGTAATTCTCTACTGTAAGCTGTCGCGTGTGAACGGTATATACTAAATAAATAGATCGGGATTGCAGAGATGTGTGTTCAAAAAAGATGCTTATGTCCTGCAGCCTCGATGAGCCAGTGATTTCTGAACTCAGTGCCCACGGTCAAGTAGGATATTTTTGTACTGAATTCCGTTTCTTGATGCCTCTGTAACAGTCTAAATTGATTCATTTAATTACTCACGAGTGTGCTGTATTTGTCCGCTGCGTAACATATTATATTTTGATCGCTAGATAAAGCAAATCAGTTCAGATTAAATCGGTTCCGTTAAAGAATATAGCCTGTAGTCGATTAAAATCTCATGCATTTGTCTCAAGTTTTCAATAGTTTACTATTAAAACAATTTTATACCCTGTAGTCCTTTATTGAAGCGATTTTTCTTTCACAATTTCATGGCCTCGACAGAAACTGGTTTCCGCATGAATTAAAACCAAAGTGTAGTGACGTCACCGGACGGCATTAGAGCCAGATGTGTTCAGACGTCCCTTCTGGCGAGTAGGCGAGCAAAGAGGGATGTCTGAAATTCAGGCTAGGTTTCTGCCAGCATAAAGATAATCAGCTGTAAAGAGGTGTGCGTGTGAAACAAAATCTGAAATATTGTTCTTGAAATGTGCAGCACTTTTATATCTCGCTAGCTTTCTCTTGTCAGTCTTGTAAGCCTCAGATCATAAGACTTGAAAGTCTTAAAAAAGAAGCTACACAAGAGAACGAGGTGAAAATTCGCCGAGAAAAATGTACTGGAAAAAAAATATAATTACCGTTATACCTCGTGTAGTCGACCGACAAAATATTTCTTATCATATTCTGATTTTACCCTCAAAGTGACAGAATCCTTTAACATACTTACTTTGTTAACAATGGCTACTTTCATCGCAATCCTTAGGCTAATAGAATGGTCCCTATCTTCTTCGCAATCAAGGAGCTCTCTCCTCCGCAGAGGCTCCTTCAGTGGAGGGGAAAAAGCGAAAAAATACGAAACTTATACTTTAAGGATAATTGCTCAGGCCTGGAATGCATTGTCCAGAGCAACTAGCGGTAACTATTTTAATACTTCAAGATTAAGAAGATAAAGGCTGAGATTAAGGCTCGCCACACGGTGCAAAATAGAGTGCATAATTTGGCCACCTTGCACAGCTATTTTCCATTTCCTCCCTGTTTTCTTTTTTTAAGAAAAGTTTTGTGCAATAGTCTCGCAATATTAGTACATCTTGTAAAGTGAAACTGAATATATCACGATTAATACAAATGCCATGGAGATTTTACAAGAAGGCACATTGCAGGGGCCAGCCAGTTTATGAAATATGCATGGGTTTGCTGCATTCAGGTGCCAGGTGTCCGTACTGTTGAAATAGATAATTGCACAGAAACAAAATTCAAACTCTCAACATCCGATATACAATGTTTTGTTTCTCTTCTATCTTTATACAACTTCAGCAAGTTATCAACATACAATATCAAGAGAACAGGTCAATTTTCTTCTTAATGTGCTTTTTTCATGTAAATCCATGCCAATTTATGAAGCTGAAGCAACCCGAATCATGCCAAATTTCGTATGATTTAGGATTTTAAGTATTTTAGCTTAATACTCTTGCCTATGTCCACCCAGGGAACTCTCAGTAGAAAAGCCTTTATCATATTTTCTCGATTTAACGTCGGGTCTCGAATTAACGCGTGTTTCAGTTCAAGGGGGTGTTGTAAATACCCCCCCTCAAGCTTTTTTTTTATTTTGGGGGTATGAAAAGCTGTAGTTGTGATGGCAAGATATATGACCGTCAAAAATAATGTATAAAACCCCTTTTTGATAACCTCCAGGCTCGAAAAAACTGCATGAGCCAGATAAAAGCAGGGTCCACCAGGCCAAGTCTGAAATAAACGCTGGGGGCGTTTTATTTAGAAAATAGTACTATAAGATTGCAATTACGTATGCTGAGAATATCGACCTAAACGTAATAGGCTCAATCACAAATGTACAAAGAGAAAAATACAAACGTATTGCAGTCGCTGTTTTATTGATATTCATATGAATATTCTGTTCACGTCTTTTTAAAAATTAATTATCTCAACTTGGAAGACGACTATCGACGGCGGTAAAATTAGCTAATTATAATAATCATTCCTACTGCCTGCGGTTGGTTTTAATAGATGTGAATGCAATGTTATCGCCGACAAATGAAAAACAAAATGCGTAATAATGGTAACTTGTCAATTAATGTTGAAATCAAGCTTGGAAATATTAAAGAAGTTGCTCGTAAAAAAGGCATTTATGCTGTCTTATACCGGTACTTTCACAAAACGCTAAATAACTCATTTATATCTACATTTGGCGCCAGCTAAGCTTGACAGCAGTAAAGAAACTAGTAAATGTGTTATTTGCAATCTGACAGCTGTTGGCTTATGTTAAATCTCCCATTTTCTGACGACAAACAAGTTAAAAGCCTAATCAAGTCATGTGACTGGTAACAGTCGCTACCAACCAATGGTATCATTTATTATTTTGTTATGGTGATTGAAGTTGGACGTTTCTCAATTATATGAAACGCTTTGAATACAAAGGATCTTTTCTTGACATAGAAGATACAAAGATGAATATTATTTAACTCACAAAATGATGCGAGTTCGAGCTTCAACGGTTCGAAGACGCCGAGCACAAAGTGCAACGACTGCGCTACAGAAAGAGAAGGATCTTAATAATAACAAAAACCAAAATCATGGCTCGACGCGGGTAAAAAAGAAGTCCGTGCAATGGGCTGACGACTTGGATTGCGACATTCACAAAGGCCCTCTGCGAAAATTCAATTCCGATAGCTACTTAGAGTTCGATAAGGCACTGAGAAAGCTGACCAAAGTTTCGAGTATACTGGAAAGATCGGCAACGCTGGAGAAAGATTTTGAGGAAGATTTACAGAACATCCAAAAAAGGCTCGAGACGGAACTGGATTTGAAAACCAGTGAGGAGCCCACTGAAGGGTACATTTGAGAAAGGGAAATTAAAGTGCAACAATGTTTTCTGGGGAAAGTACAACCATACCAGCCTTTGACATCTAAGCTCCGAGACCATTCTCCTCCTCTCAACTAAAAAGCTGGAAATTCGATTTAAAGAAAATAAAATTGACTTTGAACTGTGGCGGCGAATGTCAACCACCAGCTTAAAAACTGAACAGCAAATACATAGCTTTAATTGTAAAAATATCTTGACCTGAGCAAAGTTCTTCTGAAAGAGTCACCCGAAGGCGCTGTACCGTAAACTGACCTATCGTTATGAAAAAAGATTATTCGCAGAACTCGAAAAGTTAAGGAGTTGCGTTATTTAATTTACTAGGACTTAAGTGCCAAAAAGTGTTGTTCGTCTGTTTATCTCATGAGGATCACTGAAGAACCGCGTAACATTTGCATTACAGTAAATTATTCATATTTGATGGTCGATGAGGCGAGATTATGTGTGGCCAGGTTCTTGTGTTCTTTGTCGGCTTATTAAAAAAATGACAATCAGCAATTTGTCAATTCAATGCAGAAAAATGATTTTTTGAAAACTGGTTTTGTCATTTCACAATTTTAGAAAACGTCTCTCGCAACATTTGTCCGCGCGACTTTTTCAAAGACGGCCGGAAGTTTTGATTCATGAAGCTTTTTGTTGCTCGAAGTTGCTCGAGGCTAATAGTAGCAATCGAGTCCTAATGTATGTAGATTAAAGAAGAAATCAGTCGAAATCAGTGTGGTTGCTTTAAGGACTAGGCAAAGTAAGAGAATATTATAATGCATGTACATAAAATGCAATCTTTTAGGGACTTTTAAGGGGACCTTTAAAATCTGTAGTGTAATTTTTCAACTTCGTGCACTTAATTCGATTCATTTACTTTGTTATTAAATATTCCAGCATTTCATTTTGAAATAATAGTCTTGTTTCCTGCTTATCTATTCAGTACTTAAATATAAATGTTTTGATATATTTGTATCGCAAATGTCATAAGGCAACTCTCAAAATACGCCGCGAAGGAACCTAAAAAAGGTCAAAATACCTTTAAGAAAAAACGAAAATCTCGCAGTTTGTTCCCAGTTACTTACAGGCATCTTCACTGGGTTAAGGATCAACCGAATTTTGTTTTCGAGCGAAATTGAAAATGCTAATTAGTTGCGACAGAAACGTCTGCTTTTCCCATACATAACAAAACGAATGCTTATATAAAAGCGGCTACTTACTTTGAAAGGACGTAGAAACCCCCACCCCTGAAAGGGTTATCAAAGTCAGCACCCAACGGAAATTCTCCGTGCTCTTCTTGGACGTTCTTCTTGGATGTTTTCAGTAGTTCACCGTGGAAGCATTGGGTCGAATTAAGAACTTCGTCAAACCGACTGCCAAAAAAAGAGATCGTACGTGAGTGCTTGTGACGTTAAGTGTAATTGCCTTCTGAAATTGTCTATTGCCATGGTTTCTCTTATTGCTCTTTTTATAAAATGTTTTTCCCCGTTTAGGGGTACATTATTTTTTCCTCCTCCGCTTAATTAATATTCATGTTCAGAGGGACGGTCTTACGTCGTGGATGTGAGAATTAAGAACTCGGCAGACTATAAACAAGGCAGTTGTCGTAGTATTAGTATTTAGGTAGTGATGTTGTAGGAGGAAAAGAGGAATTAAAGAGAGTGCATGGAATAAATCAGATTTTAGACAAAGGAACAGTCTAATTTTAACTCTGGGTACCCAACAAATCAACAAATGGTGGGTAGATCCGTATGGTCGAATTCTATTTGATAAGCGTTTATTTGAAATCGACCTTATTCTTGAGATAAGTTCTTAAACCACTGCCAGCAGGACCAAGCTCGGTCTTCAATAAGTGAGGCTGCAAACATACTTACAGTACGTGGAACCCCTTTAATGCGGACACCAAAGGTACACGCAAATATGTCCGTATTATCGGGGTGTCCGTATCAAGCGGGCTCTGAGATGAAACGTCAACGACACACAGTTTGTAAATATAAAGGCACGCCGGTCAGACACCTGAAAAAGAAAGTTGTCAAGCATCACAAATAATTATGCTCCTCTCCTCTAGCGCCGGGGTTAACCCCTAATAAAGGGCGCTCGGGAAAAGGAAGTTCAGGGACTGGAGTACCAAGATACGTGAACTTGCCCACGTCCTCAATGATTTGCTCTTTCAGGAGAAAAGAAGCCTTTTGGTTCGTAAAAAAGCTCGTGTTCTTATATTATAACCTTTTTTACTACCTTAGTAGCATTATGCATTCTCTTCTGTATCAGACGGCACGTGATTGGCTGAGTGAGACAGAAGTCCCATTTTATTCAAATATATAGATCTTCCAACTTCTGCGTAATGTCCATTGGGTGACTGTCAGCTGGCAAGTCCACTACCAGGCGCAAAAAAATCATAGGTGATGTTGGATATTCTTGATGAATCCTAGCCTCACATCAGTGTTGACAGTCGAGGAGGATGGATACTGCTCTGTATTGTGTGTAACCTGGAACGTTGTGCCACCGTATAATTAAACTATGAACCACACCTTAACCCCTTCAGACGAAACGTCATAATGCATCAGTATTCTTAAAATGGAAGGCCCGTCGGATCAATAGTCGTTTCTGGGAAACTACCCACCTACCCCTCCCCTAACCTAACATTAACACTGACTTCTTTCTTTGGGCAAAATGTTAGGTTTGGGGAGGGGTAGGTGGGCAGTTTCCCAGAAACGACTATTGATAAGGGCTGCGTCACGGGGATTTTGTGGATTGCATTGCGCAAGGATCGAATCTCCATATTGTTCTGAAATCTATGAAGACAACAAAAAGATGGAGAGATAGGACAGGCATTCAAGGGAATGCATGCTTAATGATAACGCCATGTCATGACCTTCCTATCCTAAATCGAGCTTGTTCTTCTCTCAGTCTTGAACTAATCCACTCCAGGATCTTGCTTGGTAGGGACAGATATTGAATGTCTCTCGCAGTGACCTTGAACTAGGGGGTCGTGGGGCGCCTTTTTGTTTTCGCGTGTACACCCAAAAGCTTTTTAGAGGGGGAGTCATTTAAAAATAAATGTCTTTTACCAAAATAAGGGCCTCCTCGTAGATCCACCACTGTCTCAAATTTCGGCAGTTGCAAAAGTTTCCTTTCTCGTAAATCTTTACCTTTTATTCTGTCCTTCCTTTTAGCGTAATTTCCTCCTTATCCCATATTTCCTGCAATGGGTCATGTCTGCTGTGACCATTGCATCGGCGTTCAAGGCTAAAGCGAGGTAAGGCTAAAAAAAGAATTTTAAGGTTAAGAAACCAAGTAAGTTTGTCGCCCTTACACCAGCCGGCGTAATAGGGATGAGTTGATGTTGGTGTTTTTAATCCAGTGAATAAAAGCATAATTTATAACAAGACTGGTAAACATGATGAAGGATAAGTACTCTCCAGAATAAAATGTCGATTTCAAATAAACACTGGGTTAACACCATCGACTTTTTAATGCCCTCAGTATTTATATCAAACTTACCTCTTAATTCTCTTCAATCAGGGCCTCCACTGCTGTTTTTATCACTCCTGGTCATCCAGTGATTAAGCGTCTCTTGTTGGATCGCCACCTCCAATGTTTTCTTCTTGGGTGAGCCAGGCTTTTTTCGCGCTTTCCGGGGGTATGCTGGCAGGTTTTCTAAGGGTTTATCTTATCCTCTCTACTTCCATCGTCTGATGGTGACTTAACCCCTTCTTGTCCCCTTTTCTCTCCACAAGTCGTCTCGGGGGAGATTCTTCTTGGCCACCCTATCCTAAGATCTGAATGCCTAGCTAGAGTTTGCTGATTATGTTTAATTGTTTTGACACGGGTCATCTGCAAACTTCAAATCTTCCAATTGCAACCTCTCCAAAAGTATGCAGGTGCTCCCACGGAGGTCAAAAGAAACGCTACAAGTACACTTTTAAGGCCTTTGACCTCAATCCTGACACATTGGAGGACGCTTGCGACAGAAGCAAGTGGCGTCTGGCTGTTCACAAGGTGGCAGCTGCACACAAGGCCAAACGAACCACTGCAGCTCAGGAGCGTAGGAAGGGCAGGAAGACAAGAGCAGGAAGCCCACCATTCGCCCCCACCCCTGCCCACACTGCCACTACATCTCCTCCTCTCAGGGCGAGAATTGGTCCAGCCAGCCACCTGTGCATTTACTCCAGAAGATCTTCCCGAGCCCTGGATAACAGATGGTCTTCGGCGACCCTAGACGGACAAACAACACAACAGAATATTCATCTTTTTTTTGGATTGTCGCAGCCAGCAATCTTGCCTTTTTTGCAGGCTTCTCACAGTTCTTCTCTTCTCTCTCTTCTCAGTCTCGAGTGATTTCTCTGACACAGAAATACCTGTCCATTGTGCCGGTGGGCAGGGTCACATAGCAGAGGGTGGTGTATTAAGACCCTCTTTGAACCTCTCTCGTCATAGCTACCGTTGGTACTCGACTTTTGACGGTATAACCCCAACTTTGCTGTGGTTTGTTCCGACTGTTCCCTTTCTCCCTACTGAGACGTTTTCTGTTGTTGTGGTGTTTAATTTTTTCTCTCTGTCTTGTGTTCTTTGTATCTTTGTTGCCCGCAACCTCTTGAGTTTCCCTTGCTATTTTTTCAGTTCATTCCACGACTCGCTTCAGCTTGCGTTTTCAACGGCACAGTATCAACTTTCTGTTGTTCATGGTACAGCACAGCTGTCTGCTTGTCTCTCTTCGACCAGAATTTTCAGTCATAATATCCATTCCATTTTATCATTTCTGCAGTGACCTTTTTTTACACAATAAAAAAAAATCAAAGCTTATAGGTGAAGTCACGGTAAGAGGGGATGTCCACTTTTCCAAAAACATCCCCACGCGTTCCGCCAGTAATTGTATTACTTTTCATTTTCGAAATGTCCCTCTGGGAATGACATTTGTTTAAAAAACTCATTAATAATTCATAAAGAAATTACAAAAGAAATTAATGTTAATGAGTGTCTTTATATCTAATAAAGACACGGCTAAACTTTACGTCCAATTTTCTAGGGCAAAATAACCTTAAATCTAAATATTAGTGCAAGAATGAGTTGATCACATCAGAAGATTTTTAAGCCGCAAATTCGCAGTTCGTGTTTTATCAGTCTAAAACACTCGGCGCGCCTCGTGTTTTAAACTTGATAAAACACTGCTGCTCATTTATTAAACATTACGTAAGCATCATTCTGGGAAACTTTATTTCACCTTAAAGAGATATTCCTGGGGTTCGTCACGAAATGATACTTTTATGGTTCGTTCTAAAGGTGCACTTTATTTATCAATCACCTGAATGACAAAGAAAGATGGGACAGCTTATGTGAGGCAAACGGTCATTTGAGAATTTTAAAGGCTTTTAAGATGTGTTTTATTGTAGGTCACGTGACATTATATGCATTGACATCTTGTTAAGAAAATGAGAATTTAATAAAAGAATTCTAGAAATTTGTTTCTAAAAAGTAAACAAGTTGAGTTCTCAGTTAGAGTTTACTACTCCTGGCCTTCAGTTTACAATAAAAGCTATGCAAGAACACCTGCTATTTACAACACAATTCTGCCACATTTATCTATTCTGTCGCACATTATTTAAGTAGTTAATCTATTTTGTTGCACATGTATCTTCAGGAGTTGAAGCATGGGATCGCAGTAGGGAACATTTACAATGTACTCATATAAAAAAGTTGTTACTCCTTGCTTCACACTCAGGTCATTCATTGGCTATCTCCTAGCTGGCTGCATGGTCTTTACCAAAAAGGAAGAAATAAATCTTGCACACACGGTAAAGAATTCAGTTCTAGTGTCAATGCTCTCAAAACCTGCTACCACACAATAAATATCACAATGGTAGGTCTGTGTGTATGTGTGTGTGTGTGTGTGTGTGTGGGGGGGGGAGGAGAGAAAACCCCCCAAGTATTTCATATAAAAATATAATTATTATTATTTTAATTAAAAACTAGTAGCTATCATAACAACATATGCAATCCTGCTATTGCAAATCTATTCATAATTTTAAAATTCTCTATATAAAAAAAATTATTGACATACGTAATATTTAATTCTCTTTACTAATTGCCATAATAATTTCTGTCAATTCGAATTTTAATTGGATAATTTACTAACTCAAAACACTGAGTAGGACGACTTCTGTCAAAACTCGCAAATAAGCCATACACCTTTTTACTGACCTAAAATTCTTATTCCAAATTGCAGGTGCAGCTTATTTGCAAAAAACATCAAAAAAAGTTTCTCAAATTTCTGTTTAACTTTTAAGGAAAACACTCACTCCATTGAGAAAGTCAAATAATGAAGACTTAATTTACAAAGCTACAAAAAAGTAAGCAATAGTCAGTGAGTGGTGATTAATTTTGCAAAATTGCAGATACTGTTACGTACTGTATATTCAGATTGTCAATCATTGTCTTTTTAAAGTTTTTTTTTTTTTGAAAACCTTTCTTCTCCAAACTTTAAGCTTCTAAACTTGGGTGCAGCTTATCTGTGAAATGTTTTACAGCAAATATATATTTTTTAAAAAACTCATTAATAATTCATAAAGAAAATTCAAAAGAAATTAATGTTTAATGAGTGTCTTTATATCTGATAAAGACACGGCTAAACTTTACGTCCAATTTTCTAGGCCAAAATAACCCCCAAATCTAAATATTAGTGCAAGAATGAGTTGATCTACATCAGAAGATTTTTAAGCCGTTCAATAAATTTGCAGTTCGTGTTTTATCAAGTCTAAAACAATTGGCTGCGCCTCATGTTTTAAACTTGATAAAACACTGCTGCTCATTTATTAAACATTACATAACCCATGTATTCAACAATAATGTTATGATGATGTAATGAGAAAATGAGATTCTGATCTGTTTGATTTGAAGGATATTTGGAGTAATTTAAATTAAGAACAGCAACCACTTTTCCACTGCTTAACCATTGGCTGCGGATTTTCTAGCTCCAAAGTGTTCGACGCTGGTGATTGTTCCTGATTGCCTTTTTGAACCAACATCTCTGCAATGGTGTTAAAAGTATCCTGAATGCCTTCTCCTGTCTTTGCGGATGTAAGAACACTGAGGCAGCACTCATTTGCAGTATTGAATAACTCAATGGTTTCAGTGGATATCTGACATTCAAGGTCCTTTTTGTTACCAACAAGTATTTTCAATGCATCTGGAGAAAATTCTTCCAGATCTCGAATCCAGTGTCCTAAATAGTGTATCGATGAAGGTTCATCCACACTATAAACAAAAATTGCGGCATGTGATCCACGATAGTAATTATTTGTTATTGTGCGAAATCTTTCCACTCCTGCTGTGTCCCATACACCAAGCTGTAAACAAAAAATACCCAGATCAGATAGACTTCATTTCAAGAGAAATAAAAATAAATAAGAAAAGGAAAAGAATGCACACAACATTAGTTGTTTACCATAGTGCACAAACCACACACCCTTTTTCAGACCAAAACGGTAAACATTTTTAAATTATTTCGGGGGCAAAACGGCACAAAAACCAAAACCTTTGGTGCTGAACATACCATACCCACCCCCTGGGGGGTAAAGGTAAGGTTAAGCCTGCATACGAGCCAAGTGGCTCATCAGGTCAGAGCATATCCCGGTTTCCGTAGCATTAAGCAGCTAGGAGTATTTCTACTCCCCCCTGGATGGGATGCTAGTGCATCGCAGGGTTACCCTCCAGCAGTAAATTCACCGGCACCCATTTATACACCTGAGAGTAAATAAGTTTCTTGCCTAAGAACACAATGCAGTGTCCCAACCAGGTCTTGAAACCGGACCACTCGATTTGGAGTCTGGCACACTAACCATAAGGCCACCACACCTCCCCTGGGGGGACTTCCATACTATTTATGAAAGAGACAGGATTCTCATCAGAAAATTTGAATTAAACTGCTAACAGAGACCAATCTAGGTGTGCCTCAATCTTTTTCGATCCCTAAAAGACACCATTTTTCATGCCTGATTGGCATTTTATATTTTTTCACATACAGACCTCGACACCTAAAATCATTGCCTTTCTTTTCTCAACAAACTATACATGAGACCACATCTGTAATGTTCACCCCTTAGCGAGACGATGAGCACCCTGTCCCTTTCATATAATAAAGATCCTCCCATCCCCCCTCCCCAGGACCCACTTTATGTTATTAATCCCCTGGGATAAATAACACAAAGGCCAGGCACCACTGCAGAAAACATCAGAAATAGAAGAAGTGATCAGATGACAGTCATCACAGCCCCTGAATTATATTAAGCTTACTCATATTCAACTGGTGGAAAATATAAAATTAACTGATAACTTGACAGTCATCTAAAAAATCCACAATTGCAGATCAAACAAACCAGAAGGATAACCGTTCCCTATTTTCGATAAAAAAAATGTCTTAAGCTTTATACTTAAAGTTTAATTTACCAAAAAGTATAATTTCTGAATAAGCTTTCAAGAGCTTAAATCTTTCACTTACCGTCACTTGTTGGTCGCCAACCTTCACGTACAAAGAAAAGCTGTCAATTCCCACTGTGGTCTTCCTGCCGTCGTTAAATGAGTTTTCCTTTGCACGGTGAAAAATTGCTGTTTTTCCAACCCCGGCTTCGCCCAACAAGATAACTTTGAAAAGCGGACCCTTGTCTGCGCTTAGAGCCGCCATTGCTTTTTTACATGTCCCCACAGGACACGGGCCTACAAGTTCATATCAGGGGGAGGGAGACGGGAAGTTGTTACAGGAGATAGATGCCTTTATTTCCAATCTACTATATTAGAAAAATATAATTAAGTCATTCAAAGACGTAGATGAATTAAAATGGACTGTACCTTTTGTGAGAAATGAAATTTGTTTTCTTTTTCTTTCGATTTGTGTGCATTGTTTATCCACCCCACCCCACCCTGCAGAGTATCCACGCGTTGTTGAGCCCGTGATTTCTGCGAAAAAGGAAAGGATTGTATTTCCTTCATTTCTGAGCAAAGAAATGGCGAAAGAGGAGGGTGTTGAACTTATGTACAAAATCGTGCTCGCTGGAGATCTTGGTGTAGGCAAGACCTCGATATTTCAGAGGTATGACATCAACAAGTTTTTTGAGAACAAGGAGTCCACATTTGGCTTAGACAAATTAACGAAGGAGGTCGTAATAGATGGAAAGCGATGCAAGGTTAGTGGAATCTGTTCTTGTGAGTGAATGTGTAGACGACAAACTATTATTAAACGCTAACATACAGGTAGTGGCGGGGTTTTGATACAAATACTGTAAGTTTCTTAACAAGATGCATTCAACATTTCGCCCTTTGAAACATCAATAAAGGCCTCAAATATTTTTCAGCCAACCATAGAGCTATTTAAGCAGATTTAAGCTTAGGCTTAAATTATAAGTTTGTACACATTTTTCCTAAGCCATTAATGTCTTTCAGTATCAAGTTTTATGTAAGCTTACGTGTTTTGGAATAACTGTGTAAATACAAAAAACGTCATGCAATATTAAAGATAATATTTGGGATAATGTAATTGGTTGAAGCATATCATGAAACAGAATATGGAACCATTTTGGGCATTTATTTTATAGAGTAAATAAGTAAAAAACAGCAACATAATTTCCATGTTTTCGCATACATGTATTTACACTGCACCTTTGGAAAACACATTCACTATGGAATTCAAAACTCGACAAATTGATGCATTTAAACTTATGTCGATCATCACCATGACAACAGCCAATAGTCTCTTGAATTGAGATCCACATACACCAATCGGCACAACTCATGCAAGTCGGCTGAAATGACTGATGGCAGGGTGTAAAACAAGAAAGTCTTTGGTTAAAATTGAACTTCGAGGTTTGCATGTTTTTAAAAGGTGCATCAAAGGGCTGGGAATGAGACATTTGGTTTAATTGCTAGTGTCTTTATCTATTTCATTGTCCCTAATGTCCATGCAGTATGTGTTGCCATAGTTTCTTAAGACGGATTCTGCTGAAAGTTCGAGCAATAAGTGCAAAAATTACGTACCAAAAGCCTACTCATAATACGGTAACATTTTATATACTATTTGAAACACCTTACTTAAATTCATTTGTGTCAGTGACCCCGGGATTAAACTCTAAAGCATTCTCGAGAAAATTCAAGTCAAACCTCGTAAAAAGGTGTAAACCGCGCCATTTTGTTTGAAACTGACGTGAAACGTCCGTTTTAACTGAAATGTAGATAACTTCAAATCCATTTTCTCTCTAAAAAGTTGATTAATTGCCAGGCAACTGGAACAGTGTATTTCCCTGAGACTAGAAACCTTTATGCTAATGCTATTTTCTACTGGGTTCCCACCCCCTTACCCTTACCCTCCCAGCAACTCCAAAGCACCAAGGGTAGGCGCTCTGCTCTGCTATACCTGCCAACTCTTTCTGGGTCAATGGCGTGAGATTTTTATCCTGTGATTGCCAGTATTTCCGAAGACAATAAAACCATGTCTGAAGTTTTCCGAAGATGTGTGTTCAGAATTCTGAAGGCTGTGTGTGGACGTGTTTTGCTAAACATGACCGCGTTCCCAATGCCTTTCTTGTCAAAACTGAGATTTTGGGGGAAGTATTGTCATTTACTCATTTTGCATGGAGTTTTCTTTTCTCGCATTTGTTTGAGTTTGCATTTTTTTGGAAAGTGTGTCGGTTATGGCTGTAATAACTCACATACATGTATTTCGACTAGGCATGAGAAATTGGTTGTAAGCTTGAGTTGGCGCGAGATCGAAGTTTTCAACTCGCAGGTGTGAGACTCACGCCTTAAGCATGAGAGTTGGCAGGTATACTCTGCAGAGGCCTCTTTTCTTTTTCGAATGGGCTGGGCAATCATCGATCCTTATCGCGCCATTGGACGCATAAGGCCTCAATAAGGCTGGGCAATAAGGAAAGATTAAAAGTATGTGCATGGAGCCTGGCCGGGGAGAGAGAAACAAAAGTGCACAGGGTTATGGAGCCTCTGCAGAGGAAAAAGCAAGGTAGGATATAGCTGACTGGAAGCAGACTGATTGGTGTGGTCATCGAAATAACTGACTTAAAGATGTTAATTGACGTTTAATTGCTATATTTTGATCTTTACAAGATTAATGTGTGGGACACAGCTGGAATGGAACGGACACGGTCCCTAACATCAAACTATTACCGCAGTTCTCAAGCAGTTATCCTTGTGTATGCTATAGATGACATGTACTCTCTGACTGTACTGCGAAGCTGGATAGAAGACATAACCAAGGATGCCACAAGTGCTCTGAAATTTCTTGTTGGGAACAAAATAGATCTTTCAGATGAAGGGTCTCAAGTTGATGATCAGCTAGCAGAGTCGTTTTGCAAGAACAACAGAATAGAAAAACTGTATAGAGTGTCAGCCAAGACTGGTGCTGGAGTTAAAGAGATGTTTGATGACGTTGTAAAGATCTTGATAACTAAGAAGAAGGAGTCCACCATACGGGATAAAAATGCTTTTTCACTCTATGAAAATGGCAATGAAAATGAAGCTGCAAAAAGCAAAAGTAATTGCGGTTGTTGATAGGATTACAAAAATTATACATTTACATTATTTTAATTATTATTTAATAGGTAAATGTGGTATTCTCACACTGAAGTGCAAAATAATAGAAAGCATAAATTTTAAAGTATAGTGCATCCCTTTAATTACTGTGGTAACCTTACAAAGTGATTTAGGGATGAAGGCAAATGCTGACAGAAATTGCAAAGAAAAGGTACTGTGCCTAATGAAGATAACATAACAATAACAACACAAACACAACATAATGATAACATAACACAAACTTCTTTTAAAAATTATTTTTTTTTTTTTTTTTTTTATACAAAAAAAAAAAAACTGGCATAATGTATAGGACTGTGTGGAAATCTTACCTCCGAATTTTTTATATCAGAGTGAATATGATTTATAATTACATTTTTTACATAAAAAATAGCAGATACAATATTTATCTCTAAGCAAAATCAATGGCTATTACTGAGCCAGGCTAGTGACAGAATTACATGTAATCAGCTTTGCAAAAAGATGATCAATGAAAATTATTTTTATTCCACACTGTGTTTGCCTTGTGTTAAATGATCCGTTTCATTAATAATTACTGACCCTCCAAAATCCTATTGTTTTCTCTTTGCAATATCTCAATGATTGCAGCCAGCCATGTACCAAAACATCTAAGTATGTGAAAGCAACTAAAATTGTCAAATGCAGCAACCCTTCAAATTGAGAGCATTTTGGAGCTGGTTACTAGCAGTGGTGGATCCAGACCTTCAGCTAAGGGGGGGGGGGGGGTCTGCTTGACTATGAATATTCAATTCTGCGAAGAAAATTCCGGCACTTCAAAGAAAATGCGCTATTTCCGAAAAAATAAGGGGGGGGGAGCGGGCCCCGCAGCACTTCAAAGTGGATCCGCCACTGACTAAATTGGAACGTAAGTTGCCAGTCTCGTGACTAAAATTGAGAAGAAGGATTGAAAACGCGATCTTATTATTTAGCGACTAAAGTTTTTTACTGGCGACCAAAAATTAATGGCCACTAAGGAAAAAAATAAACTTGGAGTGGCATTGTGCAGAGAGATCAATAATTACTTTGGTTCACATCAGCCTCAATCAGCTGTCTGCATTATAACCAATAATGAGGCCCTGCCAGGGGGATCCCGTGTTGCTGGTCTAAACTTAAAAATGTCCTGTGTCGCTGTTTTATCGGACTTCCTGTCGCTGTCAGTAGTTGAATTGAAGGAAAACTGCTTGTCCTTGTTGGAATTTAAGTTTTTCCATTAGGGTTGTCGTTTGTCGCGATTTTAATTTATGTGCTGTCACTACTTTTTGGGCCATGTCGCCTGTCGGAATTTACCCTGGCAGGGCCTCAATAATGCTGTGAACCTCAGTGAATTCACTGCTGTTTGGTAAAGAAATTGTTTTGTTTTGTTTTTTGTTTTTTAAGTTTTTTAGGTGGGGGGGGGGGGGGGAAAGAGGTACATTCGCATAATTTTTGTGACTACTGCGCATGCGCCAGTAGTCACTATTGCTGTCATGTCCGTCCCGAAAGTAAGTAAGTAACAATAGAGTATACTTCGGAGCCAATCAGCACAAAGAAATACAGATATGTGAGTCTCTTCGGTAACACTTCGTAACAACGATGGCCTACCGATGGTCTACGATGACAAACGAACATCTTTGTAGTGATCGATTACATGTTCGATTGCGAGGTCTGTGTTTTATATTTTACAACATTCACCTCTCACAGCTTTCGTATTTTGTTTCTAACCGAACAGATGAAAGGTTTCGTGAGAATTTTTCAGCTTTTAGGTCGGTATAGAAAGTATACGACAAATTTCTCGACTTCGCTTCGCTCTCAGCTTTGGAACGGATTGTTCGATCGCGAGTTAAGTGTTTTTATATTTTACAACATCACACAGCGTTCACATTTGCTTCCAACCGATCGGATAAAAGGTTTGGTGAGTACATTTACGCCTTTAGCTCGACCAGTTATTAGTGTGCGACGAATATGTATTGTATTTTAACCTGATTTGACCACGCGTGATTAACAACACGTGCGCTTGCCGATACTCCAACTCCATAATTGTAAAGTACATTAGCCTCGTGTGAAGAAATTGAACCCCTCTTTAGGAGAATTCAGCCACTGCGGATGAATATTTCGCGCTTAAGTTTTAGGGAAATACATGATCCTCTCTCCCACTATGGTAATAATATAATATTGTGTCCGTTTACGTAGCAAACAAATCTGAGCAAGTGCCTGCTATTGACCTCTACGGTCGAATTAAATCTTCTAGTGATCGAGAAACTATCGATGTGAAAGCTGTGGTGAATCATTACTCCAGAACTGTGATTTGTTAGATGTATTAAAACATAATGATCGTAAACCGTAGTAGTTCGATCAAATAAGCGATAAACTACAGTGTTCATCATTCAAGCCCTCGCAGCCTAAAGTTCAAGTCACGCAATCGCTTTAATACAAGTACTTTTACATATATACAACTCCACAGTACGCTTTTATTTGAGATTTTAGTCTTAATATCCGCTTTTTAATTGTAATTCTAATTGTAATATTTTACTAATATTGCAACCTTTATTTACTAAATTCAGCAATAATTATTTCTTTATTGCAAATCATTCAAGTTAAGTATTTACAGGTAATTAAACAACTTCCAGGCATAGAAGATGAATGAAAGTTTCCGGTTAATACAAACACAGTTTTTCTCCTGTGTATACAATTAAAAAAAGTTTTTTGATTGCCAATTACAAGGAAATGAACAAACAAATAACCTGCAGAGCAGTGTGCCTCTCACCAAGAAAGTGTGAAGTTTTTACCGATTACAGTAAAAAGAAAAACCCATTTGTATATAAGTTAAAAAGTTCAACGCGGACACCTTTTCGAACACCAATAATATCTTGATGGGTACAGTTGTAGATACTATGATATGTAGCTGAACACTATCCACTTGACTTCTCAAGATCAGAAAATGAGAAATTCAAACCTATTGTGCTTCTATTAAAGGCAAACCAAAAGCAAATATGAATTGTTCTGCAATGCTTTGAATAATTATGTTCTGTTCTTGTTACCTATAGATATACAAAATAACGATGTAGCAACTTCTGTTAAATAGATCTCACTAAGTTGTTGTATCATTCTTGTTTGATATTAAAGTTTATTAAATTAATTGAAACTGTTTTTGATTATCCAATAATTTTTGGGTTGTATTTTGGAGCCGATTTTTGGTTACTTTTGTGGGAGGCGCAGTGGCCTAATGGTTAGTGTGCTGAACTACTGATCAAAATGCAAGCAGTCGGGGTTCGAGCTCTGGTGCGGCGTTTTGTTCTTGGGCAGGAAACGTAACTCTCATGGTGTCTCACTTCACCCAGGTGTTTAATGAAATGGAAACTGGAAAATTGACTGCTAGGGGGTAACCCTGCAATAGACTTGCATTCCATCCAGGGGGAATAGAAACACTTCTAGTTAAATGCTAAGGAAACCGGGATAAGCTTCAGCCTGATGGGCTACTTAGCTCATATGCAGACTCTTCCTATTATCTTCTTGATTACCACTGATTTATACACCATATAACACTCTGACCGACAGTTTGACAATAAATATAGCCGCATATATATGCCAATTCTACTTTCGTAATTTTCATCGTCTTAGCAGTAGTCACACGCGCCTGTAGGCGCCTATTTTTCTATTTTGCTTTACCGTTTGAGACATTTTTATTGTTATCAAACAGATTTGCATTATTCATTATATAACTCCCATCTAGCAAATAGAGTATGATTATTTTAATTAACCCAAAGCATATTTTTATGGGACGCTTTGCACCTCTAATAATTTATGGACTGTATTATTTTGAAGGCTCTAGCAACTTTTGCCTTGCCTATAATTTTACTGACTAAAATGGAGCTGACGTTCCATTATCATTGAACAAAATAGCTCAATTCACGCATAGCATGTAAACTGGCATCTCCCTAAAGCCCCAATAGGGTGAAAAAAAAATGAGAGAGTAGAGTGAGACGAAAGAAAATCAGACAGAGATCTTCCTACCCAGACCATGCTTGGGTAACTTCTCTGACTGTTGTTGTTGTTGTTTTTAATTTTGCTATACCCCACTATGGAGCCAGCCCTGGCAGGCTAAATCCATGTAATAGACCAATTCGGCTAACATGTTTACATCGTTGTTGCCCCCCACGACAGATCATGTCATGATTCCTTTGGGAGGTTACAATTGTTCTGTTCGTTCATACTCCCATGCGCTCAGTTACGTGTGACAAATATTGCACAATTGTAACCTCCCAAAGGAATCATCACATTGTCTGATTTGGGTGGCAACAACGATGTAAACATGTTAGCTGAATTTGTCTATTATCATTTTGAAATTTATTTATTTTTATCCCTTCAAATTAACTTATAGATAAAGCATAATTTAAATAGATTTAGCCAAGCTTAAAAGCGAAGCTCCCCGGTTATTTACTTCACCCTTTTCGAAAATCCGAATTTACTGACCGATAACAGAAAAAATAGAGCACTTGAGCCTGGGGTCCAATGTAAACCATTACTTGGTCAGCGGTAAACTTCGAAAAAACATTCGACCTCGATGAGTTCTATATGTGAGCCCACGATATGGTCATGTGATACTGGTCAGCAGATACCTTGTTTTGACAGCTGTCAATTGACCATGACATGGATGTCCAATATCAAAGATGTAAGCTGATATTAACCATAACCTTAAACCTATTTCTAGAGTATGTCTGCCATGTTGGGGCAACATCGTCGTTGCTAGGGCACACGTGCCCACGAACCATACCACTAGCCATGATGACCAAGAAAAACCAAAAGCATGGGTCGATTAATTTTCTATGGGTATGGGGCTCTGCTCTGCGGCCCTTTGGGCCACTGGGAGCTCCGCTATTAATATATATTTTTTTCGGTAAAACTTAAGCCTTTATTACACATGTGTACCTGTTAACAACAGATACCGGTAATAAAATTTTGTTATTTTTAAAAAGATATTCCTACATGCAAACATATTTTATTGGCATTTTAAGCAGTCTGATTGGTCAATCTTAGGATATTCAATACTATCTAACAGTAGATACTTGGTATCATGTCGAGATTGATGGGTTAATAATAAATTATTGTAAATTGTTTGTCATGTTAGTGAAAGCAGCATCTCTTTCTCCTTCGAGGGCTATTTGCATCATCTTCTATTTGCAAGGTAATAATCTCATTAGGACCATTACAATTGTACCGAGCAGTTTCCTCAGTTGAACATGCGGTGCGACCTACATGTGTAGTTTTCATGGGTGTGGCTTTCTTTATCAAATGGGAGGCCACTGATTGTAGCATTTCTTGAATTCCTTCATTAGTTACAGCAGAAGTCTTAAACTGAAGTGTAAAGGCATTGGGTGGAATTGATGCCATTGCGTCATCTTCACTGACAGTTGCATCTAAGTCAATCTTATTTCTAATAAGAATGCAGCAAGCTCCTTGTGCATTGATTTTGACAAAGTTTAACAGTTCAATGGCTTGGCTGAAAGAATCCCTATCAGTTGCACTGTATACAAACAGAACAACTTGGCTAAGTACAAAGTGAGAGCGAGTTAACTGTGCATGCCTTTCAAGTCCACAGGTGTCGCACAGAATAAGCTGCAAATCAAAACAATGAAACTCGTTTAATCAGTTACTTGGTAGGTACTTGCAGATTGAGAGTGCATGGTGACACACAGGGTAGTAGAGGGGAACAGGGGGCGGGAGCCGGGGAGAAAAGGGGTGGGAAGCAGGATTCTTAAGGTGGCGGGAACCAGGAGAAAATGAGCGAAATTTCGTAACATTTCATTATATTTTGCAATAGACATATGCATGGAACAAACAGCTGGAGAGAACAGCTACGGAAAGGGGCAGGAGGCGGGAGTAAAAGGTACGGGAGGTGGATTCTTAAGGTGGTGGGAACCAGGAGAAAATGAGTGAAATTTCGTAACATTTCATTATATTTTGCAATAGACATATGCATGGAACAAACAGCTGGAGAGAACAGCTACGGAAAGGGGCGGGAGGCGGGAGTAAAAGGTACGGGAGGTGGGAGGTTCAGACCCCCACTGTCCCCCCCATAGGGTAATTACCCTTCTTTTAGTAACAGACTGTTGGTTTTTCATTTATTAAAATCAGGTTGCGTGTCTGCTTACCCAACTTAGCTAGGACTATTTGTCTGCTTCCTACACCGTACCTATCACATTACACTTATATGCTGACATACCTTGCCCAGAGCTATACACATAGGAGTGTTTCTCCAATCTGCTGATGTCCCTATGTCACACAAGCCCAACCGCACACAAGCCCCACCCCTCTCCCTCCCACGACTGTGCTGGTGCCATAACATAAAAACTTTCACTACTCCCTATTCTCTCTATCTAGTATAATTACGAAAATATACCAATTAGGGCCTCTTTGCATGAGAGTTTTTGTCCCGGGATGACTTTCGTCCCGGGATGAATTCATCTCGGTGTCTGATCATTTTCTTGTTGCTGTTTACATGATGATACATGATTTCGTCCCGGGATGAGTTCATTCCGGTACGATTTCATCCTGGGATGAAACACCGGGATGAAATGTCATCCTGGGATTAAACGTGATGAAAAACCCCATGTAAACAGCCCTTCCCGGGATGAAATGTAATGTTATGTAAGCACAGGCTAGATGAATTCAACTCGGGCGGGACGACTTATCCCGGGATGAACACGCTCATGTAAAATAAATTTTTTTCATCCCAGGACGAAACTCATCTCGGCTCTCATGTAAAGAGGCCCTTAGTAGGAAAATGTTACCAATTCATCATACCTCAACTGTTGTACCATCTACTTCCACTGTTACTTTACGCTCATGATCCTTTAAAGTTTTGCTTGGACGTGACTTACTGTCCTGCAGTGGTAATCCACACACGCGACGGAAAATGGACGTCTTTCCCACACCAGTCTTTCCACATAATACAACCTTGTATGTATTGACCATTACAGGGCCCGGAGTCAATCTTATTTTAGTCACCAATACGCTTAATACAATGTGGTGCAATGCTAATACAACGTTCTTTGCACCATTTCATGAGATGTACAGCAATGTACTGGTATCATCTGATGCACAGAAATCCTCACTTCTGGAAGACATAATTATACAAATAAAATTGATTACGAAACTGATCTCAGTTCTCAACTACTAGCACTGTACTAAATTCCCTGAAGTCAAACCATGGTCAAAACAGCCATCTGCATTAATTTTGGTCCATTAGGCAGGGTCTAAAGGAGGGTGGCTATATTAGGCTATAGCCCATCATGAGGCCTAATTTTTTTCACCATGGAGCCTGATCGAATCCCCAGGGGGGGGGGGGTACTCAAAAAAGTTTTATATGGGGAGGCTCCGCTCCAAGTTCTAACCCCTTACCCTTTTATATACCATTTTTGACAGAAATTGTACCCCTTTTGTATATCTTTAACTGAAAAAAGGCACCCCTTTCATATACCTAAGAGACATGGCGTGGACTTAAAATAGGACGTTTTCTTGTCGACATTTTTATGTAGCGCTTAATAAATTAAAATAATACAACCATAAATTGTGTCTGTTCGAAATATTTTAATTAAAGGCCCTTTTAAATAGCCAAATGACAGATTTCCATACCCTTTCATATACTTAAACTCGTGAAATCCCTACCCTTTTATATACCTGAAGGCTGAAAAAGGTACCCATTTCGGGCGGAGCCTCCCCGTATAGGCCATTATAGGGAGTACCCCCCCCCCCCCCCCCCCGGGATCGAATCATGAAGCCCCATCATTTTGCCCAAAACATTTGCTACAGAGCTTTTTGCAAGCCCTGGGAGCTGACTTTTTTGGGTCCAGAGCCCTGGAGCCCTAAACTTCTCTGGGACCCTGATTAGGGAAAGGGGAAGGCATAGCAATTTTTCTTTTCACTTAGGAATCCTGCCAATCAACAAAAAAGACATTTATTAACTAAACACTTACATTATGATGACACTGTCATGAAGACATTTACATGAAGATCAATTGTGTGTGCTAACCTAGCCTCCTACGCAGATGTCCTTTGGACTCATCATGCGGAGGAACGTGTGATGAGCCCAAAGCAAGTCTGCGTTGGAGGCTAATGAGAAGAGGGGGAGACATGGGGGTTTGCGATGTTGTAGTATTGCTAATTTATATGGCAGTGTTCAGTGCAGTGAATAAAATCCCATCTAGCCTGTGTTGCAGACGAACTAAACCCTGGCAGGCTTAATCCCATCTTGCAGCGAATCTCAAACCATACGGTGTGCGATGTTTGTGTTTTTGAGCCTACAGTGTTCGGCGAAACAAAATTGCACAAGAAAATATGATGAAACACCGTCACCGCAATATAGTCAAGTTACTTATCAATGAAAACGGATTGGGATTGGCAGCTTAAACGTATTTTGTTACACAACATGGAACGTATTTTAAACAATTTTATAAGCACTGTTAATGAAGATATTAGAGCTAAATTTCCATAACACCGCTAACAATTGCGGTGTTTTATGTGGTGTTGCGGTGTTGAGGGTCCCCCAATTGTGGGGAGGAGTGAAATACGATCGCCCCTAAAAACGACTGCGTGGGAAGCTAATCCTAACCCAGATAAATATGATGTCAAATGCCTGCCCAGGGGGGAGTGGGTACTGTCGTGCTGAGACAAGTTTAATTTTGTTCTAGCTATAAATTTTTCAACAAGTCTAACAATTTGACGAAATATAGCTGTGTGCATTAAAATATTGTCAAAGGCATTCAGAACTTTTCAACATTTCGTTATATTGCACACTTCAAGCGGCGTAAAGCTGCGAAAACAAAATTTTGTCTCTTCGGGAATGCCCCTCAAGTATGCCCCTAGCTAGGATCGATTTTTACCAGCCGTGTCGGACCAGTAGAATCGGTTAATTTTACGTGAAACTACAATATCACTTCATTGTGTTCACTAACCCTACAAATAACTCACCAAAACATCAATCAATTGTAGAATTTCCGAGGCAAAATGATCCGCAAAATCTTGTGTGGAACACACAAGCTTAGTAGCCTGGCCGTTTACCTAATCGACAGTGGACTGGAAGCTAGAAATTACATGTTGTTAGTTTTGCAACATGGCGGACCGGCGGACTGTGGAACTGCCTTTCTTTAATATTTATCTGTCAGTTTCATTATTGATTTGACCTTGCTCTTTAAAACAAGAGTAGAGTATGGGGGATAAAGACTGCAAGAAACTACCAGTGTACAAAGTTGCTCTGTGTGGGAAAACTGAAGTTGGAAAAACGTCCATATTTCGCCGCCTTCGAGGTGATGGCTTCAAAGACGATACATCAAAGTTCGATAATTTGGCAGAAGACAAGATCAAAGTCCGAGTTCAAGATAAAACCATTAAAGTGAGGAATGAGCTGAGTAATAAATAAATGATATGCAATCACGTACTGGAGGCCAGTTAAAGATAACGCCACCTCACTCCCATAAGCCTTGAGAACAAATGGACAATGTCCATTTCTACATGTAAGCTTAGTTCAGGTTTTGTTGTTGTTGTAGCAGCTTCATCTATCAGAGCATTGCAGTGCGTGGCTTTATCTTAAATTGATCGAAGCAATGTAGACAAGTAGTTTTTTTTTTTTGTGTATTATCTGCACAGTTGCTGCATGATGACCTCAAGGGGTTTATTTTCAAAGTAAGCTTCAGATAAACATTAACTACATACCGGTAATTAATATAGTAGTCAATAACTTAAATTGATACCCCCCCTCCCCTTCTTAGGATGTGGCTCTTGGCTGGTCAGTGTTGTCATTTATCACTCATTGATAATATTCTCCATTCATTTGGTATATTTACCTCTAAGGGGCAAAATAAGCTAGAGACACACCCTCAAAAGTGGATTTCGGTTTCTTTTTGTGATGTTTCTCAAAATTTCTCATGGGTATTTTCAGCTCTATTATATGGGAGCTTCTTGATCCCCCATAAATGGTAGGGGTGTAACAATACATCAAACTATCAATGCATCGTGATTGGGGGTGTTCCGATAGCAATGCATCTTTCACAAATTCAATTTTCGATAGCAATCGCGATAGTCTCGTTAACTATCAATAGTTACGATAGTTTTTCAAATGGTGTCCTGTAGTACATTTTCCGTAATTGAAAAATTGCCTCGCTTGTTCTCTGCTGTCCTTTCTTGGCTTTCTGTTCGTTGTTTCAGAATCCGTACTGTTTTACAAGCCATAAAAGCAAACTTCACAGACATCGCTCTCTCCAGGGCCTTATCCACGTTCAAAAGGAGAAAGAAATGATTACGATGCTTTAAAGTCACTAATTACTATCACAATACTTTTGCAATAGTGTCACTACTATTGCAATAGTATCGCAATTGTGTCACTACTATCGCAATAGTATTGCAATAGTAATTTGACTATCGCAATACCATCGCAATAGGCAAAATGACCTCAATAGTCACCCCTAATAATTGGTTTGCAGTTGACAGTTGCAGTTAAATAAGTGTTTTTTTAACTTGTCATTTCTTTTTAAAATTTGCTTTCTACATGTAGATTGATCTTTGGGACACATCTGGAATGGAGAGATACGCTCGTCTGACCCGCCAACACTACTTTGGAAGTCATGTTGTGCTCTTGGTTTATGATTGTGATGATACAGAATCACTTCAAGTGCTTAACGATTACTACACAGATGCCAAAACGAATGCTAATGGCGCTGCAATGGTGTTAGTGCGTAATAAGATTGACAAAGAGGACCAGAGTGTGGATGTAAAAGAAGCTGAAAAGCTTCTCTGCAATCATGAGGACACGGGCAGATCTGTTTGCAAGTTTAAATTCAGAGCAGAAACGTCAGCAAAGAACAATACAGGAATTAAAGAACTTATACGAAGAGTGGCTGAATATCTACTGAAAAATGCAGAACCTAGTAATTCAAGGAATGAATTCGACAAGATTAAACCTACAAAACCTGAGCCACCACGCACGCCGGTACCTTCCACATCAGGCGGCTGCTGTTAGAAAAATGTCTTACATTCATGATGATAAGAAGTGTACAATTCATGTCCACATCTGTTTCCTCTCATGGCCAGCATAATCAGGGTTGCCACAGGTCAGAAAATGGTCAGGGAAAAATAAAAATCTCCAAGATCAGAGAAAAGTCAGGGAATTTTATTTTTAGTCACTGGAAAAATTGACATTTTGAAGAAACGTCAGGGAGAATTGGAATATTTACGACACCCATGATTGCATACAATTGATGGCTGGAAGAAACATTTCAGGTCAATGTGATCTCAGCTATATGTTCTTTCTTGGAAGCAGGCGCTAGAGGCCGCTACAATACATGTAGCTGAAATTTTGAATTTATTTGGTCAGGGAAATTTTATCAGGAAAAAGTCAGGGAATTTTGAAAACCAATGTCTGTGGCAACCATGATAATGTGTTGGAGGTTACAAATTTGTAAAACAATGAGCTTGCAAATGTACATGTAAGTTTGACAACTCCAACTTAGCTCATGGAATGTGGCTTCAAGTAAATTGTAGGCACCCATTGCCAACACAGCTGACATTAGTATATCTTTTAAGGCAATTAAATAAAAGGGCAGGATCGATCTGTTCAGAACAGTAATAGTCAGTAGAGTTTATTTCAGCACCACACTAGGCACTGAGTCAACATGTTTATACACAATTTAGTCGGTTTTAGGTTAAGCCAGCCGCACACTAGAGCAACTAGCTGAGCTGTTCACCTCACCTGCCTGATTGCTCAGCCATTACTCACTGCACATTTCACCGCAGACAGTGAGGAAAGTGCTTAAAAAGTTTGATCTGGAAGCCACCATGTTGAATCACGTGAGCATTCTGCCTGTTTATTGGTCAGTTAATATTTTTGGCTGGGCAAGTATTTCATGTCGCCCACACATGTTGAGGATTTTTCCACTTGAGGCAAAAAATATCAAACACGATAGATATTTTCTTCAAGGCTTCCAGAGGTAAAATTCTCACAAAAAATGTCTGCACACGAGAAATCTGCTGAGCAAAAGGGCTTGCGAGGCAGTTAGCTCAGCTAGATGTGTGTGCTGCCAGCATTAGGTTCAAGGAAGCATCTACTACATTGATAATACAGTCAATCTCCTCTAAAACAGACACTGTCGGGACCGGCTCCAACTGTCCGTTTTAGGGAGGTGTCCGTCTTATAGGGAGTTTAGTTACAGTAAAATGACTGAAAAAGGCAGGAACGGGACCAACACCAGGTGTTCGTCTTAAAGAGGTGTCCGTCTTATAGGGGTGTCCATTAAGAGAGAGTTGACTGTATAAAATCAGTGTAGTCATAGTAATGGGGGAGGGGGGATTGGAGGTTCCCGCATCCTGTACTTCTCCCTCCAATACAACCCCTCAGACTCCTGGATTTAGTTGAATCATCATACTATACATTCAATGGTTCATCTGATCTACAGTAAGCGTGGGAATGGGGGGGGGAGGAAATCCCTGGGATTTGGAGCAAAGTCATGTTAATCTTGAAGAAAACTCAACTTGATTCGAACTGGTTTAGATTGAAAGGGACTGCATGTGGTTTGTGGTTGTTTTTTATCTTTGAATTAAATTTTTCAAACCAGTTTGATTTTTATTTTAATTTCATTGTCTCATATTCATTATCATAATCTGGTTTGAAAAATTTTAAACTTAAGATAAAGTTTAATTAATAAACCTCAACATAAAGGCTAAAAGCCCGAGAATCATCCCTGCTTCATTTCTCCTTGTTTGTTTTCCAACCTTAACAGTTGAATAATAATAATAATAAATTAAGCGGACTGGATTTTGTGACATAATCACCAGTAAAAGGATAATCAGAATATATTTTTTGCCATAATACTGGTTAATTTTGTCAGTCAAAATTAATAAATAATTATATTATTTTAACAATTAAAATGAATCTTTTTGCACTATTTTAAGTAATAAAAAGTTATTTATAATAAAAAATGTTAAAGAAATCAATTGTGAATGTGCTATTCACATTTTGTCATCAAATGTCAACTTCTACTATTTCATGTTCAGTCAATATTCTAAGTGTGTCTTCCCTTAAAGATGGAGGTGTGTTTAGCTGATAGTCAGACTTGTAATTTAAAGGATAAGAACAATTAGTGTGAGCTCACTGGGGGTTATTACTCGCATCTCTTCCCTTTCTGGGGAGGGGATCAGAGTGTAGTAATCTTTCTACAACTTTAAAAAGTCTACATGATGCCATGCCATGACCTGCTAACATAGGCAACCTGCTACGCTACATAGGTCACCTGGTCTGTCACTGTAAAATCCTGGTTATTAGCACCGTTAATAATAAAGTAGCCCAGTTAGAAGCACCACCATCCCAAAGTGAAGTAGAATCTCTTCAGTTGCATTGTAGGTTATTCATTCCAGTTATGGAATAATCATTTAAGTTGAATGTTATGCTTCAAGTTGAAATGTGTGGAAGTTGGGAAGAGTAGTTACCTTTCTGAAAATTTCTTTTAGAATGGCTTCTTTGACTCCACCCCACTCTTCCCCTTGCATGTGATTTATTAAGCTTGTTCTCTTTTTCAATTGCTTTCAATTAAAACTGCCTGGTTCTCTAGTAACTTATAGCATGCATGAAGGGTCCAAATTAGGTTTGCAGAGATGTGGGATGGGGCTTAAGTCAAGGCAGGATGTGCAATGAGAGATAACAATAATAATACAGTCCGACCTCTATTAAGCGGCCGCCCTCGGAACTTTGAAAAGTGGCCGCTTAATAGAGGTACAATATAACTTGGATAGGAATGGCAGTAAACATGATTTTATTGACTCTATATAGCAAAATGCTTTAAAAAAAGTGAACATATATAAAGATAAATCCAAAATTCATTGTAACAAAACATAACAGCGTATTTCCAGCCCATGCATAGTTCTAGCTCTAACACAGAGGGCACGTAGTTGAAATGTACAGTATTTCTTCAGGTTGAAAATGAACAGAAAAATATGAAAAACATCGTTGACAAGTTTGTTTGGCCTTTTTGCATCAACAGTTAGTATGTAAAAAAATTTAGTTCAGACAAGATATTTCACTGACGATATATATCATCTGTCACCATTTCACTGGGCGCTTAATGGAGGTAAAAACCCATATAAATAATACACTTCCAACAGCAAAAAGGTGGCCGCAGCCGCTTAATAGAGGTATCAAATACACCAGTTCAGTGACAAATAAATCGGGACTTTGGAAAGTGGCCGCTTAATGGGGGGTGGCTGCTTAATAGGTAGCTGCTTAGAGGTTGGACTGTACTAATATTAATGGCGGAATATGGGATATTATTAAAAACTAGCAATGGTATAATTTGCAATTCCTGCATTTTGATTGGTTAACAGGCAATGGTATATAAGCTCATATACCATTGACACAAATATGGTAGCCGATACGCGTCCACAAAATCACCTTGGGAGCTCAAATATTGCAATCCTTTGGGCGTTTTTAATAAAACAATTATTATTCCACTCACGATTGTTGGATATGAGATCGTTATAGCCAACTCGGCGCTACGCGCCTCATTGGCTATCTACCATCTCGTGTCCAATGTGCGCTCATGGAATAATTGTTAAAATTATCTTGGAGGGATCAGAATGCATTCCTTTTTATAGGCGGTTTGGGATGTTTTGAAATTGATATTGGAATGAAGGATCAAGCATTCGTAGACTCTTTCTTTACCAACTTTGCCTAAAATAGGTTCTTATAGAAATGGTATAATATTAGTGGGACTTTAGGCTACTTAGGTTCTTAGTAATTTGATAGGGGCACTAGCAATCAGCACAGATAACTACTACAGGGCATACACTGTATGTGGTATGGAATATATTGCAGTATTAAATAATTATCTAGAAATAATACAATTTACATGTAGATGATAACCATACAGTAAATTTATCTTTCCAAAGTACCAGCATGCAGGTCTAGACTAAAAAACTTTTTCTGTATTTTCATCTGTGCCTTCATTTTGTAAAATAAGAAACTGTTAAAAATTTTAGGCTGAATAGGTTCTTATGAAAAGGGGGTTTTAAATGAAAATTTAAGCCCAACAGGTTCTTACATTTTGTGTTTGTGTGTTTGTTTTTGTAATCTACAATGTAAATCTTTTGTAATCAACACTAAGGATGGCTGTCCAATCTTATTAGCCAATGCTGGTTATTTTAAGCAGCCATGCACTTTATTTTATCTTTATTATTTTCTGCATTGTAAATTTAATTTAATTAAGTGTGAATAAAGTTGTTGTTGTTGTTCTTATACACAGGTTTTTACTGTAACTTGCAATACATGTGCATGTACTGAACAAACTGAAGTTGTAATGAACATTGACAAAGTATATTGTACAGGAGAAACAAACTTTATTGGTACTGATGGAATACACAATTTGTTTAACAAGTTATTTACAATAAAAATTACCACCTTCCATCATTAAAGAACAGTACTTGATGTACTCATCCACTGACCAAATAACACATACATGTAGTACAAGACTGTACGTGTACCGGTAATACTGTATTAATATTTTTGTTACAAAAGCTAATTTTAAACAACTATAAGAACAAGCAATCAATTAACTCTTCTCTGGTTTCTCCCCTTTTGGTAGTTGTTCTTGAGCGGCTTCTATCTCTTTCCTGTGTGCTGGGAAATTTTCCCATGGAGTCTGAAAGTCAAACCTGCGGAATTCTTGAGCCATTTCAATTGGTTCACAGACAACACGCTTTAGCTCGTCATCATACCGTACCTAAAAAATAAATACCAACACAAATTTCATTTCATGTTTAAAGACTAAACTAGTGAAGACATTGTTTAGTAAAGGCATGTTGCCTACATGTATATAATTTGTGGTTTTCTTTGGTTTAAAAGTTTTTTTTTTTTTGTGGTTGTCTTTGGTTTTTGATTTTTATTTCCTTTTGTTTCAGATTATGATAATGAATATTTTTATTATGAGAGAATATGAGGCAATGAAACATACATGTAAAAATTAAATTGGTTTGAAAAATTTTAAACCAAAGATAATTAATTTAAACCACAACATTAATGCACTGTGTACAATCTTGCTATGCACTCACACAAGAATTAGACTGTACAGATCGCTCCAGCAGTTTTTATATAATTATTATAATGAGTGAATTACTTCTACTATTTATAACAGTGATTGAGCATTAATCTGACTATCAAATTAAATTTCATGCAGTACAATGATGTATATAATTTTTAAGAGTCTGAAAAGGCTTGTACAAATTTACAAATGGAAAAATGAAACAATCTTTTAGTTTATAATATTATAAACTAAAAGATCACATGAAAGTTAATGTTACAAAAAAGGCCAAAAGTATAAATCGCCAACTGCTTATTACCTCAACATAACCAGTAAGGGGGAAGTCCTTCCTAAACGGGTGTCCTTCAAACCCATAGTCTGTCAAGATTCTACGCAAGTCTGGATGGTCCGCAAAGAATACACCATACATGTCCCATATCTGCAAGGTAACAGACGTCACAAATAAACAACTTTTAATAAAATGTAACTGCCATAGGCATTGCACATTTATTTTCTCAAAACAGCATACATGTAGCAAGAAAATGTTTTGTACAGTTGGATAGTACATGTAAGTAAAGGTAGTGAAACTTCACTTAAACATGGTACATATATTTCCTACAGATAAGCTCACATCTTTTAAAATATGAGCTTTGTTTTGCCTTCATTTGCTTCTTAGAAACAGGGAGGTACATGTAGCTAAGAAAACACTATCTCATCAACAAGCCCAGGTGGCTTTTCTGGTCTTTGCAGCTATAAAAGTGTACCTATTAAGTCTTTATTTTCATGTGAAATTTCAGCCGGCAAATTAGCCAGCGGCTGGCCCTTAGCAACATCCCTGTAGAAATAAACATTTGTATACAATGTATACTAACCTCTCTTTCATACCAGTTTGCTATTTTAAACACTGGATCAGCAGAGTCGACTGGTGTGAGTTCATCAGTGTACGTTTTTACTCGGATCCTTGAGTTGTACCTCAGAGACAGCAAATTATACACAATCTGTAAAAGACCAACAAAGACACTTACTGTATGATTGTACATGTATTCAGTACCACAATGGTCAAGACACTTTTAATTACTCTCCGTGCCTCTCTTCGCCCAAGAATATAAACTTTATTCAGGCAGCCAGATAGAAAGGAGTAGCACGTGGTGGACTACTTCCAGTATCTAATCCTACTGTACCTGCCTCACGTTACAAGAATGGGAGTTAGAGCGGTTTTCACTTGAGTGTGGAAAGTAATTTGCGTTTGCTTTGGTTTTGCATTACTACGCTTTGTGATTGGTTTAAAACCCTCGCGCCACTTTCTCAGCCAATCAGAAGTAAAACCAAAACCACTCATGACCCGCTCACGCACGTTTTCCCGCGCTTCTTGCCGGCTTCATGTATTTTCTTCGAGTTTTGATTGGTTTACTGGATTGCCTGTGTTCTTTGTGATTGGCTAGAGTAATTACTTTGGTTTTGGTTTTACGACACTCAATTGAAAACTGCTCTAAACGCCAGGAATTATGACCCAGGCCACAAGGCTTAAAAAGGCTTTCCTTTTTCTTCGACTGTACAGTTTGTTTTTGGTTTGAAGTCAGTTCATACAAATTGAAAACCAGTCAAATTTTTATTTTCTTTTAGCCAAAATAATAATTATGATTCATTGTAATAAATGATAATTATTATTATCAACATTTGATACAAATTTAACAAAGAAAAATCCCATATCAAAGGTAAGTTTATTGCAGTTTTCAGTGATAAATTTATGCAAACTCTGAAATTCAATCCTCAAACAATGGTTTAAGCTTTTTGCTGCCGTCAATCATCTTAGCTGACCTTTCAGGAAACAGAAGTTCACTTCAACTGGGTCAAAGTGTCACGTCGGTCAGTTGTGATTGTTGGTTTCTGATCCATTTTGTTTGTTTCTGTTTTTATGGCTCGTTAGCTGTAGCCATGATTATGATTGACAGCAGCGAAAAACACAATCATTAGTTGAGTTTTGAATTTTAGAGCTGGCATATCACTGAAAACCACCATAAACCAGTACATAATTTATACCGTAAATGATCTAATAAACACCCGGGGCATCTATTAAATTTTTGGGCTCCTAGGGGTGGCGTTAAATAGATATGAGGCGTTTATAAGAGAGAGTCGTTTATTTCAATTTAATAGTAATAACATCAACAAAACAAATTGGATGCGTAGTTTGCTAGTGGAGTAAGATACAAAACAGAGTTTTTGGGTAGGAGACTAATCTATTCTGCGCTAATACAAAACCTAAAGATGTCGTTCAAGTTCAATATGGACGTTTTCATCGTCATCGGGGTCAATCATGTTGGCGTACTTTCGAACGTAGTTGGTCTCTTCGATGTCGGAGTTAAGCAAGAAACTAACTATATTGCGTGATTTTATTCTATGGAGCATTTCCTTGGTTTTTGAGGTGATTCTTCGATTGGGTGTCTATTAGACAGAGAAGAAGGGGGTGTCTAATACAAACTTAACCCTTCAGGGGGGGGCGTTTATTAGATAAGAGGCGTTTATTTGAGAGTGGGCGTTTATTAGATCATTTACAGTAATCATATTGTTTGGCCTGGTTTACTGCACGCACCTCAAATCTATAAGGTTTTCCTAGTTTATCCACGGCTGTGAGATCTGCCATAGACTTGTACTGAGCATTAGTATGGTCTTTCAGGAATGTCAGGACAGGGATGATGCCCTCAGGAGCAATCAACAATTCCAGTTCTTTTGTTTGTGTCATCTGTGCCTGCTGAACATACTTCGGCAGTATGCTAGCAACATACTGTCCAAACTCAGACAGTTGAGCTACAGCTGCATCCTCTGAACAACAGACAAGATGACAGAAGGTTAACAACAACACATGAACATGAACACATGTACATGTATAATATCAAACCTAGCCATCCAGCACCTTTTATTCACATTTAAATCTTACAATTTTTTCTTACACATACTTTGAAACCTCTACAAAATCTCACACTTAAGACATTGGTGATCTAAAAATTGACGACCTTACTAATCATCAAACTCCTTCAATTTCTTGTAATAAACATGTATTCCTGCTTGTGATTTAAGATTGACAGAGTCTTGTAACAGGGCTTGACTAAGGGCCCATTATGGAAAGATTTGTTAGACATGTACTGTACATTATAAATCTACATTCAGAGCCAGACTCTGCTACATTGTATATCTTGACTTTTTTCCAACAGAATATTTATCAACCAACTCTTGTTTGATAAACAGTTGCTTCCTGGTGGAGAGATAGCTCAGAGCTGGCCAATGGCCATTTTCATCAGTTGAAAGAGAGCTTATCACCAGCTGAAATTTCACATGAAACAAAGACTTGGGGTTATTCTAAAGGTGCACAGGCTAGAAAAGTTAGCTGGGCTTGTTAGCAAGCCTGCTTAGCTTAGTTTGCCTTATCTTTGTCTTCTGATGGTAATTATTTTAGAATATTGCTTTCTTTCTTGTTTCTCTTTTCCTATGTACAGTAAAATTTATTTTGAAACTGAAAGTTTTACCAAATAATTCACTAAATATTAAAGCAGAATACATGTTTTTGGCTGGTTAAATTAAATTTTATGAATATCAAAGATTTCTGTGGCAAGAAATTATGCAAAAGGCGAAAAAAGGGAAGAGACTGCTTTCTGTGGCCTTAGTTGCCCATGCCATATGTGAAAGATAAGGAATTGTCTAAAACATAAATTTTATGACCATTTTATTTTCCAAGAAATGTTATCTACACGGAAGCTGCGGGTTTCGCCCAGAACGAGTTTCGCCCAGAACGAGTTTCGCCCAGATAGAGAATTGTTTCGCCCAGACATAGACTCGATTCGCCCAGACTGAGACTCAGAGATCGTCGAGACTAAGGTCCTATTCAGATGAACCCGGTAACCAGGACGAATTTTGTTTTCTGTTCATATGTGGGAAATTTTGAGAGTCCAAACTGAAGCAGAGTATAAGAAGAAGAAGAGTTACAAGTTTTATCTTTCAAAGACAGAATAAGGAAGTTCGTGCTCCATCGTCCGTGAAACTGATAACATGTTCGTTTCAACAGTGAAAGTGATAACTTGTTCGTTTCAACAGTGAAGTGATAACTTGTTCGTTTCAACATTTCATGGTCTCAGGTCAAAAAACTTCATTATGTTACGGACGTTTAATATTTAGGTTGACGTTTTTTTAGTTAGATTCTAGACGTTTTAATTCTGGGAGAAACCATTCACGTTCTGGGCGAAACGATTGTTGTTATGGGCGAAACGATGTGGGCGAAACTCGCAATATCCATCTACACATATTATGTAGACTCCTGCTTACGAACATCAACTAAGGTTATTTGTCACACCATGACACTGTGAAAGAACAGTTTTAAACAAGAGGAATTACCTTTGATTGCAACATCAGTTGAGAGTTTTCTTGACTTCTGTGAGAGGAAAGCAGCAGTGCAGAAAGGCGTGCTGGGTTTGTATTGATCTATAAAACCACAGAGAATGTAGCAAGTTATTGGGAGCTGAATGGTTGTAATCTAAATTTGCTTAGCTTGCCCCTAGTTATTTTACATTAAATGTTCTGAGGAATTATAATAACTTTTGCTAAATTTAACAGTGTGCAACAGTCATGTAAGCATCCAAATAAAGATTACAAGTTAAATTTTCCAAGCACACAGGAACCATGTACATGTACATCCTGTGTACATCGATGAAGAAGAGGTTATTTCAGGGCAACTTTGCACATCTTTTTGGCAATTTTCGACGTTATAAACCAAACAGAGACATGAAAATTATTTCAAGGCTCAAGAAACAGAATACATACTTCTCAGTATTAGCCTAGGTCCTGCAATTGCTCCAAACTTTAGCAGAGAACGAACCTTCATGGACGCCATTTTGAAAACGCGAACGTTCTGGTGCGGCTGCTCATTGTGAGAAACCGCTGCTTGGGATTTTTTTCGCTTGAGGGCGCGCGTAGGTGGAAAATAGCCGCGCGGGATCAGGAACGCGGGGGGGAAATTTTTTTTTTCTTTTTTTTTTTGGTATTAAAAAAAAATAAAATTTAAAATTGCGAGCAGAAAAATTTTTTTTAAAAAAAATATATTCTCAATTTTTTTTAAAAAAAAAAAAAAAAAAAAAAAAAAAAAAAAAAAAAAAAGGACATAAGGGAGAGAAGCGGACAGAAAAAAAAAGAAGAAAAAAAAAACAACCACAAACAAGACTACGAGCAACTCCTTATTTTATTATTTTTTTAGTCGGTCAAGCGCGTCTATCTGCCAGAGAAAAAAGAGGGGCTGCTAGTATTCTAGCAACAAATAGCGATGTATACCAACCCAGTGGGATAGATTATGATCATGCATTTGGAACTGAGAAGGCAAAAACAAAGCCTGACCCGATCTCATTCGACCACTTTTACACTTTCTCGACATGAAACGTTCACAGCTTTTCACTGACACGATCGACACCTACCTTTTTATCGATCCTTTGATAACAACGGCTCAAGCACGCAAATCAATCGATCGATCGCTTTAATTATATGGGACCTTGGCCACGAAATAAATGCCAGAATGAGGGTCTGAATGGGGTTAACCGACTACCGATAAAGCGCGAAAAATATAACCGACAAACGACAAAATAATTAAATTTTAACTGACTACCGACATGAGGACCCTCCACTTCATACCCGACTAGCGACAAAGGGCGAAAAATATAACTGACAAACGACAAAATAATAAAATTTTAACTGACTACCGACATGAGGACCCTCCACTTCATACCCGACTAGCGACAAAGGGCGAAAAATATAACTGACAAACGACAAAATAATAAAATTTTAACTGACTACCGACATGTGGACCCCCCCCCCCCCCCATTCAGACCCTCCAGAATAACTTGCACATTACGTTGAACGAAATCTGAACCTTATCACTGATAGCAAGTTGGATTAATAATATGCATGTTAAAAAGTATTTCATATTAGACATATATTGCAGTGTAACTAATCCAAGCAAGGCCACCTAAGCAAATTCTTCACAGATTGACCAATAGTGTTTGCTAGTTAAAATAATAAAAATGGTCACAAGTTTATTGCTTCTGTAGCGTGCAGCTGGTGTAGATCCCGGCATAACTTGTGGGAAATCCATTGTTAAAATACAATGCAAGTCCATATTTTGCACAGATTTTGTCAGGTCGCCTTGTTTGGAGTAGTCGCACTGTAACTTGTTCGACTATTCCAGAGCATTTAAACATACATTGGTGAGACAGGAAGAAGGCGATCGCCTTCTCCCGGTTAAACGTAAAAACAGCGCCTCTAGCCTAGATGAGATGCTAAACATTTGAATCGTGTAAAACCTCTGTCAAAATTGAATCAGGAACTTTTACAACCGTATATTGTCTTTTTAAACTTGATTTAGTTTTACAATGAACGTTTTCCTTCTTTGGGGAATATAACCATTTTTGTTTTGTTTTATTTTTTTTTTTTTATATTCGACGGGTAAGGCGAACGACTAGTTTATTGTCAAAACCGACAAAAGGCTGGGTTTGGAAAGTCAAGCCAAACCATTTGTCAGAAAAACTTTTGGGATTCTAGACTAAGCAGATGTTCATCTGATTAATGGAAGCAAGAACTTGTCCCATTGCCAAAAATGCTCCCTTAGGGACGGACCATTATTTTCTTGGAGGGGGGTTGAAAAACTTTCCTCTGCAAACCTTTTTTTTTTAGTTTATGCACCTCTGCAAACATTTTTTTCGAAATTCTTACTATTTTTTGTTATACATAACGTGTTTGCAAACAATTTTTTTTCAATATTTTTCATCCCCCCCCCCCCCTCCAAAAAAAATAATGGTCCGTCCCTTAGTACAGCTTGGGCCGAGAAAACAACAAAAGCATCGATCTTGTCGCCACCCTAAATCGCTATGCGCTCAGTATGGGTTTGACGGATGTTAGGCGGGGCGGGGGGTGGGGGTGAGGAGAAAATTACAGATATATGCCAGCGGAAACCCCATGTTTAAACTAGTTTTTCTTGTCATTGCTATCTTCTGGTGAGCCGATAAAGGTCCTTTGTAGCGCTCTATATTGCACCCGATTTTACTAGGATTTGTACTGCACCAATTATAACCTCATCGTATGAAAAAAAGTTTATCTTTCACACACACTGCCATTTCACTTGCTTGTTTGTTTTTTTATTTCTCGCATACTGCCTTAGTTCAACAAAGTTTCAGTTTTTCAGATTAATGTATATTGATATACTACCTCTGGAAAAACTACTAAAATTAGTATTATATGTACATGTTTAGAATAGTAAACTCCAAATGTGCAAAAAGAACTCAAGAGACTTGACTTAAAAAGTCTGACTCCGTCCTTTTCAAATCAGGCCACAAACAGAAAATTCTAAACATATATGGCCTTATGTAAGGCAAGTAACACAATTTCAGTTTACTGGTCTTCATATATTTTTTTACAGTACTGACTCGTACGACTAACTGAGAGAGTCTCTTCTGATAGTCACAACATAGGCGATTAAACAAGCTATTTTGTTTGCCTGTTGTTGTTTTTTTGTTTGTTATTATGGTAATTCGTTACAAGGACAGTAAAAGCTGAATTAAGCCTTAATTTAAGATTTTTATCGCCATTCTTTTTAGTTTTTAGGGTTGCGCCCCGCATGGGTTACTATTTTCCCGTTCGCGCAATTCCTTTTTGGTCCTTTTGGTCCTTTTCTTTTTCTTTTATTTGTAAAATTTTTTAAGACCAATAAAGTTGATAGATAAATTACAATGTATGTAAAAAGGATTCACTCCAGCTTAGAGTTATCATCATTCGATTAAAAAGACAGCATGTTTATATGCATAAGCGACACGACTTCTCCTTTTAGACTTTTCTGAACTATGGATATTACAATCGTACAGTTTCAAGAAAATACGTTCATGATTTACAAAATATACTTATCAGTAGTTTAAGTAATTAAGTTTAGAAAGTTACGCGATATAAACAAAGTTAAGAAAGATGTTACTAAATCAGTGAGAGGCAAACGTTACTCGGGAAACTCAGAGTTCTCCAAACGGCAATCGACCCTATGACCTACTGACCTTCTAACAGTTTTCAAGGGTTAATTAATAACTTACTTTCCAGAGTTCCTTCAAGCTCGTGCCATAAAACTTTTACACTAACACTGAGAAATGTGTACCATTTACTGCTGGCGGAAAGTTAGCCGCTTGAACAAATCGCGCAACCTGAGTCTGTAGTATGGATTCATGATAGCATACAGCACTGGATTCACCGCTGACCCAATGACTCCAATACCGGACGAACAGCCGTGAAGGTTAAAGTGAAGCTCTGTGTAAGTACCGAAGATGCCACCCAGTTGGACAAGAAGGAACGGGGTCCAGAAAGCCGTGTACACGATAGCCACCCAGAAACACAACTTGGTGACGTGTCGCTCGTCTGCGGAACCGTTGACGCCTTCTAAGGGAGTGCGCAGGGTGCGGAATATCTGGAGGTAGATAACGGCTGTCACGAGGATGGAAAGGCCGTACAGCGACGCTGAATAGCCAAGGAAGACCTGAGCGTACGTATCCAGTCGCTGGTTGATCAACAGGCAGCGATAGAGCTTCGGGGTGGGGTCGCCGCTGGTGAACTCAGCTCGGGCCATCAGGACCATGAACACAGAGGCCAAGGCGCACAGGAACCAGAATATGTACATTACCAGGCGTGTTTGCGCCAGAGCGAGCCTTGGTTGTTGCGGTCGCAGCATGACGTCTTTTCGATGATACGCCAACAGCGGGAACACGAAGTACATCAGAGAAATGCTGAACATGGAAAGGAACAGGCTTATTTCGCACACTGGCGTGTACGATATGAGCTCGGCTTTCGCGTACACTCGGTAGATGAACAGCATCGGCGTGAAGAGAAGACAGATGAGTAGATCGGCGATGGCCAAGTTTGTGATGAGGAAGTAGAACGTTTGGTGGATGGACTTGTCCGTCGCATAGGAGTAGATCACCATTCCATTACCGAGCGAGCCGAGGACCATGGTGAGGAGATACAATGGACAAACGAACGCTGTAGTGGCAGCGTACTGCTCATAGTGCTCCGTATCAGTCATCTAGCTTTGTTCAGTGATCTGATTTTTCACCTTCTACCGCGGTTTGGATGTTTACACCGTGAACAGAACGCTGTGAAATGATCCTCGCGGCGGGTGGATCTGTAAACGAAGAACAGCGAACGTGATTTATAGCACAATTTACAGGAAAGCATTAAGCTGTAGTTTATCAATTCACTCTTTCTTTATTGTCACTATGAGGCACACGCGCGCAGGTGCTGCGCAAACTAGGTCTTATATGTAAATTTATGGAACCGTAGGATCCTGTCTTCACTTTCTAACATCCTGTTGTTTGACTTGTATCGAGACTCGTGTTTTCACTAACACGCCAAAATAAATTAAGTAATCACCTTGCAGTCATATTGGATCGGGTTTGCAAGTGGAAAGACCCGCGCCTCACTACGCAAGCAGACATTTTTTTTTTTGTTACTACCGATATTTTTAATGCCTTCATGTTATCACCAAACAACTGATGCATCAAAACATGAAAGCGCAATTCGCTACGCATCTGCCGGAAAGGTAACTATTATTTTATGCCCTGAAAACGGCGGTAGCTGAAAACACGTATCTGAAATCGTCCAATCGCAGAATCTTAGGTGTAATTATACTCTGTCACTTTAAATGTTTTTTTTCCTCCCGAGGAGGAAAAGTAGATCTAAATGATTCACTTATAGCGTGAAATTAAATATATCCAATAAAATTTGATCTACACGGTAAATGTTGACGCAAATGTATTGCTTGAAAAAGAAAATCGACAATTCTTATCTCTCTTGATATACATTAGCATTTATAAAGATGTATGCCGCAGCGAAGGTATAGAAAAATAATATATGTCGCTGCTAAACGACTGCAGGCAATATTCGAAGACTCAAACATTATAACATATATAATATATATACGTCTGCGCTTAGCTAGGAAGTCCAGAAACATTACAACAACCACTTCAAGTTTCTCTACATCAACAAAAATCGCTTTCCGTCTATTACTAACCTTTCGTTTCCTCAAAATTTTCCACTTGCCTTGGCAATCTTTTGTCCTCGCCTTTACTAAGGGTTTTCAACTGTAGCACAAGCGTAGGTATAGACCGTTATAGAAAAAATTAAGGAGATTTCTTTTCCTGAAAAAAGAGCAGTGTTTTTTTTTTTTGTCAGAACCTGTTCCTCACCCGCGCACGCTGTATGCGCGAATTGCGAGAAGATTTAGAGATCGTAAAACTATTATAATCTCAGCGCGGTACTGTTTGATTTTTTTATTATTCAAATATTCTTAAGCCTCTGAACGAAAAGCCACCTTTCCTCTTTTTGAATTTTTAATATTGCATTATTCATGTTGTTATTGTACTTCATATGCACTTTAATTGCGAAAAACATCTGATCCAAACTGTCTTTATTGCCGGCGAGGAAGGAAGTATATATTTAAGTCGCTTGCTAGCGGTCAAAAAGAAGATAAATTGTGCATTGGTACATGAGAACTGAACTGATATTCCTAAAAAAAATCGAGCGGAAAACGTTTCTATAGCTTTTTAGGCCTTAGGATATATTCAGATTGCGAAGTCTCTCCTTTGCTCGAAAGTCTGTTTGGGCGAACGCAAAAATTGTGAGCGAGCGCGATGTGAGCGAAGCAGCGGGATGTGGGTAGCATACTCGCTCGTTATTTTAGCGTTCGGCTCCCTGGATTTTAGAGTTCATAAAACAAAGACTGCTCAAAGTCTGTTACAATGGACTCAATTGCGTCGGCTAAGCTTTTCAAATCTTTTGATCATTTGAACAGCATCATAATGATGCCTGCAACTGGACGACTGGTGTTTTTGTAAATGTGTCTCCTTTTATTTTCTTTTTCTTTTTTTTTTAGTCGGCGGCCACGCTGGTCTGATCACTATTAAATGGAACATGAATATATAATTTTAGAAGACTTTAAATCCCTCATGCAGCTTGTTAAAAGCCAACCAAATCGATCATTTCAAAAGGGACTCGAACGCTCCACAGAAGTTTAGCTTCTTTTACCAGTTTACCTTATGCTTTTTACAGCATATAAAAATCCATCTGCATCTGGTCCCTGGTATTAGACCCTTGAGTAGACTCTATTGTCCCGATCAAATAAGCGCAGGCCTACCACGCAGGCTAAAGCGCAGACAATTTCTTTTACTTTTCTATTTTTTAGTCGACGGCGTCAAACAACAAGAGCTAACAGGCTGGTCTTTAATTCTAAATGGAGCATAAATATATATTTTTTTTAGAAGACTTTAAAAGAAACACAAAATCCATTGTTCGCACCAAAAATGTATCTGACAAACGAAATAGATGAGAATGCACTTAGACTGCACCGAAAAAAACTAAATAAAATAAATAAATCAGGCCCAGCCAGGGGGGGTAGTGGGATACCAATATACCCCCTTTTTTCCCCCTGGGATACCAAAATACCTGAAAACTGAAAAAACGTTGATACCAAATACCTAAAATTATTAAATCTGATAACAAAGGCTGGTTCAACTAGGGGACAGACAATTATTCGTTTGGAGGGGAGGGATCCATTTTTTAGTGGCCTTACTTGGTTATTTTTGCATAGAACTAAAAACAAAACATGTCATTTTCCTCTTTTTTTAAATGTTTGCAGTGAGCAGCACCTGCATGAACTACTTTGTGAACATTTTTGTCTACTATGTGTTTCATGTAACCAGCGCTCACCTCTTTTGACCAGGGTGTCTTACAGTTACACAAACAAGTAATTCAGGGTTTTCAATGACATTTTTTATGAGCAGCTTCCGATTGGAAATAGGTTGTTGTGACCACAGAAGGGGCCCCTTACAGCCTAGGGGGGTCTGGGGGCATTCTCCCCCAGAGAATTTTGAAATCTAGAAGATCAGAAACGCAATTTCCAGCATTTTGGGCATCAAAAAGAGTGCTGTTGATCATATATCTTGGCTAACTATCTATTGTCATCAAACTATCAATTTTCTCCTTCTCATGTCTGCAACAATTTATTTGAGCCTTTTTGCTCTTGCAAACAACTTTTTTCAGGATTTTTGTTCCCCTCCCCATCTCCAAAAATATAATAGTTTATCCCTAATTAATTGCTTTGACAAAGTCGAAACCACCTTTCATGACCACTCACAGCATGCACTCATGCGGGATGTAGTGACGCAATAACTGCAGATTTTTCATATATTTTTTTAAATGTGATACAAGCACTGAGGATAAGACACTTTAAAAAAAATCATAAAAAAACAACATTTACGCTTATCTACAGAATACCAAAAGTTCAGGAAAAACAAAATACTTAATACCCGTATTTCAGCGAAAAGATACCGAATACCTTGGTTAAAAACACCCAGGATACCGTATACCCAAAACCCCTGGCCGGGCCTGATAAATGGCTTGAAAATCTCTTTAATGTTACAGTGATAAATTTCATAGCTATATTTACACATAGATATTATCGTCGAGCAGATAAAACTCAGGAGAATTACAAAGTTTTTTTCTTTCAATGCAAAATTTAGTTTCAGATTCCGTAATTCGTGTAAAGCGAAGCATAAAACTTGTTTTTAATCATTCTCTGCTGCGCGAACTCCTTAAATGTACAATCCCTAAAGCCCTACACACTCAAGTGAATTAAGGAATGGGTCAGGGAAAATTTTGGAGGGGGTGGTCTAAACTAAAAGTTATTCAAGCTTTCGCTTAGAAACTTGCATAAGGTAAAACGTTTGTACGAAATGTTTCAGTTTATGGTTTAAAGGTCATTCCTGCTTGGTCACGTGACATACCACACCCAAATTATTGATATAAATTTCAAACCAAGTTTACGAGAACTTGCAGTGTAATGATTGACTAATTTTGATTTCTGCGAATGGCTGTAACTACCAAGTATGAAGAACTAATCGGGGATTTACAAATTTATTTCTTTTGTTTCAATTACAACGTCTTTCCCTTGGAGAGGGACTGGGACTAGGCAAAAATAGGAAATAATAGAGAAATAATAACGTTTGGCTAGGTGAGGTTAAGGTTTTGAGAGAAAAAACGAGAGTTCTCTTGTACATTTACATCCCGTAACTTAAATGCTCATAATTTTAACATTTAAGGGCGTGGCCAGTCACGTGACCACTTTGGGCTGAGCCAATCATTGGAAAGTTTCATTTCCAATATAAACAAACAAAAAGAAGCAAAGTTTTTGACAAAAGGAACAAATCACAAAGAAATGACCAAAACGTCGCATGAGAACAAGAACCATTCCTTAATTCACATGAGCACCTCTGTGCACGGACTAAGGTAAGATGGGCATACTCTTGTACAAGATGTAGATAAAGGGGTTTAAAGTGGGTATGGCGATTTGCCTTCTGTTGTGTGAAACTTGATCGCAAGCACTACCTCAGTCGACGTACGGTCCGAAATCTTGTAAACTTCTAAAGTATCAAAAGTCTATGCCATTTGGTCCGGTGTTTGTGTTTCCGGGACTTAATTTGAAACTCTGAAAGTGCCTCAGGGGTTTTTTCAAACGCGGTCACTGATTACTATTCAAAATGTCAGTTTCTCTAGCCACAATCTCACAATGAACTTTTGCAATCGAGATCGGCAAGAAATCAAATGCTTATAGCAGCTGAAATGTGGCTAATGTTGCATGAAATCGATAGACATGATAGAATTAGAGTGGCAGTAAAGCATTCTTACCTGATTTTGCGTTTTCCTAGGTAAACGATTTACCAGATCTTTGAGCAATTAGTATAAGGGGTAGTTTGCGTGACTTACTCTACTCGCTCACAGAACGAACTATTGTTCCCAGGTTTCGCCGAAAATAAAAGAAAAATAAAGAAATTATTGCACTTTTACCTGGATTGAAGTCTTGAAAGGGTATCAAAAGCTTCACAGAAAATCAGCTTCTGTTATCTTATGCTGTAATAAACTATTTATAGCGTATCAACATTCGTATATATGTATCGCAGTGATCTTGGCATCCCCCAAATTTAGGCACCCCCGTCCCAAGATCCCTAGTGAATTTGGCATCCCCTCAGGGGATGCCAAGATCACTAACAGCAGACTGGGGCAAGTGAAGCAAACCACAATTCCACTCAAAAACCAGTTTGCTTTATCACAAAGCTTTGTTTATAAATTTAATCTTTCTTAGCAAACAATATTAGCGTCTTTGCAAATATTCACAAAGGAAAACAAACCGTTTGTCGGTTTGATTCAAGTCCGCGCAATTATTCTTAAAGCCGAATCACGCGCCGGAATCTCTTTATACTAACACGCACATAGTGCTTATCGAGACACTTTTCAAGGCAGGTTAATGCTGTATCACCAGGCGTGAAAACTGACCTCTGGAGTCTGTGAACTTATCTCTTTTGTTTGTATTGTAATGAGCAAAAGGTTTTATGGCAGGTTAGGGTTAGTAAATACTGGGTTAACTTTAATAACGACTTTGACCTTGTGATTTCGGTTATTTTCGCGGGACTTAATTTTCGCGATTGAAAATCGCGAAATTAAAGACCCGCGAAAATTAATTTTAAACGATTTCTATTGTATTTTTTATGCTAATTACGTATCTTTGGCCAAATCGCGAAAATTAAGTCTCGCGAAATATTCCTGTTCCATTTTCGCGAACATAAGTAACAATAAGGTATATGAGTATTCGAGCATCGACCCAAGGTTTAGGACATTTACAAACAGCTAAGGCACGAAGATGAAAAAAAATCTTTAAAACGTTTGGAAAGAACATGGGTATCCCTTCCTACTATATTTTCTCCGATGAGTATTCTGAGAATTAACCTATAAAAAGTAAGTTACGTAGACGAAAGGCTTTCAAACGGGTACAAAAGTGAGGACGAGGAATTTTGGGGGACACCGAAATCCCTAGTGATATCCGTATCCAATCTATATATTTGTCTGTGGTGAGAATTCTGAATAGAAAGTAACCAACACAAAAAATAAAAGGTGTGTTACCTAGACGAAAAGCGTTCTAACCGGTAGAAAAGGTAAGGAGGGAGGAATTTAGCTAGGGGGATACCAAAATTGGCAACAATAAGCACATACAAAACAGTTTGTGAGATTTTTTTATTTGTCTACCCTACATTTTTTTCTGTACCTCTTACTTTTACGGCGTTCGATTTTCTACAGAAGAGGGTATCGATAACTGACATATTGGAAGGGGATACCCATATCACTAGGGATTTAGGTATCCCCCCAAATTCTCTCTCCTTGCCTTTTTTCAGCCCGTTTGAACGCTTTTCGTCTATTTAACCTACTTTTTATTTCTAGTATCGATTAGTTCTCTCTTCATCATACTCATCAGAGACATTATAGTAGAACGGGATACCCATATCACTAGGGATTTCGGTATCCCCTGATCCCCAATATATCTCTCTCTCCTGACGTTTTAATATATTTTGTCCTTACCACGTTTTCAACGTTCGAGATTTTTTTCTCCATCTTTGTGCCTAAGCTGTTCGTTGTACTCTTGGGACGATGATCAAATACCTATAAATCACTAGGTGCAGGAGTAAAGGTCATTACCATGATTACGTTATCCCAATAAACTAACGTCTTGTTTGTTTACACATACCTGTTTTATTTGTTACTTAACTATATTGTTAATAACGATATAAACAAAAGGGATTAGTTCACATGGAATAAATGAACATTTAATAAAAAAAAATCTTTGGTCTAAGGTTATTAAAATCTTTGACAGACTCGAGAGGTCAATTTTCACAGCCAGGTGACCGCATACATATCGAATTTCTATTTCGTGACAGTCCTTTGTCAGTTTCCCGGGGGGGTTATTGGGGCCCCTTTTTTGGGGCCCCCCCCCCCCCCGTCAGTTTCTTGATCAAGCATGTTCGTATGTGAAATTTTCATCCACTGAGCAAATTGGAATCTCTTACAATCGCTTTTTATGTTTGAAATATTAACCTGCCTTGAAAAGTGTCTCGATAAGCACTATGTGCGTGTTAGTATAAAGAGATTCCGGCGCGTGATTCGGCTTTAAGAATAATTGCGCGGACTTGAATCAAACCGACAAACGGTTTGTTTTCCTTTGTGAATATTTGCAAAGACGCTAATATTGTTTGCTAAGAAAGATTAAATTTATAAACAAAGCTTTGTGATAAAGCAAACTGGTTTTTGAGTGGAATTGTGGTTTGCTTCACTTGCCCCAGTCTGCTGTATTCAACGCTGTTAGTGATCTTGGCATCCCCTGAGGGGATGCCAAATTCACTAGGGATCTTGGGACGGGGGTGCCTAAATTTGGGGGATGCCAAGATCACTGCGACATCGCCATAGGCAGTGCTATCTCACCCCAGTCTCCCGATATTAGACACGTGAATACACTCTATTGTCCTGGATAACATAAGCAAAAACAAAGCAAGGGGCAGGGGAGGCGAAAGACAGGATAAAAGATAGGTTTTCTCCCTTCTCCTTTTACGTCATCTCCAGTGTTTGAAAAAATCATCTGGATGAATTCGAGCAACCCAACTATAAGGTCGGCACACGCGAGAGGACATGTACAAGTCCCTGTGACTAGCCTTCAGTGAAGAACCTATCTTTATCAATAAATCTAGTAAAGTATGTCGCAAAATTTGCCCCGCGCTCTTCCCCCTTTTTTTTTTCTTTTCTCTCATTTTCCTTCTTTGGGGGGGTTAAGGGGGGAGCTGTTCCTGGGATAGGCTCTTATGACCAGCCCCTCACCCCTCCCGACTTGGTACAGGGACTATTGCGAAGTACTTGTTCCTACGTGCGCTCCGAGCTATAACATTCAAAAACACCAAAGACAAGGAAGAAAAGAAATAATAAAAATAAAAATTTGTTTATTGAAAAGTAAATACATCTTTGGCAACAAATGTTTTAATACGATGCAATCAAACAATCTAAAAATTCAATGCATTTAATTTCAGTTCAATAATAAATCACTTCTTTGAGTTAGTAAAAACCATATTTGTAATTTAAACAACCTCAGATTTAAATCTATAAATTAGATTATTTCCCAAAATATACTTCACCTTTCTAAGAAAGTATCTTATAACTCTTGATTGTGTAAAAACGTTACTTTATAACTTAAAATGCTTAAAATAATTTTCAACGGCAGCAGTGGTTGTAGGCCGCTTTAAATAAAAGTTACACACTGGATAACGCGTTTCTATTTCAATGAAACCATTTTGGTTACAAGGTTTTTTTTGTTTTTTTTTTCTTCTATTTTTGTTTACAACATAGTTCTAGAGCGAACAAGTATCATTTTAGACCGAAAAATACTCGTAGAAATACCCGATGACTGACGAAGTTTACCGTCCAATCAAAATGCTTCTTGACGAACACGAATATTGCCACGTCAGCTTTAACGTCACGTTGCTACGAAACCACTTCGCGATAACTGCGCGCATGTTCGTGCGATATTTTCTTGGAGACACCACACTAAAACCACACTTGCTTGGAGATAAGTGTATCTATTACTCAAAAGCTCCTATAGTTTCACACATAGTGTAAACAAATAAATTTGAACTATATACTCATCTTAGACTCTAATGCTATCAATATGTGACACCATTACCGATATAGTCAATAAACTTGTTTTCAAAACTGATAATATAAAAAGGTAAGCGAAAGTACATTTCTAATAGCATTGCCTTATTTTTTTCATTTAGCGGCCGTTTGTCTTCAGTTTTTTATGCCCTAGTCTAGTGAAGGACAAAACCTTAATAACCATACACAGATGGATTTGTCGAGCTTCTTGCTCGACCATAATCCATTTTAATTTCGCTATTAATCCTCAATAAAATATAACAATAATAATGGATTTATAGAAATACACAACCCTAAAAATGTTCTGTTCATAATCTGACAAATTTGTCCAACTACCTCTTTAAAACGTCTCACTCAAACCTCTATCAATTTACTTCGCCTGCAAGTTCAATTCTCTTTCTTGAATATGTCATTGTGAATTGGGCGGTGCGCGATGATGAAAGCACTCCAAAATCAGTTAGAGTTTGTCTTTTCTGTCACTCAAATACTGTTCGTGATGATTTAAATTTCAGCCCAGGCTTTTCGGCACTGTCCAAGCATAGCTGGCGACCTCGGTCTAAACATACCATGTAGCGAGTGTGCCATCGGGCATAACACTGTCGCGCGGGCGATTTCTTTGAACGTGGATCCATCGAGAACAAGCAGAAATGACTTCTTTCCACGTACACCAACCACAGAGGAGATTATTACTCCGTCATCTTCGGTCTCGGCCCCTGGCGCTGCTACAAACACAGGCTCGGATGGGTAGCAGTTTGGCTCATGCCAGGTCTTAGCCTCCTTCCCCAAGACGTCTACCTTAACTAACTGATTCAGGAAGTCTCCACGTCTGTGCGGTCCCACCCCATACATGTACCGGTATGGCTTGCCATTGGAGAATCTGTAGTTGATCTGGGGCAGTTCCACTCCGTAGTACAGCACTTTGTAATCACGGCCGTCCGAGAAGCTGGGCAACCTTTGCCATGACTTCGACACTGCGCCGGTGGGGATAGGCAATCGGTAGCGACGGAGGGCGGGGTCGGGGAAGCCCTTGCTCACTTCGTTCTCTGGTTTGGTGCGCAGATGATGGAGGTAGTACTGATACACGATGCGCGCATCCGGGTAACAACACACATCCATGATGATGTCTGTCTCCGTCTCGTAGGCGTTCACGTGGTGAAACGAGAAGAAGTTCTCGGTCCTGTACTGGGCGACCACTTTGCCCGTCTTGCGCTCAATGACGTAAAACCGGGACGGCTGCTTGTTGTCCCACTTCATGCACTCGTGGAACGAACGCCCCTTGACCTTCATCGTCAGCAGAGCCCACACATTCACAACGAAGGGATTCTCGATGAACACGAAGTAATTTGGTGTCATAGCGAAGCTGTGGTAGTAACAGAGGCGATTCTTTGGGACAAACGTTGACACGACGTTGACTCCTTGAAGCGGGTGCTGGGCGCTGTCTCCAGGCGTTGAGGGTCTGGGGGGCACTTGTGTTATGTTGTAACGCGTTCCTTTCTTGAGCGACACTGCCACGTTATAAACGTTCCCCTCCTCGTCCTCGTGGGGATGTGGTGTCATGGAGAACATTCGCACGGGGCCTGAAAGATTAAGAACAGGAATCCCACATGTTAAAAATGATTACAGAGCTCTTCTCGTTTCATGGTTTAAAAGGGGGAATGGCCGGAACCCGGGGTCCTAACATTTTCGCCGTGGGGCCTGGAACCCCACCCCTGCTTGGAGCTCTTATATTATTTAACGTCACCATTTGATCTACGTTCTAGCCTTGGACTAGCAAGCTTAAGCGCAAGCAGAATCAGTGTCCATACAAAGAGTGAAAAATGCAAGCACATAGACAAGGATCAAATTGTTTTTATTCTTATTATTGCGCTAGCACTTCAGCTCAGTGTTTGGAAGGAGTCTTGACCTGGCACTTAAGCCTGCGTTTATTTTAGCGTAGACTAAATTACAGGCGCACTAACTCTTAAGGTGCTAGCAAAACCCGAGCTAAACTAGCCCATTCCAGGCCCTCAGACTGTAAAACAATTAAAAGGAATGGCCCAGCGCGCTAAACCAAACTAGTAGCTACTACGTAGAAAAGGGGATTTCCCCCCCGTTTTTCGTCCTCGTTCATTTCTTTCTTCGTAATCTAATTGCCGGATTGTAGCTTCACAGTCTTGGAGTAGAGGAGTTGTGCGAATGCACTGCATTTAAAGCACATGAAAGGGTTTCCAATTTCTACTTATATTTTACCATCAAATCGTTGGCCACTGTCAGGAAATGGATGGTTGACGAAAATCCGCTTAGCCAAAAAGGCGACTTGGCCAACGAAATGAAATGACGGAGACTGTTCACGTAATGGTTCATACGGACATACAAATAACTGTTTTGACTAGAACAATGTGTTCAACTTAGAGATAACTTGATGAACCACCCATTTCACTATAGCATTAAAATAAATGTAAAGTAATCGGGACCGTTCGTGAAGGGTTAGAATTATAGGACTGTGTATAACACTTTGGAAGTTAATGTCAGCAAGCCAAGTTAATCGAAAGATTTCTTTCATCCCACACTATAGTGATCTGTTGATAAATAACTTCCGTTGCACGCAAGGAAAATGATAATTAAGAGCAAATACTTATCTTAAAGATATTTATCTTATTTTTGTAATGGCTTACCGCATCGTGTCACAAGGAGAAAATTCAATGATTTTAATACAAAGAGAAAATGATTTTGTGGCAGTGTTTTGTTTTGCTTCGTTTTTGTTTCTCTTTGGTTTGTTGTTTAGTTTTTTTGTTTCTTACAAGAGTCTAAACTTCTGTGAAACGTAAGGATGAAGCATCTTCAATTCAGTATTTCGCCTCTATGTTTTTTCAGTGTTTGATAGTCGTTCATAATCCGTCTAAATCTTTGCCAATCTTAAACACCCTTCTTCCTTTTAGGTTTATTACTGAATACACCTTTGGTGTTTTTCTAACTCTTTTGGTAGCGGGAAAGGTAAAAGCCCCGAACGAGAGCTGTTATAATCTGCCCGAGACTTAATCCTTATCTGTGCTGACTGATGGTGCAAGGGTCTCTAAGACAAGGATTTCTTAGACTGTAATAATTAATAGGTACAATTATCGTCTTTTGTGTTTTAATATCTTTTAACACAAGACGTTTCCGGCAGATAGTTTTGAGTGTCTAAGATCTTCTCCTTAACGCTACTCGAACTTCATCTCTCTTTAACAGCCCCCTCACATAGTTCAATAGGTTACCTAGCCTGGGGGACAATTTTACGCACATAACACTTCTTTTAATTTAGCCTGGGAAATGATTTTATCGAAGATTCTGTGAGAACTCGGGGCCAATTAGATTTCAACTTAGCCCATTAAAATGAAGGAAACTTGAGTATACTGGACTTTAAACTGTGACACGCAATCCTTTGATAATAGCACTGAAAAATTCCTTTCCATGTAATTTCCGTACAAAACAGTTCTTACATACAAAGCTCGTAAATCTGCGAGAGAATTTTTAGAGTACAGCACTTAAGCTTCAATTAATATATTTTTACATGAAACTGTATGATCTTCTGCTTTTTGCTCATTTGTTTGTTTTTGCAACTTTTCCAGAGTCAATTTGTTTTGTGTTGGGCCCGTTGTAACACTTCAGACATGCATGACAGCGAATAAACATACGGTTTGTAATGTTGGATTTGTTTATCCCCCAAGTGTATGTTTATCATCATTTGTAAGGATTTTGATATCAGAAGTTAATCTTCTTTATCTAAGCCCTTTGTGAAAAGAAAAACTAATAAAATACTTAGAGTGTTCCGTCAGTTTTTGATGGGCCAAAAGCCGGATGCATTTCAAGCATTCTTTTGATGTTAATAAATGAAGTCAGTTCTCGAGTTCTTTAAAAATGTCAAATTTCGAAAACACGGTTTGCTAGAATAGAAGGTCTAAGAACAAGCCGTTTTTCCTTGCAATCGTTCACTACATCACCAACCTTCATTGTATGTTTACAGTTTACTGGTTGGAAACTCCCGTTTTTTAGCTCCGATCTTATACCGGTCAGTACACCGGTCAACAGCGAAATGAACTTCTTTTTCTTATGTATTTGTAGCATCTTTAAACCGGAATGAAAGATTTTAAAAATAACTTAACCATTTGCTTAACTTATGAGTGCCATCCCTTGGTTATACAAAGCATGCAAAATTGAAGCTCGGAACCAGGGCAACGCACAAAAAAATTCCAAAAAGCTTTGCAGTTATTTGGACTAAAATTCGCAAAAGAAAATGAACGAAAATTGAAACGTGCCAGTGAAACACAATCTTGTACAGGAAATAGGAATTTCCTGCTGTTAAAAGAAGACTTTTTGCCAAGTACAAGGCTGCCGATAACAATTACATAATTATCACTTGTGCCAAATGATGATGGCTTTTTAATTAAATGATTTGCAAAAAAATAATCAAAACCACAGTCTCGCTATAATTAATTCCTTTATCGTGCTTTCTCCTACCCCTATACCCCCTTGCATTCGGAAATGCTTGCTTTTGTTTTCCTGCTCAACACAGTTAACTACAAATATTATTAAAACGCGTGAAACAAGTACAAATATTTCACGATATTAGTACTGTGGGAAACCGGCTAAACAGGTTGCTTTGTAGTGTTCTTAGTGTTGCTGACCGCGGTGATCTGCTATAGTACAATGTTCTCTGTTTTCAACCAATGTACGTAAATGGTTATTGATATAGCTGGACTTTTGTGCGTTATGTATCAATTTGTTTACATGATTTGGCCCACGTCTCAGTAAAGCTCTCAACTACAAAAAACCTTTTTCAAGTGCATCGCACGCGATCGCCATTCACCTTCCGAAGTTTATTTCAGACATTAGCCCACTAACAATTAAGATAATGGCAAAAGGAGGCGGACGGACAAAACGAAACCGGAAAACAAACGAATCTACAGGTTTATGCTCACATGCGGAGTTATTTAATCTCCGCTGATTAGGCAGATTTAAAAAGAAAGAAAGCTCATTGTTATCAAACACGCAGCCCTTGGTGTCCTTCCGGCTAATATTTTTACAAGTAAAAACAACTCCGTAAGCCTTCTTTTACTTAATACCTATTTAGCGTATTGTTTCAGCGTTTACGAAATCAATAGCTTTCTTTCCTGCTCTCGTTTGTTTATTTTTCCTTCTTTGGTTATAAAGTTATCCAAATTATCTCGACGGGACGTTTTTACTATTCATACGAAAGTCGGCATAGGTCGCGTGAGTCAGCACGTGCAAACGAAATGCCGGACTCTTTTAGTTTTGGGCTTTGTTCAAATAGTCGCACAAACCAGCACGAATTCATTCGACCACAGACCGCAGATCACTTATAATCCTTTTCACATTTCACTTGTAGCTGCACGACTTAAACTTGAGAAGAGACTGTTGAAATATTAAGCACTTGGCTGAAATTTGCTCGATGAAAACCTGTACTCAATATCCATCGAGGCCTGACCACAAAACGATAGTGAATCGCGAAAAAGGACAACTAGATAAACTTTAAAGCTACTTATATATTTCTGTGGGTGATTTTCGATAAATTCTTCAATGGTTCGCAAATTGGCATTTTATACCGACCGGCCGGTAGTTGCTTTTGTCTTGAAAGAAGCCAAGCCACAGGCCGGACACAGAGTTAAGGATATATAGTTCCCAACTAATTGGCTTTCGACGATAGGTTTTGGCCGACCTTTGACCTATACCAGATGAACTCAAACACAATTTAGAGCGATTTAAGCACTAATTGATGAAAGATCTTGACGAAAACTGCCACGTTTGCGGTTTTTTTGTGGCTCTGCGATTGTGTTTTACGACTTTACTACTTTAAATAAGCCACTTTTAAGATAAGTTGAGGTGGAATTTGCTCAATGTGCATCCGAACCCTGCCCAAAAACTGCCCTCTCTTATTCTTTGTGTTTGTTTAAATAAGACAAAAGTCAATACGGTGTTTTTTTCGGATCTCCAATCGAGTTGACGATCTGCAGTGATTTGTGTTTTGTTTTGTTATAAACACAGGTTACTTAGTAGCTTGGTTGGTACGGATGTAATGAACGTTATGCAAAGTACATTCTGGAACTGGCTGCTAAAAACCCCGCCTAATCCGAAGATGGGGAAATTTATATATGCTTTTTGACTAAAACTAACGGTATTTCAACTTGAAATCCTCCCACTTCTCACTGTATTCAAGCGACTAAACCTTGAAATTCTTGTAATCTATTCACTTAAACTATTCAGTATTTTTGCAAGCAAGTATTCCAGCCATCTATTTGTACCAAAAGTGTTTATCACTCTCGTGTACAGAGTATATCTTATCTTAGCACCCACCCAAGCTCGCTAATTAGTTTATCAAAAAACAGGTGACATTTAATTTACTATCAAATCATTTCATGGACGAAATCACGAGTTTTTAATTTCCGGAATCCGCTCTGACACTCTAATCTGACAAAGGCTTTCATTTCTTTTTCTTTGTTTTTGACGAGGGCTTTGTACATCGTGTGTTACCTATCTGAAGAATGTCATATTATCAGCTTGTTGCAACCAAATGTTATTTTTTCTTATCTTCAATACGCTTGACTTGTCAAAACTTTTTTGACCTTAGAGGCCTTTCAAGAAATTCCACATTCTTTAAATCATTTTAGCCAAAATTTAACTACTTCTTTGCGAAAAGAAGCTCTATTTAAAAGCAGTGATTCTTTAAAGCAAAACAAACATGAAAATACGAGAAAAATTTAAAAGTGTTTTCTGAAGTCGACTTTTTGACGTCGTGTCCAGACCATAAATAAAATGCGTGTTTTTAACGCAACTGTAAAAACTAGGTGTCAAAGTTGGAAAGTTTCTTTCGTAACTGCAAGTGATAAACGTTTTCTGACGTAATTCCGTGCGGATCTCCTAAACATCCTAGGGGAAACCTTTGTTTTACTAATCCGATTTATTTTACTGACAAAAACCGCCAGGAAATCGGCACAACTGCAATAGTAGCTCAAAAAAAGCCTTCCGTTTTGCTCAATCAAATTGAAGTGTGAACATCAAGCCTAAAAGCCACATGTTAAAGAACTTAGCTTGGTTCAGTGCTGATTGTTTGGCTGATTGTGTAAACATCGAAAATTTTGAAGAGCGGCGACAACCATAAATTAGCACCCCAGAGCTAAGTAGGGTGTGGGGCAATGGAGGCGTTATCATGACATCTGTTGTGTTGTTTTCCTTTCTAGAAGAATCTTTAACACAAAAACACAAGTTACGTAAAGAACTAACTTTCCCTCCTGCCTGTTATTTACGGCCACTTCTGTTCTTCCAGTTGGAAAAACAAACAGACAAAGTTAAACAAATATAAACTTACACGGTATTTTTTCCCGTGGTGTAAAAAAGTATTAAATAATAATATTTTTATCCAAACATACCTGGAAAATCGTTTCTTATGTTGTACTCGGAAAGAGCTTGTAAGCTACCTGGGTCAAAGCCAATCAGAAATGGCGAGTCGCTGCTGGCGAAAGTTTGCCCGTTCATTGTAACAACGTTGATGGAGCAGTTATCCGTGCGTTCGGGAGGCACGAAGTAGGAGAAAAACCGTGCAAAAATATTCTTGCACGGATCGGGAGGCAGTGGCGTCCCGAACTCAGCGTACGCGATCCCTCTGCGCGCCTCGGCGCGGACGAACGCCTGACTCCTCAAGTAGCGGCTACAGTACGTTACTTTACCGTTTTCCATCTTGAAATTCTGTAGCATTCCCAGGCCGTCGAACCAGTGTTTGTACGCTTCTGGTCCGACTTCGTACATAGCTGGGCCATTTCGTAGTAATGATCCGTTCAGCCAGGGAGGAATAACGCCTTCGACTTTGGCTTCCACTGGCCTGACTTGTTCTTTGACTGTTTGGTACAGCTCATCCATCTCGTTCTTGCTCGCAGCTCAAAGTGCAACTGGTAGGATTGAGAGTTCTCTGTCCGTATTTATGTCCGTTGACCCCTGCAATACACAATTGATTGATGACAGCACTGATTGATATTATATAACAAGTGGCATAAGTTTATCGTCATAGGACAGTTGGCAACTCCTTATATACACGCGGAGTTCCTCCTGTTACATGTTAAAACTCTAACAAGACATTATTCAGACAAAAATCTCTTGAAACCAGACAGACAACGGATACTTCTGAGTAAAAATTCCTCTTGGAGTAGACACTAGACATTTAAATAAAGAAAACAAATGCGGAGAAATACCTGCCCAATAAAAACAATGTCTTGACCCGCACGTTATTCAGTACCCAATGACCACAAAACGCGCTGAAAAATGACAGAATCTGTCACTTTTTTCTGTTGCATTTTGTCGTCCATTTATCTGTAACATAACTCTAAAGTGCTTTTAACAGCACACGAATCGACCCTTGCCAAATTCCGTTTCACTCTAGAAAGTGCTCGATGAAATAACCTGTCCTCCCTTCATCGATTACGTCATATTGTTCTAAGGCGGTCCTCGTTTTATTGTTACAGACTTTTCGACGTCTGGCGTTGGTGGCCCGAACGCGGTAGAAATGAAGGGAGTTGACAGTAGATTTCACTGACCTCTTGGGAAAGTTCTAAGATCTTACGTCTCAATCTTATATTAATTAGATTACATTCGGCTAGTTAATGAAGCCTAAAATTTCAGTTGTTCGTTGTTGAATGTGTTATAGATATCAGATTAGTCTTCTGGGAAAATTCCAAACATTAGCGCAACACAGGTGGAAAACATTTCTCGGATTGCAAAAGTATATAATGACCGTATCGCGTGTGTTAGTTGATCAGCTGATCTGAAGTTTTCGCGCAATAAAAGGGGTTAACGTTAATGGATTTTACGTGCGTTGCCAGCTCTCACGTGCGTTTGAGTAAAAATAGCGAAGATGTATGGACCGATTGCGTCTGCGGACGGAAAAAGTCGAACGTGGTTTTAGACGCAAGCAGTTGATACAAGATCGCACGTAAAATAATGCGTCGTATATTACGTCTGGTCCGTGACGAGATATTTGAACTGAGCCCAAAAACTTAAATTGGGGGGAAAAAGAAAAAATTAGGCATGAAAAATAGGAAGCTAAGATTCCTCAGTCGCTATTCGGTGCCCGGCTCCGATTGTCAAATTTCGGTGTTGCAAGTGAGTTGTTCTTGAAAGCGAGGTGCAAAACTCATTACACCCACCCACCTTCCGCCAGCAGCTATTTGAGAGGGTTCCGGTTTTCTAAGGTTGTCTATCAGAAGAAAAAAAAGGTCTCTGGTTTGTTCCCGGATCCCATGCCTGTTTATGATTGTTTGGTATGTAGAAAGAATATGGGGTAAAACTCTCATTCTCGGAGTTGTAGAATTTAAGCGATTGCAAGAAAGCATATGTTTACTTTACTAAGGCATATGTTTACTTTACAAAGCCAACTTCCGATAAAAGATTTTTTCCCAGTCTCAAGAACCAGGAAATGCGGACCGCCTTGTCAAAACTATGTTCTCAATTGACTCAATTCGACTCTCGGAAGCGACTTTAGGCCGACTGCAAGTGCCCGTCAATTTTAAATAATTAACCTCCTCTAAAGTTCACAACTTTAGTGAAAACTCTGTGGTTATCTAGTTAGTTTAACAGAGTGCATTTAAGCAAGAAGTTCTTAGTTTAACGACAACAAAGGAAAAGTACGAGTGGTAGATTTCATCGACGGCAGAGCTTCGCAGACATAATTCGTTTGAGCGCGTACGAGCAAAGCTTCAAAGCCCGGGCTCTGCTTCAAGTGCATGGTTTACCATTTCCTCGATCTTTTTGTCCAAACTTCCATTAACACCCTCCCCCGCCTTACGTAGCGCATGTCATGGTCCTACACCCGAATGAGCGCTCCGAAATTTTAACAATAAAGGAACTAGGTTTACTGTACTTATTAAAATAAAGGGTTGTTTTCGAATTTTATTATCAAACTGCGCTTATTAGAAAATAAATAAGGCGAAAGCTTGTACAAGTTTATGCTTCTTTGGTATTTTTACTCCAAAAGACCGGTTTGTTTTCTGTAATGCTTTTTCTGACTGCGCGAAAGCGCCGTTAAAACGGTTCAAAGTCTAAATATCGTTGAAAGATAAATCCCTTATTAGACATAAACTCCTTATTATAGGCATTTGGCAATAGTCCTCTTATTCATTCTAACGGTGTCAGAAAGCACTAAAGAAAACAGTTCAAAGTCAGGATTTGGGGAAAGAAATCGTTGCTGATAGCAAATCCCTCATTAGGGCATAAATTCTTCAGTGGCGATTTGACATAAATCCCTTATAAGACAGTTCCAGTATTTGACTAACTTTAATGGGCTCACCAAAATAGTGCAAGCCTCATAAAAAAGCTATACTACACACTCAAACAATTAAACTTATAAGATATATACATATTCGTTTACCTAAGATATTCGAGTTAAATATGTATTTACCAAAAGTGGGCACTAGGCAAACATTTAAAATTTTAAGTGCATGAATACTTTTATTTTAGTCAGTTGTCGATTACTGAAAAGCAGGAAAAAGCCACTAAATGGGGACACTATAAAATAAATTTAAATAACATTGATTGGTATTTTCTTCTTTTTGTTTTGTTAACTGTATTTATTTATCGTAATACTCAAATAAATGCCAAATTCCCACCTCCAATCGGATTATTTTTATAAGATCGCCCCCTCGATGATTATATTTGCTAACAGGACAGGCAAATTTTTGAGGTGAATTTTCAGAAAATCGTTGATGTTGTGTAAGTAGGACAGACGGCAGTTAAAAACAATTATATCGCCCACTCTCAATTAAAAACAGCGATCATAAATCGAGGAAATGCATCTTTAGTGTAAATGTCATGATATCCTGAAGTCGCTAATTGAAAGGCAAAAAAGGAAGGAAAACGTAGCAAATTAAAGAAAGTGACCCAAACTGCGTAATGGTATTTAGATCTAAATTCTGGCAGTTTTTTCGTCTTGATTCAATAAGAGCTACAATATATAGATGCCTAAGTCTTACTGAAAAAGAAGAAAAGTACAAAGTTATTTATAAGTCAATGGAGTTAGACAGAACGACAATGAGAAAAAAAATTGCTATGCTTGTTCGAGGTTGAAGGATCAACATACCATAAATACACATGCCTAACTGTTAATTCTCATCAGTAATTTGATGGCAGCCTAGCCTAGCCCTCTTAGTATACGTGACGTTTTCCCAACAAATTTCCCACTTGCGTGCAATTCAGGTCACCTTTACAAGTTTTATTTTATTTCTAAATGGCGCAGGCCAAACATGGAATTCACGAGGTTGGGAATTCCGGGAGCCAAAACAACGTCATTGTCTTCGTCGAGTCATTTTTATGCACTGCATCGTCAAAGGGAAAACTTTAGACAGCGTCTTTGACACTTGATCTTGTTACGTAGAGAAATGATTATCATAGCGCATTTTGTTCCTGCGAAGGGGGCAATGCGGCAAGCGGACTGAAATGAAACTACTCTCAAGCGAGAAGAATACTATAAAGGAAGATTCGTCTTTTACATTGTTCTTTTTACATTTCCTGTTGGTGTCATTTATTTGGTAAAACAATGGCAAAACTTTACGAACCCACTGGCTTGTTCAAGTTATGCTGCATAATTCTACCCAACCAAAAAAATCTGTTTTTGGCAAAGAAAAGGTCAATAAGGGCCTCTTTGAACAGATTGTCTTCGATCCAAGCGATCCGTTTGCAACAACAACAAAAAGTGATGAGTAATCAAAATTTCCGAAATAGAAAACTCCCTATTTTGGTATAAAAACGCAAGAATTAAACGTAAAAGGAAAAGGGTATTTATCCTCCCTGCGTGATTTCGGAAGCCGAAGGAAGACAATGAACGACGAATGCCCACAAATAGCTACAAATGCTACAAAGTAGCAATTTTGTTCGGGATGCCGAAATCTCGTTGATGTGTAATGTTTTTAGCCGATATATCTTGGTCTAATTAATACGAAAAGTATTTTGCTCTTTTTCTCTCCGCAAAACTCTAGCTACAAAATCATTACTCAGTTGTAAGTAACCCTGCCTTACTTTGCTAACCCTAAACTATACGTGTCTACGATGACCGACCAAGTTCTTCATCGACAACTGCTGATTTCAAGCAGTGTGCCTTGCACGCTCGATTTGACCTTAAACTACGTTAATCCTAATGAACTTGAAAATAGTAGAAAACAACTTCAAAACTACTCACTTGGTGATTAGTTGAGCTCAGTGGTTTGGATACAGGCCAGATCGTTTGACCGGTTCTACTTTTGCTACCAACTCGAAGACTGAATGATAAGCTGAGCTGAGAGGTTTCTTGAGCTGTGATCGCTGTATCCGCTTTTGCTTTTGGTTTTATACCTCCTCTACCGGAACTCGTTTTCCGTAATTAGCTTCTCAGTTTCAACTCTGTTTCGTGCGATTTTTCACTCGAGTTACTGCAAACTTTCGAAAAGGAATTAGCGTTGTTCAACCTTGCTTCTGAAATCAAGCCTGAAATGAGGCTAAATTGCGCCACGTTTTTAATACCCAACGGCCAAACAATGTAACTGCTTAATGCTTTTTTTGTTATTGTGCAATTTTATCTTGTATAAACACATTTAATGCTTATATACACTCGACGCCGTGATTTTACGTTAGTTAAGAGTTAAAATTAGAGCTGGGAAAACCGGAACAAGCGGGGTAAACAATAACTTGACCGAAGACAAAGACGGACGAGGCACGCCTAGAAATCGTACACGGTCTTCCTAAGTGAGGTCATGAAGTGGTATTGAACGATTAATGTCAGCACAACCTTAAAGGTGTTCTTGATGTCACATTTTTAATGCGTCCTTTAAGACTTTTGCATAAGATGGAGATTTGGTCACGGACATGCAACTTTATGAAGGCTTTTAATTTGGCGCCGTGAATTCGCAAAAATTACCTCGCCCTGCATAAATTCACATCATGTAATTTCCTTTTTGCGTGTTTCTTTGTATGGGGGACTTGTATTAGAGACGACACCATCGAGACCATTGTTTGCAATTTGTTTGACAAGTACAATTTCGAACAATTGCCTTACTGCAACGCAACGAAAACATTTTAGTGGTATATAGAACTTGAAGAGGGTCGGTGAAGGTCGATGTATACAATTCGTTCAAGCTATAACCAGTTTTTAGATTAGACGAATTTATCCAACATTTAAAACGTTTGTGAGACCTGTCGTTTACTGAAGATGAAGGAAAGGTTATGGACAACTACGGCACATAAACATCAAACAAAACGGAAGTTTCACTTAGAACAACACACACAATGGAACATTAGAAACATCTCTGGATTCCAAAGTATTTCTGGTCGTGCAGAAAAAAACAAGAAATCGTACCCTTGTTTAGAAGTTTTTGTTTGGAATCCTTGAAAAAAGGAAACAATTGCATTATTAAAATAAAATGAAACCAAAAGAAGATTAACTACACATAAGCAACTACCCACAGGGCACAGGGTCATCGATAATCCGTACAAGAGCTCGTTTGGAAAAACAATGCGGTTCCTCTAGAATCCTGCCACAACACAAAGGGATAATAAGGAAATTCTTATTGGTTGATAGCATCTAAATGGAATAATCTCCATGCCTTTTCTTTAGCTACAGCGTGCAATACTGAAAAGTGAAAAAAGTACAGAAAAACCAGAGAAAGGGAAAATACAGGAAGGTATAAGGGGATCATCGCACAGTACGTACGTGAGCCCCAGCGCGAGTTAACTGCACCGCACATAGTGCCAAAAAGTTGAAATAGCACCTAGTTCCGCACAGGAACTTCACGCTATTTCAGCTGAAGTCATATGTTATATTCACCGCGGCCGCAGGAGCCTCATGGGAGAAGGAGAGAGAGGAGGAAAGCAAATCCCATTCCCAGAAACGATGAAAATGTTCGCACCGACAGTGGACAATGGCGCCGACAGATCGCATCACCGAGCGGCCGTACCCAGGAACCGGTTGCCTGATGTGTTAACCTATCTGGTACTTTCTTGATATTTGTGTCGTTTGACCGCGGTCGATATGTTATATTGCTATTGTTTGAGTATGGATGTGTTTCGACAAAGCCATTTCACAGTCTGAACATTACACTGTTATTCACGATAGCTGTCATCACCGCGATCGACAGGAAACGTATTGTATTTGTAACATTAACATTTTAATAACATCTTCCTTTAAATTTGATCTTGAACAGCGCGTGATTTTGCTACAAAAATAGATGGATACCTACCAGGGGGGTGGAGACTGGGAATTGGGAGAAATCCAAAAGCGACGACTACTCGCTGGACATTTGAAAAAGACCATTAGAAGTAATAATCGAAAAAAATGGGGACGGACTATTAAAAATAACCGGAGGGCGGGGGTGACCTTTTCCTCAAAAAAATTCCTGCAAGGGAAACTTGCCTTTAAAGAAAATCTTGAAAGCGGTTGTGCTTAACTAAAAAGTTCATGCTGAACGAAAATTTTTTTTTTTTTCTCCTCCTGGTAATTTCTTATGATCCATCCCTAAAGGTAGATGAATCCATCTTGGGGGCATACTTCAAGTTTATTTTAAGCCCTAAGCTGGCGTAGACTCCAAAATTGACAACTGATAACAGACTGACCGGCTAGCAACTAGGAGCAGTCACGATTTTTTAGATATCGATTTTACCAATTTTATTTCACCTCTTAAATAGTTCCTGTTAATCTGCGCGCTTACTTTCGAAACATATATCCTGAACAAAAAAAATAGCGATTTTCATCCCCTTTAAACCGGGTACTACGAACATCCCCATATTAAGAGTACCGCGGGAGGTTAAGACCTTCCTTTCATCAACAAAGCTATTCAGAAAATTCCTCTTCATGAGAAACGGAAATTCGCTCTGATCCGACTATACAACGAGAAAAAAAAAATGATGAGATGAACATCGAAGAGGATAGTCACTGGTAAACCCTTGATTTTCTCAAGTGACCAAGATCAAATTTCTCCTGTTTATACAGTTGAACCCCGATAAAGTAAAACTTGAACCCTAAATAACTCGAGCCTCCCGCTAACTCGAAACTTTTTCGATTCTCCTCCAGGTCATTTTCTTACTAATTTTTCCCTTGATAACTCGAATCCCAGATAACTCGAACCTTTTTCGATTTCCCTTGAAAGGTCGAGTTATCGGGATTCAACGGTATTACAATTTCAGTATTTGATACGTTGTCAAGCTAAAAATTCGCAGAAAACTATTAAACCGTAAGCGGAAAAGCTGCGTAACAAATTTATTCAGGTGAAAAGACTGAAAATATAAAATGCTTCAACCTTTCGAGTGGCTGAAAGGCTAACACCCTGGATGTCCGAACTCCCATATATACCGTGTAGTTTACTTGCAGGCTATTACCGTATACGCATAGCCTAGCTAAAGTCTAAGTACTTACTATACTAAACTTGAGCAGATGAAGGAGAACATTTTGTTGATTACACAACGAAACTTCAATATCACTGAAGGTTCGTACACCACTTGGTAGCGCACACAAACCAAGTAAACGAACAAGGCTCATGGCTGGCCTGAACAAACAAGACCAATGTATTGTTCGTGTTCTCTAAAAGGCGTGTCCAGTGAAAACATTCAGAACGAACGAATCGAAACCGAACGGAAATTAGCCATTAGGCTTCTTTAGGCGCAAAAGTCGGGCTCGATGTGCTTTTGGTTTCCCTTAAGTTGATTGAAGAAAAAGAACTTGTTATTTTCTTGTTGTTTGTTTTCCGCAATTATCTCAACCTTCTTCTTTCGATTCTATTTACTGCGCAACGAGAGCGTCAAAAATGCACTTACCTTTCAGAAAGAGCCCACGCTTTGATTATGATGTAGATTCCTTGACGCTGTCTTCTAAGACACTGAAGCTAGTCAATGTCAAGAGCGTTTATGTACTCAGAAAAAACCCGGCGCTTAATGATGCAACGATTAATTGCTAAAATGGGCCCATTTATTTTACTCTGATTTCCGTATTGGTTGAAACCACAACTGAGGGTAAAATCACGGAAATATTAGGCTCCAAGAGGTCTCTCTTTCTGGCAAGAGTTGCTGAAGCGGGGAGAAGAAGATACGAGGTCGAAAATACAACAGCGCTGAAACCTAGTTTCCGCTAGCCCTTCATTTTTCCTCGGATGTCTTTCTATTTTATCCTTTAGTCATAGTTTTCGCTTGTCGCTAGCTTGCTCGAGGTTTTACGAGCAGAACAATAGAAGCTATACTCTTAATTAACATGATTTAAGGCGGAAAAGTCGGTAAATATACGAGCAATTAAAACACCTAAGTCTATAAATCGCGAAATATAGTTTAGTTTTCTACAACAGTCAAAGAGCTTTCGTGGAACGAATTCGATCGTGAGATGTACTAGGGAAAGTAAGACGTTATGAAAAACAGTGAAAAAGTACAGGACTACTGTAACAGACCGATAATATATATACTAACTAAGAGAAAAGAAAATCAAACATTTAATCATTTAATTAAAAATAACTGAATTACAGTATTATCAATTTCAACCGGATTTCCAGCACTTCCCCGATTTCCGTGTAATCAGTCGGTGGTCCCCTTCAAAACTTGATATAGTATGTGATATTTTAGGCAAGTCGATGATTGCTTGTTTGACAGATTTTGTTCTATTTATGACGCACAGCCCATCTATTTTAAAACCAGTGTTCGAGAAGGTCGAAAACATCCAAAGAATCGATTTCATAATATTTTCCTTTGAACATGTAGCGCATACCTCTAATGAATGACTGGAATTCATTACATAGAAAGGATGCATGCGTTAATAATAGCTTTAGTATAGGGCTTGAAATAGTGTTTCGTTTTCACGTTTCTCAGGCTCGGAAAATCAGTTGCGTTGCGACATGAAATCTGTAGCTCGAACCTCTCTAGATTATAAAGCGCGCTAATAAAGAATGTTAATATTTTTGGCCTATCTTTACGTACATTCTCGGATTTTTTATTTCACTTTTGAACAAATTTCTAGTTGGTACAAGCTCCCCTAGCTTTTCCAAGTTATAAATTTGAATAATTATGAATTTTCGTTTGCGTACGGGATTCATTGAAATATATTAAAAACCCAGTCGGGGATAAAGGCAATGCTCGCGGTCCACCATTAGATCAAAGATATGTCCCTTATCCCTTTCAGTAGGCAAAACTGAGCAGGATATTTTATTTTCCCAGAAACGAAGGGAAAGAAAGAGAGGGGCGGAGCGTTTTCCTGGGTACTGTTTTGTTCTCTCAAGGAATCGAAAGGAGCTGTCGTCATTTCCATTACGAAGTTACTAGAGCGTCTCAGTTTATTTTCGCCCCTTCGTTTTTGACCACAGAGCAAATAATCTACATGAATACAAGGTTTATTCTTTAACAGAGTTGAGACATCTACGCGACAAGAACGAACAGTTAGCTTGTGAGCTATATTGGCTGAGAAGAAGCGCACTTGATCAAGCCACGCAACAATTCGAACCGGCCTTGAACAAAATCCTTATTATTCACATGTATATTCGGTTCTTTTTGAGACGTAGGATTCATTTGCTTACCTGCAAATTAAAAGACGTGGGAAGATTGTCAGTAATCACTAGCTAGTCCAAAGTGGATCAGTTGAGGTGTGGGCAGGTGCGTTTCAAGTGTTCGCACGGCGACAATTTCTGGGGAAGAGAAGAAAGGTACACAATGCACAATACATCAGAATATATGCATGCCGGGTCAAGTCCAGGCAATGCATGCGGTTTTCCTGTAAACAACTGGTTTTTATGATGGTCTGTGTTTAATCCGTGAAAGGGATTTACTGACAGCTGACAAATAATCATCTCTTTTTTTAGCTACTAAACACCTGGCAAATGTCCCATTTATCGCAAGAAATCAGTGTTTCTAAAATTGTGCCTTCCCCCCCCCCCCCTACTCCCGGATACAACTTGAAAACTGGCGGCTTGTATTTTAGCCCGTTTCTGGGCCATAGACCAGACTTTTTTATATCAAGCACCTATCAAAATCCTACCGGAAAGTAAAAAAAAAACAGAAACAAAAAAAAAAAAAAAAAAATAAAGCAAATGATTTGAGCAAAGTATATATCTTACTTAGTAATTTAGACAATTTAATTTATTATTCTGTCGAGTTTCCGACTTACTCTTGGCTCTGCTCAATACCCATGCAAAAATTATCATTTTGAATTATGTGATAGATCCGCGGTATTTCTTAGGCTTGTAGCTGTGAAGTCTAGGTTATATTTTTACGTAGTAGTTGTTATTATAAGCAGTTGCTATTTTAAGACTTTTATCCTGATAAAGACAATAAAACGCAACTGGGCGAGACCGATATAACACCTTTCGGGCAGGTAGGCGGTCTGTAAAAATGAAAGATGGGAGAAACATTAGATCTGTTTATACCGTAAGCCGGATGGCCGATGAATAGCTAAGTTGAAACTTGCATGTCGTGGAGTGCAGCCATTTCCATTTTCACACCGCTCTGCACGAAAAGGGGATAGGGTGCGATGTATTTGGCCCGGGGGATAGGCAGGCTCCCAGGCCAGATGATAGTAACGCTGCGCTCGCTTCCTACCTTCCCCCCTTCCCCTCCCCCTGCGGGCTCGCGCTTCGTTTGCTTGTTTGCGTTGAAAAATCACTGTGGACAGTCTAGTATCGTCCCTTGCGTGGGACGTTTTGAAAGAAACCCCTAAAACGCTCCAGGATCTCCTTTTATGGGCGTGGCTCAAGCACATTCTCGTCTAAGAGGTACCACTCAAAAGCAAACAACAACAACCAACACTACTAACAAACGGATAGTCTCCCTATGCCCAGCAGCATACGTCTGGCAAGCTCTTTAACAAGTTTTAAAAGTTTAGTAAGACGTTCCTTTTTGAAAAGTGTTCTTAGATTGTAAAATTTATCATACATTATCCTTTTACTTTTTATTCTTTATGTAAGAGCATTTAGGGGCTATTGTACAGTCAACTCTCTCTATAAAACGGATCGACACCGTCGGGACCGGCTGCAACTCTCCGTTTGAGAGAGGTGTCCGTCTTATAGGGAGTTTAGTTACAGTAAAGGAAATGAAAAACGGCAGTGATGGGACCAACACCAGGTGTCCGTCTTATAGAGGTGCCCGTTAGCTGTTCTCATATGACGCCCCGAGCCTGTCGCCTGTCGTTGCAAAGTCTGAGGTGATTGGAGGAAGAAACTTTTGAAGCGACAGAAGCGACAGCGACGATCGGGACGATCATATGAGAACCAGGCTTAAGAGAGAGTTGACTGTACTATTCTCCCAATTCTTCTTATTATTATGCTTAATTAAGAGTTCATTGCTTCGAACAACTTCCTCTTTGGCAAAATGATAACTCTAACAACCGATATCACGCAAGGAATTAATAGATACAGCTGGACCTGAAAACTTTCCTTTTCTGATGAAAAGGTGAATAATTGATTGTAATTGAGTCACGTGAAACTGAAATCTTAGACCTGTATAAGGTTTCTCACGCTGTCAGTTAACGGAAATAGCTTGAAACAATTGGGGATGAAAGCACCTTGAATTGAATTGGAATGCGGATGTGAAGAGCCACTTAAACCAATAGGCCTGTTTAACCAATGAACACTAATAAGACTAAGAAAAATCATAAGTTCCTAACTGCAAAGTGGGTTTTCCTGAAAATGGTCAAGATGATTTGACCCGCGCGGAAGGACATCAATCCTAATAACCTCTTCACTTGAATTGCACGTTCTCATTAAAAAACAAAGAAGAGGAAACGCGTGTACAAGCAATGTAAATGATGAGCTTAGTAATTTTTAATTCAATTTTATTGCTCTTTAAGTTAAAGCTTCCGTACAAGCGCTCTTCTCAGAATAGCATCCGGCCTTTTATTTTAACTTACAATGATGTGTGAAATCCGTAAAATTTATATAGTTCCTGGTTTTATATACTTCAAAAAGTCGCTTAAGGCTTTAGTCACTGGGGAAGCACCTTAGAAAACCCGATCATTAATGGATAAGCGTTTTGTTGAACAAATGTGGCAAAAACAGTGCATACAGTACAAGTCACGTGGGGCGGAAGAATTGCGCTTTCTCTTTTCAAGTTCTAGAGCCACTTTCTTAATCGTCCCTAACACGCGGCTCATGTGTAGTTCTCCGATGCTTCACTAAAAACAACTTAACTCGGCACATGTTCTTGAGCAAACCAAAATAAAGCTCGACTCTTTTGCGCTGTCTAGCAAAATATGCTTTTTTTAAAACGTATCACGATCACCACATGACAAATTAAAGCAGATCAATAAAAGCGAATCATGTCATGGGATTGCTGATCCCCACGCACACTTCGAACTGGTCCCTCGTTTCGATTACTGCTAGTCAAGGGGATTATTCATACCTCAAAACCCTTGTTAATCTTTGATCATTAGTTCGCAACGCCTATGCATTTCCTACGCCACATATTTCAGGTTGGCGCGAACTGATCTTGGAAAGACCCGGAAAAATGCCTTAACTCAGCCATGATTATGCAATACAAGCGTTTTGGCGTGCAGAGTTTTTGTGAAAGCAGTTTGTGTGTTTTATGTAAAAATATCTACGTATCTGAACCTGAGTGTTTTACAGTCAAAATACCCAAATATTATTCGCATTGGTGCTTTTTCGAGAACTGGCAAGCAGTACCGAGAAGTCAAGATAAGAGGACCTTTGTTCGTGCAAACGACTTGGCACCGCCGCGCCGGCGATTGACTCACATTTTTTATCACTAACAGAAATTTTGGTGCCATGCGGCTGCTGAATACGTGTACGCAAACAAAAACTATCTTTTCGATATGCCGTTTGTTCCGGAGCCGCCCTTAACTGACGCGGCTTTAGCGATCCAAAAGAAAGATAGCAAACGCGGAAGCCGATGTGTTATAAGAAACTATGTGCTATAAGAAACTTAAATAAACATAAAAAAAAACTTGGTCGGGTCGTGGCTACAGATAATAAAAATGTTTGTTCTTACCTTTGCTTAGCTTGCCAACTCAGTGTTTCTAAGTTATTCAGTGCTGTTCGACGTTTCGATCTGATGATTCGTCCGCTGGTTATACTTGCGTGATTACGTAGCGAAGAAGGAATTTGTTGAAGTTTTAGTTCCTGTAAACTTATCTGGTCTTATTCGGTGACTTATCGCTATGCAAAAACAAAATTTGGTAAATAATGAGGGCAGTTACTTGCGATATTGTTAGGTGATACATCAACACCTTTAATTCTAAAGCACTAGCGTTAAAAACGAGCATCTGATTGGCTACATATTAAGCTCAATTGTTTTTATAATCTCAATTAATTGAATAGCTAATGTACCTAATTACACTATTTTTCGGTTGCTCTGTTATTTGCTTTTGTTAGAAAGCAAAACATCGGCTTCTAACGTAAATCGAGTGGCTCCCTAGTGGCTGCATTTCGTGGAAAGCGCAATATCAGTGAACATCGATGGAATGCGGCCCCGAATGAAGCCATGCCATTTTATTCCAGCTGGGTTACCTGTGGTATCACAGGGCCGCGTGTTCGTGAAAGTTGAGCTTCAATTGAGCTCCCCGCTGGAAAGTTTCTAATGTGACCTGGCTTAATCCTGTGGTAATAAATTAATTATAGTATAGATTTTTCGCTCTAAAAATCCATAATCATATCATGAAAGAGCCAAAGACGTTTTATTCTTTATTTCCGATTTGGCAAGGTTCGCTGGTAGCTGTAACAAAGGAGACTATTGTCTGATTGGTCAATTGCTCCCCTTGTTCCCAGATCCCCGTAAATGCGCGCGCCATAAAAATGTATAAACAAAGATGGCGGTCGAAGGGGGCGATTTCTAGTTGTCTTTGCTTGATCACTTGTTCTAGAGTTTTAGGTAAATGTAGCAATTTCAGGCGTCGTCCCTTCCACAGAATGGCGGGAAAATATTTAGCACGGGGTGTTTTAGGGGCGGGTTTTTTTCGCTTTCGAGCGAGCGAGCAGGGAAGCGACTTTCTATCTCTCGCTAATGCAAAAAATGTATGAAACAAGGTGCACGGGAAAACACGTCAAAGTCCAGTGCGGTTGCAGGAGAAGACTAACTGAGAAAATGCACGTAAGTAGAGGGAAACGAGAGAACCACTCTAACAATATTCGATGCTACTGCTCACAGAAAAGCCCCAGATGCTCCGGCGCCGCCAACCAGCGAAAGGAGGAAAGTTACCGGTAGAGCAATTTTTTTTCTTTCATTACGTTTATTTTGTAGCTTCCGCGAGGGTTAAAAGGTAGCGAGGGAGGAAATTTTTGATTTGCTGCAAGTGGACCTCAGAAAAAAAAACCGGTCTGGAAAATAATAAAACGAAACCAGACAGCGAAAGTACTGTACAAAAAAAAAACTGTAAAGCGTGTATTATTTATTTAAAATGGGTAAACAGTCCCAGCCTACCGTTTACTCGAATGCGCCCGGCCATTACATTTCGCGCCTCAAGTGCGGCGCTATTCGAGGGCGGCGCTTATTTGAGGGCGGCGCTATTTAAAACTTGGACGCCACAAGAATCTTATCTTTTACAGTAATCGGAAAGAGCGTCTTTTGATTGTCAGTATTCGTCATTTGTTGAGACAGAAGTGGCGCTAGCTGCCCTGGCAAAGTTTGCGGCGTTTACAACATTTACAGAACTACTACACAACATCGCTCTTGATGAAAAGAAATGTTCAAGCTTGTTTTAGAGTTGCTTTGTAGTGCCATTTTTAGTTAAACGAAATTCATCAAATAAGCGCCGCATCGGGAATGCGGCGCATTCGGGGGCGGCGCTATTAACTTTTTTGTCCTAAATGCGGCGCTTATTCGAGGGCGGCGCTTATTCGGGGGCGGCGCTATTCGAGTAAATACGGTATTTTTTCTTCAATTCACCAAGTCCTGACATTTCTCTATGTCAAACCCACTTCTTTTAGGTGAAAAATATCTGATGAAGTACAAGACTACAAGAGGCCATTCAGCACCACTGTGGAAAACAGAAACATCAACCCATATATCAGCCAACAGAGTTTTATAATTTTTTTGTAAAGCCGGTGCAGCATCTTAATTTTTTTTTCCAACCCCTCGCCACTGAGGAGAATTTTCGTACGAACTTTTTTTTTCAGTTATGTTTTGGTTTCTAAAAGTGTTTTCAAGAGATAATTTTTACGTTCACCGTGACGCGGCCTGGGCAGCTTAGAAGGACACGTGCCACTATGCCAAAGAAATTAATATAGAGGCCACAAAGAAGAGAAAGCCCAGATGACTATCACACACCAACCGGAGACAGAGGAGGCACTCAAGAGACACAGGTACCACACACAAGATCCAAAGAAGCACGCTATCCTATTAAAGATTTGATCTCTTTAAATAATTATTTCTCTCATTTTTGTAAAGTTAGTTCCTGTTTTGCCCATCAATGCCACAGTTGACCTTAGGATTGATCCACTCAGGGTAGACACAAATGGAAGCCCATGACTACCAGGCTCAAGACGCACGATCTTTGCGTCCCAAGGATAAATATTAGTCACCTTAAAGAGTAAGAAGAATAGCATGCACAGGAGAACCAAAGTTTTGCCGACCCGCGATGACAAAAGCAGAGGCACAGAGCCAGGGCCCTCGTCACCCCCCACCCCACCCGCCCTGACGCAAAATTCCCGACGAGGATGAAAGGATAAAGAAGTATTGACAGAGCACGTGAGAAGAAGACGAAGGGGAAGATTCAGCACCATATAAAATTGAGTTTCCAGCCCCCAGTGACACCCCTGAGATAAGAGAACGAGCGCGCCCCAATGACGTCAACTCACTTCCTTCCAGGGTGCCATATGAATTCCCGGAGCGCCACCCCCCAGAGAAGAAAAGGAAGATTGTGAGTGCGCTGGAACAGTGATACCCAGTTCCCCACCCTGATCAGGGCAAAGGTGACGGCAACTGCACCATAATACCCCGAAAATGAGTTGAATATTTTTTGATTTTATTTGTCTAGCAGGAAAGGGAGAAAATGCAATGCGATCTGTCAGCTGTTGCTATATCTGTCAGCTCAAGGGAAGCTGGGGACACTGATGCAATGATGGAGGGGTGGAGGGGGGAGAAGATGATGTGTGAAGAGCCCTGACCCCGAAGAAAAGGACCAAGTCCCAAGACATAGTTTCCTGTTAGACCTCCACCAGTTCAGCCCTGCAGTGAGGAGCTGTACATCACCAAACCAAACAAGTCAACCAACCCCAACAAGGAGCATACATCATCACAACCACCAACAAGTTCAAAGCAGAACACATCACAACCACCAACAAGTTCAACAAGGAGCAATACATCATCACAACCACCAACAAGTTCAACGAGCAGCAGTACATCATCACAACCAACACCAAGTCAGCCTTCGTCCCAGCGGGACCTCCCCACTGCGGCACCTGGTCCACACCATAGGCCAGTGAAAATGCCCCTCTCGTTGTTAGAGAGGGGCACGTTACAGCAGACAAAAAAATATTTCCACAGGGCCCAATGTCAGAAAAGTATTGAAGACACCAGTAAAGATACAAAGGGGGCCAACCCAAACAGGAGTGCCCACCAGCGCAAAAGTTAAAGCAGAGCGGCCCCAGGAATCACCCCAACAGTGGAAGAAAAGAGACAGGAATAAGCAAGCCACAGAAAACGCTGCTAGAGAGGAAGTCACACCCACAGGGTCGGGAGATGCCCTGGGCCAGCAAGTGGAAGAAAGGAATAGGTAAAAGGGAGGACAACCCCACCCCATATTCAAAAAAAAGCAAAGTGGACCCAGTAAAGCAGCCCAGAAATGTGAGGGGGAGGGGGGTAGGAGGGAAAGAAGAAAAAAGAAAAATGAAAATGTTTACCTGAACTCACAGCCAAAAAAAAGGGAAAAAGAAAAACCCAAAGTTTTCTCAGGGCACCAAAGTTCAGAGCACAAACGTTTCGAGCCACCACGCCAGAGCCAATGTTGCCAGAACAAAACATATGCTAAAATGCTGAAAATGCACAAAAACGATCTGATAGGAGATACTAGGTAAAAAAAGTTATGCTTTTATCTTATCATTTTCTTTTCAAATTGCATACATTACATGGAACATATTCTCTTCTCTCATATTCTTTCTTTCTTTGTCTCTTTCTCTCTCTCTCTCTCTTTTGAGTTGGCAAGAAAACACACTAAAAAGATGCCCAGATTGTCTAGCCATCACCACCAAACAGGATACAAAGGTGGAGCAAGGTTCACATTTAAGGGAGAGGGTGGTTTCTGAGGGGGAAGTAAGTAGACCCATTTCAATGATTTCTTTTTAAAAAGACAACCTGAACTTGCATTTACAGAGATCCCTTGATATTTTACACAAATGACCACAAAAAAATATTGCTTGCACTTTTGCTTTATTTTTAATTCATAAATAATTTCCATTTTTGATGACATATTTCATTGGGCTAAATAATAGAGAGATAACATACACTAAAGGAAATGTTCATAACAAGCCACACATAGTCACACTATAATTATTATTAGTAGAAACTCAGCTGTGTTTATTGGAAATCCGCGAATCTATTGGTTCTCCCACTGATTTCTATTCGCCGAAGAAAAAGTCGCGCGCAAGAGTAGCCTAACGGTAATTCTAGATTTTTTTTAAAGTGCACAAATGTAGTTTTGGACTGCAACAGAGTTACTAAAAAAAGACCCGCCCGAGAGCGAAGTCACTCGGCTCGCCCGAACCAAGAAATAAAGACAAAAGGTACAAAAAAACCTAGTGTGTTTTTTACTTCAGTTTGTGAGCAGAAACAGGTCCTGAAAATTATTTTGTGACAATTAAAACAGATAAAAAAAGGAAACAGTGAATCGAATTGTTGTTTAAAAGAGGTGTGCCATTAGTGCCACTTTGTTTGTGAAATTATTTGTAGTGTAAGGATGTTTGAGCCCAGCTCAGATCATTCTACTATTTAATGTTAAGGTTGTACTTTCTTAAAAACCAAAATACTTAATTTGCTTTGCAAGCAACCAATGGTCCAGCCCAGTCAAAATGTGTTTAATTATTAGGAGAGAGGGCCGAGAGGTCTTGCCTTACCGGGCGTAGCAGGGGAACAGGGGCATGTCAAGTGGCCCATTTTCCCACAAAATGTTAAAGGCATTTAGTATATGTTCAAGTTACTGAGTCCCCAGTAACTGCACCACTCAGCATTTTACTGGAGTATAGCACAGCTTTATTGTTATTTGTTAAACAAATAACCCAACAAACAAATCACCATAAGATTAAAAATCTAAAAATTTTTTAAAATGGTAATAAATCAAAAGATAATAGAGTGTATTTAAAAGTGATTGTAAATATTTATTATTTTACTTTTAGTTCAATATTATGCTCTAAAATAAAAGATCTATGTGAAGTATAAATATATATATATATATTATTGGAAGGTATAAATTTTAAATTTTATATTTAAATTTAATAAAAGTATGCTAATTATTAAAGAATTTAGTTTAAAAAAAAAGTAAGGGTAAAGGAAGGAAAAAAAAAATTATTTAATTTTTCAAACAAGAAAATAAATAATTTCTTTTGTTTTTTCAAAAGGAAATCATTTAAAAGCGTTAATGTCATTTGACCGCACGATAATAAAGCGCCAGCCTCATGATAGGTGGATGATATGTGTATTTAATAAGACGTAAGCGCTTATTCTTGATGCATATTGGCTACACTTTCCCATGTCATTTTCGCACGCCTTGCCACTTTTATTTTACCGATCTCATTCTCATCTAATTCTTTATTTATTCCTCTAAACCCTGTTTAAAGCGATTGCTGTATCACGAACTCGTTTCTGATAAGTGGTGTGAGATAACTAGGTAGCAACTAAGTCTTCTGCGTTTTTGCCAAAAATATTTGCACGCGCGTATTTCCCTATCTTTTTCATTTCATATATCATAGCAATGTAATCTAAAGACACCTCAAAAAGAGAAGAAATTTCTTAGCTTTACATGGTTGCAATTAACAGACCCAAACATTCGCAAAGTAATTGAAAAAATTAAGAAAACTGAGACGCCATTGTAAAGTAATTATTGACGCGTTTATAAACAACAGTGAAGGCCTTCGTCGTGTTAGTGTTGAGCGCGCCACTTTAAATAAGAAATACTTTTCACGATGTTTTTCCTGGATGTTCAAACTTTTATCACAAAATGGGGTTTCTTGTATCAAAGCCTATTACAAAAGTCTCGGAACTTGAAAGCAAAATATTTTTTGAGCAAAATAAAATTTTCTGCCACTTTTACACAGTAAGATGCTTGCGTATAGTGTTCATATTTCGCTTAAACGGCCAAAATTAGCTTCATTCCTTCCCCAGACCGTTTTTCCACTCTAACCTTGACCGCATTGTTTGGTTTCTTAAGACGAAAAAAAAAATTACGGCAGATCAGATGCCGTTCACGAGTTAGCTGTCATCTGTTAACTCCCTCTTGCAATGAAGTTGTCGTTGTCACTGTTTTAAACGCAAATTATCTTACAAGACGATCAAAATTACACATTTCAGTTTGAGTTTCACTTACTTTTTTATCAACAGCCCTTGTTCTTGCGTTGGAAGTTTTCTACACTAAAGAAAGCCACCGTCAGGATGGAAATTATTTCCTCTGCTCCTCGAAAACTTCGTCGTTCATCAATAACTTTTGACTCGTCACTTTTCTTGGATTTACTGATCTCGCGATGTTTCCCTTTAAAATGAATTAAAGTGGACTGCAAAGATGAAGTATAAAGCCCAGTATTTTACACGATTGCCTGTTTTATATTCATTCTGCGTCGTTTCCGTATAAGCAAACAGTAAATAGTCAATGGAAAAGCCATCTGAAAGTCCTGCAAGCGCCTTCCCTCGTTTTCCCGCCGTTCGAACAAAATGGACTGGATTCAAACTCGTTTCCAGATCCCGCGTAACATTAGTCTCCTTTGTTGGTAGCTGTGTTAACCTTCGTATGAGGAAGACTGGGAACAAGTCTTTTGGAAATTCCAGTCACCAGTCCAGCTCGACCGCAAAAAATAATGGCTTTTCACCTTCGACGCGTGGCAAACTTCGAAGGAGTCACGAAAACACGGTCTGTTCTTTGTCTTCTCGGCTCATTTCGACGTTCTTTCTGTTCTAATAGTAGCACGATGAATGTAGCTGATCTGAGCGACGCTTACAGCGACACACTACAATACGTCGAGCCAAATCTCTTCCGAAATTATGGTGGAAAGACGAAATTTGGGGGTATGATTTCAACTTTGAAAGTACATGAAGACAATCTGCTGGTCAAACAAGCTCTGAGCGAGCCAGGAAACAAACGGGTAAGAAAGAATGGTACTCACACAAGATAAAAGAACCTAGTTTCCTAGTCAAATGCAACGTTTGCTTGTTTACGAAAAAAACATTGTTACCGCCACCTACGAGGTTCCTGTATAATGGGGGTCAAAATAACATTTCACGGAAAGTAAAAAAATGGTCATTTTGCGTGTGAATTCATCCAGTTCATAATCGTCATGTTACAAAAGAGTGATCGTCACAAAGTCACAGTTCAGAACAAACCCAAAACTCTATTCTAATTTCTAGTTGAATTTACGGATATTAAGACTCAAGTTATGACTCAGCAGATCAATGCATCATTATTCACCTATCATGTTAACCGGGGGGGGGGGGGGTGGCATGCGGTGGGAAATTTGACATTTCTTTAAAAAAGGACAAATTCCCCACCCCAGGACAAAATAACAGTCAAAACCCCACCGGGGCGGAAAGGTGGCGATGTCCCAAACGGCAGGGGACCCGACGACATCCCGCCCGGGGACACAGACAATCAACCTGGGTAGCCGACCCCTGCCCCTGTCCATAATAATGATAGGTGCATTACAAGAGAAAATTACGCAAAAGAACTAATTTTAAGCGCTTTGCATTTTATATTTCACAACAAACAAAAAATGTAAAATCATAGTTCATGAAATTTTCCAACATTCTTAGCACAGAACAGAGAATGCTGGATTTAGAACATGATGCCTACTATCATAGTTATAGAGGTGGTTAGGAAGCCCGCAAAGTTCTTTGTTATAGGTTATTGTTCGCTATTTTGGGGGTTGACCGTGCACAACCTGACAAAATACAATAGGGGGTTACGTGTGTTCAAGCAACAAACCAATAAAAACATTTGGATTACGTAACTCATGCATAGTGTATGAGAGCAAAACAAAAGATGTGCACGGTCATGGACCTTCCAACCTAAGTCTTGGCCTCATTGTTTGCTCCTTTGATGTTTGCCAGGCTTCCTAACCATTTCCCTCTATTAACTATGCTACTATGTTTACTGGCATGAGGAGAAGAGGTGATGATTTAACATTTCACACAAAACAAACAAAAAGAAGATGTAATATCATATTTCATGAAAGTTAGTTAATATTAAATTCTCTTTATTTCGCCTTCAATATTTCATTACATCAATATGATATACATTCTAATCGCATATTAACTTACGCCACGCAGTATGTAGTGACATCACTCTAACAAATCTATTTTTACTCATCTTCAGACATAATTTTGATTTCAATTAATTTCCAACGTTTTTAACTGCTCAACAGTCGAAATTATCATCAATATCAGGTTTTCAGTCATGTAATTATAAAGGGTACCAAGGGGGTTTCTTTTATTTTTTCAATTTTTTAAATTTTAAAAAAAAAATTTTTTTTTTTTTTTTTTTTTTTTTTTTTTCTTTTTTTTTTTTCCCCCTTTCCCCCCCCCCCATGTACAGTGGCAGATTCAGACCTTGAACTAAAACGGGAGGGAGACTCTTTTTGAACGTGGTTGCACCCAAAACATTTTTAGCAGGGGAATGGTAGATCAAAATTTTTAGCAGGGGGAATCATAGCCCCTCCCATAGATCTGCTACTGACGATGGGTAGAGCTTGGTATAGAACTGTAAAATCTTCTATACTCAAACCCCAAGTGTTGAGAATCTCTTATTGATCTTTCCTTCACTATTAGGTCCTAGTTGTTGATGGTGGAGGTTCGTTAAGACACGGCATGTTGGGTGACATTCTTGCTGGACTTGCAATGAAGAACAATTGGGCAGGAGTTGTGATGTACTGCAGTATACGTGACTCAGAAGAGATTGCAAAGATGGCCATTGGGGTAAAAGCTATAGGAACAATGCCGTTGAGGTCTGTGAAGAAAGGTCAAGGGGAAAGAGACATTCCAGTGCGGTTTGGAGGTGTGACGTTTACACCCGGCCACTATATTTACTCAGATCTAGATGGTATCATTGTTTCACCTAAAGAACTAACACTTGAACCCCCAAAGTTGTAATGAATGTAAACTGTGTTCTGTAGTTAGTTCTAAATAAGTAGTTTTTGCAATTTGTTTACTGTGCCAAGGTGGTTTCAAGGCACAAGTAAGGGGCTTTAAGGTATTCACAAGTCATTCCTGAATCATGTGATATTCATTTTAATTAGAAATTTTTTTTGTAGGCTTTCCAATTTACACCCCCTTTTTTTGCCAAATTATGATCATGTGCAAATTAAACCACAACCAATCAAGAACTGGAGTATTCATTAATCTTTCCCTTGCTTGACGCTTTAAATTTCCAGTGAGCAGAGAAAAATTTATGTGACCTTTTATTCTGAGCTATAGAAAATAAAATAAATAATTTAAAACGTTGTACGTACTTTTCGAAGGCAAATGAGTGCAAGGTAATGATAAGTTTTCGGACTGTGTTAAATTTTTTAATGATGTTTATGTAAAAAAAATTTTTTTTAAAAAAATGCTGGCTTATTAAAATGACAAGCTTGAATTATAGAGTGTTATTTGTTTACTTGTTAATGGTTATTATCCTTACTGGTGAAGAATGTTAGTGGTTTGCCAAAAAATGCCTCTGAATATCTGATTCTAAGAAGCTCAAAGAATGTGTATCATATAACATTTAGAGAAAGACATTTGCCTAAAATAAGAGGACTTACATGGGCTTCTTTCTTGTCAACATTAGATTTTTCCTATCCAATTTTCTACACCACTCTCTACCTAGGGCGGATCGGGCTGGATTGTTCAAAAGCTGCTTAACACTAACCCAGGATTAAAACGCTGGTTCAGGGGTATAGTTTCAGAGTGTTGTATAAAAGTGTTCCTATAGCCTGTGTTTTTGTGGAGTTTTGGATGAGTTGACATGAAACCTGGAGGACAAAAAATATCAACAGATAAACTTCACTGAAAAGTTTAAAAATTAAAATCTAAATTCATTCTTATCCTGGATAAACTTATCTTGCTTTGAACAGCCCTGTCCAGGAGTATTATGGAAACTGGCAAACTGTGGTTAGGAAAAAATTCTTGGGTTTACCCGGTGTTGGACTGATAAAAAAAATAAAAAAATACGCTGGTACTTAAAGCTGATTTCCAGTCCGTACTGCGCAGACTCGGGGTTTGTTTTCGTTTTTGTTTTGAATTCGTTGAAACGTTACACTTCGGTGACAACATACATGAAGTTTTTTAGTCCGCCATTACGGTTCGTTTCGTTCAAGAATTCCCGATGAGCTGAAACATCGGTTTAAAATATTGTTAAGGTTCTTCTACTCGTTATTATTTGTTCTGCAAGGATATCTGGCGTTAATAATGAAGAAAAAGGTAAGTTTGTCGCACAATTTTTAGTTTTGCTTGTAAACATTCCTTTGTGTGGGCTCACATAAACATTGCAGCCGAGATTGCGCAGTACGGACTGGAGTTCATCTTTAAAATTTATTAATGTGTCAAACTTCTAGCATGCCTTCATGGCTTGGGACACTCACCAGATTGAATTGGAATTTGGAGGATCTAGAGGAGGGGCGCGGGAGCCTGGGCCCCACCTTATTTTTGGCCAAATAGAGGCGCAAATGGCCGAGAATAATTATTTTTGAGAGCGGCTGCCCTCCTTTTCCAGGGCCTTCATGACTGCCCCCACCCACCCACTTAGCTGAAGGTCTGGATCCGCTACTAAAATTTTACTAAAAAATATGCTGTATACGAACAAGAGACGAACAGTTCTCTTTAAAAAAAAATTGAGATCCAAATGCCATGTTCCTAGAGGTTGCCACTCCTTTGGTGAATATTAAGGCCAGTTTCCAATATATTGAAAGTCTTTGATTGGTGGAAATTCTGCTAAAATCTGCAGTTACCTGACAACAGTTCAATAAAGGCCCCCAGGGGGAGGGGGGAGGGGGCTTAATAATTGTAGAGACTTTTCTCTTTTTTTTCACCAAGATTAATGGCTAAATATTGCGGTCTATTGAAAACAAAGAGAGAAAAAATGAATGTTTGCAAAAATATTGTATTATATAATTTGAATTAAATAAAAGTCAAGACTGTACTTCTTGTTTTAGAAATTAAAAAAAACAACAACAACACGCATCTTGTGTGTGCTCCATAGAGCATCTTTAGAAAAAATGATTGTTTTTGGAAAATGAAAATTTTTGCCGCAAAAACAAAGCAATCAAACGGAAAATAAACTGTTTTGAGAGTACCCTCCCCTACATTTCCTCTGTGTCCAACCCTACCCCACCCCGACAAGTCACTCGGTACACACCTAATATGGTAATCACTCCCCCAGCCTTGAATGAACAGGAAGGAAAGCATGATGAATGTGTGACAAGAAGGGTTTGGATTTTTGGAGTGACTTTTGCTGGACCTAGACGCCCTCCATCCGTGAAATTAGCCGTGAAGTCGGTCGAATAAGTTATGGCGGAGGACTCCGCGGAGATAGAGCCTGGCCTCTTAGGTATTGGCTGTCTAATAACGCGTTTTTTCACACATGCCGCGTTTGAAGTAACTTCCGTCAGGGGCCCACTGGCTATATCAAAATTTTCATCGTTCTGAGTTCTCTCTCGATCATGTCCACAGAAAATGTGCAGTTGGCTATCAGAAGAAATATAGAGTTAGCCTTTGTCAAGAAAGCGAAAGTAGAATTCAAGGGTGACCGATCAGAAGCTCGAATCTTGGTGAGTATAAGTTGTACAACAATTTTGTGTTTCCCTGCAATCCCACGATCACAGAGAAAGGGTTGTAGCGATATTAACGGGCGAAAAAAATTAAGATTCACTTGTAGCTTGAATTACACGTGTCTCTAGCGAGCGCTGTGATAGATTTCTTGCTTCTAGAATAATAATTTTCGCTTACGTGCCTTAGTCCTCTTTAGTCTAAGCATGATTTGTCGAGTCAAAACATTCCTACACTTTCAATTGTTCTTTCAAACAAACCCGCGCCGTGGGTCGCTTCTATACGGTTTCCTTAGCGCCTGTCGAGACAGGCAAATAGCAGAAAAGCTCGAGAATTAAGACAGTGGGTCATCGTTAACTTTGTTTCTCTTCAAGATCAAGCTATTTGTTTCTTGCTGTTTCGAAAATGCCCAAGGTGACAGCCAAGATTATCGCCAACATGTCTAATTTGTGTGTTCTAGATCGTTGCTGATCGGATCGCGCTAAGCTAACAATATTACGAGTGCATGTTTTGGGTGTGCGTGTGAATTATTTATCTTGGTTCGAGAATATTTATCTTCAGAATGAATTTTTAAAACTTCAGGTCTTACTCGCTTTGTAATCACTTGTTTTAACTTACACTTAAATGGTAATGTTTTTGGCAAAATATTATGGGCCTGCTGTTTATTTGATTTAATGGGCAATCAACAAATTAACTCACAATTAAAAATAGTGTAAAGTGTGAACTGAAATATTTGTACATACTGTATTTTTGTAAAATAAAGGTGCTTGGGTGTGTAAATGCATGAAAATAGAACTTAAATCTACAGTGTACATTACATGTACAATGATTTGTATTACCAATACATCAAAGCAGTGCCCAGCTTACTGGGATTCATAAAGGATATATTCTTGTAGGAGATAATTAACAATACTAAAAGAAGGTTGTCTCTTTCCAACATATACTTGTCTCTGTGATAGTATTTTACAAGTCTCGCGAGTCAATGTTGTACTTAATTGAATATTAAAAAAAATAAGATGGAGATTCCCTTCTGATGGCAGGGCTGAAAATACTTCCTCGACAGCAGGAAATTTAATAATTATGTGTTCATTCAGACCTCAAGTTTGCTCAAACATAATACAAAATGTGTTTGGGACATATTATTTTCAATCATTTAAGCGCAGCTAAGATCGCAGTTCTTTTGCCTATAGATACATTCAAAATTATATTGGACATTTAGTACAAATTTATGTGGTTTGGACAATGTCCAATTCTCATTTTCAGGTCTGCTGTTTAATTGTTTTCCTTGTCTAGTATCCTTCCTAACTGTCTTATTAACCAAGTTTGTGGTCTGTAGATAATATATTTATATGGATTAAATTTTGTAGCAGTTGATTTATACAGACCATCATTGTCCATTACGTTTCACATGATAAAAAAAATAATTAAACAAGGTTCTTATCTTACTGACAGAACTAGAAAACATGGTTAATAGGATGTGTTATAATAATTTTATTACAGCTCTCACTCTGGGTAAAAAAAATGCCAAAAGCATTAAGTGAAGAATGCGGAAGCAGGCCATACTATAGAATACGGCCTGTAAAATTGGCCAATCACAGTGCACATGTATACTATCTGAGAAATAAAATTGAATGCATTCAATAAATTATGAGCCTTCAAACTAGTGCATCCTTTCTGTTGTAAAACTGTCGACCCAGTCCTCAAGAATCTTTGCCAAGTGGGTCACAGGCAATGTGTACATGTATTTTTAAAATCAACCAAAGAGTTTGTGCAGCTGGCGTTCAGCTGCATCTGCAGTTCTGCTCTGCTTGCCATGCTTGAAGCATGTGTTCTTTTGCATGCTTTGTTAAATAATGAGAACTTTGCTGATGACCCAATAATCATTTGTATTTACCACATCATGTATATCTTGAAAACAAAAAGAAAAGTTAATAAGGCGCCAGGTTGCTCGTCACATTCGACTAGCGTACGTAGTAAAGTCAATTGATTTTAATTTGTTTTAACTTGCTAATTTAATGCCAATATGGTTTCAGCTTTTCTCCAACTTGATAATAGCTCAAACATGATTCTGTAGCAGACCTATTTTGACAATAATTTTCATCAAATTGAGATTTCAAAATGAATTTTCAGACCAAAGACAGCACTTGACATTTTAGTTTGTTTGCAAAATATCCTGCCGACTATATATATTTTGTAATCATTGTACGATTTTTTTTTGACACGCTTTAATGAAAAAACAATTCATTTTATTTCAGGCCCTCTCTGCACACCGGCTCTATGTCCTTACCAGCTCAAAGAATGGCTGCAAGGTAGAAAACATTATTTTGTTGAACATATTGACCAAGCATGAGGTCCAGAATTAAAAATATTCACCATGTTAAATTTTCTGTTCATCCAAATTGAGATTTAGAAGGTGCACTATGAACAAATGAGTGAGCCACTTTGTGGACAGAGTAGTTTCTAAATAATTTACAGTAAATTATTTATTCTTACACAATTGTGTGGATCGTGAGTTTGATTTTTGGTGAATTAACTTCTGGCCAAAATGGCCAACATCCATTACTAATAAAAACAGTTTTAAAAATTATTTTTTTACTGACCCATGGGCGGATTTAGTGGGGACTGAGGGGGCCATGTCCCTCCCCCCCTCCCCCTTTTCCTAGGATTTGTTTTAAAAAAATGCAACTATTGTAACCATCTTTAGAGAGTTTGTTTTGGGCATGAGGCAAGGTTGCTGCCTTGCCAAAAATTTTTCGGCTCCCCCTTTCTGAATTTTCTCCCGGGGAATCCAAAATGTTTCTGGATGGCAACCTGGCATATCACTGGCAAGGATAGCATTCACTGCATCCATCCTAACATTGAATGTTTTAATTTCCCTTTCATCTCTTTCAGGTGGATTTTAGCATGCATGTTTTGGAAATACAAAAAATTGAGAGTAGCAAACCTCTTTTGGTAAGTTGTGGAGTGGACACAAAATTTATGTAACGGTAATATACAAAAATAAAAAAGACAGACTGAATAATGATCGGCCATCATGGAAGTTTGTTTTTAGTTACATGTTTATGTATTTTTTCACTTAGTAAATTGACACAGATTTTCTTTTTATTATATAGTTAACACTGTTATGTGGAGAAAAGTCACATTATTTCCGAGTTCTTCAACCAAAGGATTGTACAGAGATTATTGCGCACATCTTAGCTTCTCTTAAAACTAACTTTCCATCTGGCAACCCAGAGTGAGTATTTGATAAACACATTGGTGTTCTTTGGTTAAAAATGTTTGTACAGTAAACATTATAAATTCAAATTGAGCTGGTTATAAGCCCAGGTACTATACAACCTGTAAGGGGTATTGAGTGGCCCTAAAAACTGAGGGGCTTAGATCCTGGGGGTCGGGATAAGAAAAACGTTTTGAAATGAGCCACCGCAGTGTTTTTCAAGATACGTTTAAGTTAAAAAGTCATAAACAACATCAAGCCCTGTTCGGTACTGTCATCCAACCATCTATCTGGGGGAGCTTATTACCCGGTAGATGGGCCTATAACCACTGGGGGGCTTATAAATGGAATTTTATGGTTAAACCTATTACTCTTGACAAACTTCACACAAGTCTTACAGCCAGTAACAACACAGCATAACTGACCAATCACTGGTTTTAACAGACCAGACTTATAGCATCACTGAAATTATGACAACAACTTTTCAATCATTTTTCTTTGAAAATGACTTCCACTTTTTAAGGTTGCTAGTCACCAACTCCCAGATAATTACACTATGAACTACAATATTATTTAATATTTACTAAATTATTGATTGTTTGAAATCTCAGTCGCCTTCTAAGGGTTGTGTATGGGCCACCAGAGGAAAGTGATGCACGGCAAGGACAAGTGTCAACACTTGTCAATAACCTGCGGAATACAGGAGGAGATGTAGAGGTTGGGCCATGTGGTGAGTATTAAAAATGTCAGCTTTATAAATTTACATTTAAATGTCTTTATTGGTGGCTAGTTGTGTTATCTTGTTTTGTATATGTGTCAGGTTTATGTGTATTTCTGCCCTAACAACAACTAGTGATTATTTCTCTGCTCTCACCACATTTTACTAGTAGGTAATTAGAATATTTAATTGTTTTTACCAATATCAGTCAATTTATTTTTATTGTAGGTGGTTTTTCTAAAGTGTATGTTTCAATGTGTGATTATTATGGACAGCCTCATCTGGAAGAGGTCGTTTGGGTATGTACATTTATGTGCAGTAAAAAGAACAAATTAAAGCTTTATTGTGGAGGGGGACAGGGGGGCGGGAGCCCGGGAGAAAAGGGGCGGGAAGCGGGAAGAGAGAGGGCGGGAAGCGGGATTCTTAAGGTGGCGAGTGAAATTTCGTAACATTTAATTATATTTTGCAATGGAATGGAACAAACAGGGGAGAACAGCTATAGAAAGGGGCGGGAGGCGGGAGTAAAGGTACGGGAAGCGGGAGTAAAAGGTACGGGAGGCGGGAGGTTCAGACCCCCCTGTCCCCCCCCCCCCACTTTATTGTGTTCATTGCAAAGGTCAGACTGTTCGTTGACAGAAAATGCATGTTGTGTACATGTACATTTTCTTATTAAGTGTAGCGTGTGTACATGCCATATATGTTCATGGACAACTGGCAGGGCTGTAAGGCAAACTGCATAGCCTCCTCAAAGTGCATTGGGTGATGTTAGCACCCCTGGCCAGCGCATTTGCATGTAACTTAACCTAAATTCCATTTACAGGTAGTTACATCTAACAACATAACTGACATCTCTCTTCCTTTTCCAAATTTGTCTTTAGGATATTGATACAATCTATTTATCACTCAATACAAAAGAGTTGAACATCCAAGACTTCGACCATCTAGAACAAAAGTAAGTCAGCTGTTTTGTAGAGTAGAACAAGCTAGAAGGGTTTTTTAGTATTGACAAAAAGACTAAATTTAGCATAAACCTTGGTAAGAGAAAATGTTAATTAAAAATTTAAAAATTTAAGCAAAATAAAAAAAAGTCGAAAGGAAGGAAAAAGGAAGATCGTCCGTATTATGGAGGTGTCTACAGTACAGGGGTAGAGTTTATATGAATTTTGGTCTCTTTTGGACCAAGTTAAGGTATCGGTGTACCCCAAAATTGACCATTTTAAAGAAAAATATATTTTGGTATTTTCGGGTAGATCTCATTAAGACCTTTCATTCAAAAAAGAGAGCATGGAAAAAGAGTGACTCTACACAAAGTTATGAACAAAAAACTTTTCTTGCCATTAATTATTTGATATTGATAGCTGTCAACAGGCTGTCTAAAGAAGTGCGGCGATCTACCGTTGCGTGATTATCACAGTTCTTGGTTTTCGACGAGATGCTTTGGGTGTTTTGCGCTGGCAAAATGCATAGTTTTTTCAGACGTGAAAGTAAAATCATTTTCCCATTCCTTTCTCATGTTCAAAGAATGCTGGAAAAGACTAAAGATTTGGCAATGCACTAGTAGATAGCGAGTCAGCGAATTATTTTTCGCCGCTTGAGGCGGTAACGCCACGACCCGGCATCACGACCAGTTCTTCGGCTTACTTTAGGACCTTTAGGATGCTTGCGACTCCACGTTTTTGTTGTTTTAGATTTAACTGCACTGAGACGAAAATTGTTATAAAGCGAGCGGTAGAAATAAAATTGTGCAACAGACTGTTTCCGATCAGAAGCAACATTTGACACCGCTTTGAACAAGTTCTATTGTTAAAGTAAAATGAACCTTCATTCTATCGCTCAACGCGTGATCATTCTCACACGTCTTGTGTAATTAATCTCATTAAAGCGGAAGCACACCCCAAAATACATTTTCTTTCGTATCTCGTAAACAAATTTTCCAAGAGAGGGGCGCACATTTTAAGTTCGTTTTCAATGGGGTTTCAACAATTTTCGCTGAAATTTGGCAAGAATGTTGCCCGATAATTGAGCAACAAAACTGTGTCGGCGAATTTTAACTTTTTTCCTCTTTCAAAAGTTATGGCTGTTTTAACGCAGAGAATAGTTGTTTCTTACACTCTTAAAGTTTAACTGCGTGTCAAAAACAAACCAGGCAAGTAATCAATATTCCCCAACACAGTTTCTTAGAGAAATGTGTGAAGAACACATAGCGATGGTAATCGCTTTTTCCCACTCAAATTTGTCCGGAAACGAACCCGATTTATGAGCCTCGGTACTTTTGGAAATAACACGCTCTTTTTGGATAACATTAATAGTTTTACTTAAAATAAATATATCTACGTAATCTACAATTCCTAAGCTTTCAGAAAATATATACTTTGCTGGGGTTTGCGTTAATTACTAGACGGTAAGGCAGCTCCAACGCATGATGGTCATTTGGGGTACACTGATACCTTAACTGTCTGTAATAGCGAGGTGTCCCTATTATAGAGGTGTTCTAAAGGAGAGATTCGATCCTACATGTAAGTCTCCCCCAGTGGGGGGGGGGGTACTCCGGCTTGTAAATGACGGGGATGAACTCAGGACCCCAAAAAATCCCTAAGTCTTCCGACATTACCCAAAAAAATCCCTGGACCAAAAATAACCCCCCATAGAATCCCTTGTCAAATTACCCCTAAATTGCCAGGAGGGGCAATAACGCTCGAGTAATACGCCAAGGCTGTGCCAAAGCACTTTAGTTCATTTTTAATACCCAAAAAATCCCTTATTTGAATCAAGTCACGCAAAAAAATACTTGCCGAATTTTCCAACCCAAAAAAATCCCAGAATCGAAAATTTCAAACCCAAAAAAATCCTTCGATCATCGCCGTCATATACAAGCCAAAGTACCCCCCCTGGGAAGTCTCCTCATTTAAGGGTTTGTTTCCTATAAAAGCCAGATACATTAGCTAATTGAACAGGACTGTATGTTGATCTTTAATTTATTGTTGTTGGAATTTTGAAGTGTAAGTCGCAGGAAGCCAATTCATTTGTTAAACTTTAATAAGTGGCATGTAGCGATTAAGGTGGCCCGCGGGCCACCTTAAGTTCATAATTATAAATTATAATTATAAATATTTTAATTTGATCTTTCAGGGATTTAATTCCTCTTATTTCAACACTGGAGTACAATGACTGGTTTACTAAAGTGACCTGTGACTCATTTAAACTGGTATGTGACCAGTCTGGGACTGAATAATAACATTCTTAGTATAATTTCCACAGGTGAATTGAATTTGTTTGGTGGGTGGTTGGGCTTTCTGGGGGTTTTTTTTTTGTTTTTTTAATATTTTTTTTTTTTTTTTTTAATTATGAATTTACATAATTTGAAGATTTGTCATGTACACTATACTGTAGTTGCTGATACTGTATTTTTTTATTACTAATATCAGGCATCTGAAGTATGTGATGCAATCATCAGAATTGTTGTAAAGTCCTCCACAATAGAGGAATTAGTCCTTGATGGTGTCAGTTTTGGCAGGTGAAAAACTGTTTTATTTGAAATTGATATAAAATCTTTAATATGTATTTTGTACTACATTGCACACTGTAACTTCTGAGCACATACACTAGTAACAGTTTGCTCGGTAATATACATGTACAGTACATGTGCAGCTCTGGGTCAGATACTAACAGTTTTTTTTTTCAAGGGCGAAAAATAGCATTACAGTAATAAAAGAAATCCCCTCCATTAAGAAACAAATTTTATTTTGAGTTATATTTTTTTGGCGGGAACTCGAGTCAATTGCTATTAAAAGATAAGTGTTTAATGTATATATGAACAAATTTAATACAACTGAATGTTTTATGAGATTGCTCAGATCAAAGAGGTTTATAGCATAAAAAAATTTGTTTTGGCATTGCTTTTTTTTTCCACATGTTAGCTCAAATTAAAATTTATTTTGCTTCCTTTCAGGGAGTGTTGTCAGAAACTTGCAATGGCTCTCACATCAAACCCTAAAACATCCTTGCATTCCTTAAGTTTGAATGGTAACTCGATTGAGGATAGAGGTATGTTTCTGGTCTGTGTGTTGTGTTCTGTAAATTACATTTTATTTTACTTTATCATGATTATTATACAGATACATGTGAATGTTTTTCTATAGTACATACTGCTCAAAAGTGAGACACTGCCTCTCATCTTGAACATGGGAAATGAGACATGTTTCAAAGAAACTACATGTTTATCTTTCTCTAAAGAATCGCTGTATATAGAACACCTTGCTCACATTATAATAACCCAATGTGCTGTACTATATAAAGATTTCTGCCTTGTAAATTATTGTTGCCAAATTAAATAGATGGACAGGTGATTTAGTTTGAGCTTTATAATTAGACTGAGAGGCGCGGTGGCCTAATGGTTAGTGCGCCGGACTCCAGATCGAGCGGTCCGAGTTCGAGCCCCGGCCGGGGTCACTTGTGTTGTGTTCTTAGGCAAGACACTTTACTCTCATAGTGCCTCTCTCCACCCAGGTGTATAAATGGGTACCGGCGACATAATGCTGGGGGGGAACCCTGCAATGGACTAGCATCCCATTCAGGGGGGAGTAGAAATATTCCTAGCCGCTTAATGCTACGGAAACCGGGATAAGCTCCGGCAGTGTGGGCCGCTTGGCTCGTGGCTTCTCCTTTTTTTTTTCCTTTTATAATTAGACTGATCTAATCTTTATATTTTTTTGTCAAGGTTCAATGCATTTAGCTGGTGTCTTCAGTAAGCTTCCTCAAGGTTTGGTGGCTCTTTCTCTCGCTGACAATGGAATCACGTCAAAAGGTACATGTATGTGCAATGTATTTTGTACATGTAATGTCTCATAAAATTAATCTCCTCATTTTCCTTTGCGTGTATATGTGGTTAACTTGACATACATGCTTCTCAATAACTGTATTTCTGTGCATTTTACAGGAGCTAGCTCACTTGGTCAAGCATTAAAAAACAATAAGTACAATGAAAGTTCCCTACAGAGGTATGTATTAACATTAACACCTAGTAAATAATTTTTAATCATTATTCAACCCCATTTAGTGCAGTGCAAACAAATAAGATGTAAAACAACACAAATATCCCAGGATGCAGTTGGGGGACATGGTGATACACCATTTAAAAGTTCTTGATCAGAAAATTTCATTAAACACTTGAGCAAATAAAAAGGAAGTTACAGTTTTGAAAGAAATGAGTTGAAACATTAACAAGAAAAAAAATTAAAAAAATGTTTCTCTCCGTATATGGTAGGTATACCCCTAAACTATAGCTTATTGTGCAGCTCTCAGTTTACTGGTTAATTTCAGTTATATTGCATATCACTCAAGTGTCAGGCAAAAAAGTTGCAAAAGTTATAGGGGTGGTCAATCATGTCACAAATAGGGGGGAGGTACAATTTTATGCTTTCAACATGCAGATCTTTTTAAGACAAGTGTGGTGTCAAAAGTTCAAATAAATTGGACAAGTATTGACCAAGTTATGGCCGTATGTGCAAATTGGCACTCTTAGGGGTTAAAGGGTTTATATAAATAATTTTTTATTTGTTTTATAATTTTAAATTAAAATTATTTAAAATTTATTTAATTTATCTTTATTTAATCTTGTTCTTGCTATTTAGTTACATGTATCACTTTTTCTTTCAGACTGGATCTTAGCAAAAATCCTTTCAAAGGAGATGGTATTGCTGTAAGTTTATAAATTTTGTATGGGAAATACTTGAACAAAAAACACTTGTTGGCAGTCTACATTACAGACACAGTGCTCTCTCTTGTTAAGGCTTGTAATTGTGTTCAAACACTTCTGATTTATTCAAATGTCAGTTCTAACTCACTATTTCCTTGCAGGGAGAGTGCTTTGTCTCTAATGGAGACTTTATGATTGCACATGCATATTTATCCATGACACCCCTTTGCAGACATCTTTCATTTACTGGATGAAAAAAAAAATTCTGTATAATTATATTATTTGTTTGTTTATGTTGTTCAAACAAAGTCATGAAGATTGACAGTGAAGCTGAAAAAAATGACAAATGTTTTTTCCAAACGTTTAGCAAGGTGTTTTTCTTTCTAGGGTCTGTGTGATTTCTTGGCAAAGCCAAACATGCTGACCTACCTGGATCTCTCTGCAACTGAATGTCCTCTGGACTTGGTAACAACAATAAATATTAGTAAATAATAAAGATGGTAAATTTTAAGCTTGGTGATAAATAATGAAGGTGAAGTATTCAACATGACACGAGCATGGGACAAAGAAAAAATTCTGAGTCCCCGACAGGAATCAAACCCATGGCCTCCCAGATACCGGTTGGACGCTCTAACCAACTGAGCTACGAGAGACTCGTTGTGAGCTGGGCCATTTTACTAGGTGGATAAGTGACACGCGTCCTGCATACTGCTAGGATCAGCAATGTCGAATTCATCAAGTTTGTAGTAAATAATAAAGATGGTAAATTTTAAGCTCGGTGATAAATAATGAAGATGAAGTATTCAACATGACACGAGCATGGGACAAAGAAAAAATTCTGATTCCCTGACGGGAATCGAACCCATGGCCTATCAGATACCGGTTGAATACTTCATCTTCATTCAACAAATAAATATTATAACTGTAATAATTAATTAATAATCTCAAGCTGTTATTTAAATTGTTACCTACATGTAACTGGCATTAGAGCAGTCTCTTGCATTTCAGTTTTAAGTATAATAACACCATTTTTATTTTTATTTTAATTACTGGTCAAATTTTACTTTTAGTTATTTGGTGCTCTTATTCGAGGCTGTGCTCAGCAGTTAGCATCTATCCACCTCGCTGGAAACAGTTTCACCTCAAAGTAAGAAAATCAAAATTAATGTCAATATTTCTTATTTGCACATGCAAGGACATTAGTATGGCAATTTATTGCACAGTACAGTCTAGTGGCAGTCAAGGGTCCCGTAGTAGTAACCATGGCAAATATATTTTTTAAATGACTTAATTTTGTTTCTGGTGTACAGGAAAACTAAAGATGCAATTGTCCCACCATCATTCAAACAGGTTAGATTATCAGGATGTACATTGTAAACTGCACACTTCCATACATTTGTACAAAATATACGGTTGGACCCTGCAAATTCGAACTTAGTCATTTCGAATCTCCCGTTATTTTGAGCTAAAACCCATTTCTCTTGGATTTGCCCTTCAGCTATTTGCTGTCAACTATTTCAAACTCCCTCTATATATTTCAAACTATTTTCAGGTTTTCCCCTGACGTTTCATCATCTGTATACAGTACACTTGTACACTCAAGTTGTACACTGTAATAATTGTGGGCATTGTGGTCACACTAAAAATACCAGGTCCGAGTGTGCTCTATTGGCCCACATATATTTTGAGTTGTTTTTGCTAAGATGTTTCGTGTAGTTTGCTCAGTTACCACTGCGGGTATTTTGCCGTCTTTTTTGTGAATTAATTGACTAAAGATACATGTACATTAGTACAGCTGTTAGTCTGTGATGATATCTGAAATGTATTCAATGACATGAGAATTTTTGTTTTTCCTTCTTAGTTTTTTAGCAGTTCCCAAGCTCTTAAATTCTTAGATGTATCAGATTGCAAGTTACATGCTGAGGCGGTCAGGTTAGTGTATTTATCTTTCCTTTCACTAAACAGTATATATATTGCTGTTAGTTGTGGTTATGGCCGTTAAGATTGTTGTAGATGTTATTGCACTTTTATTAAAGTGATCAACAATTTAAACACTGACAGTAAACTGCAATTTACATTACTATTCTTTCTTATTTTGTAGGGCAATCCTTGAAGGATTACGTGAAAATAGCGTTCTTTGTGATGTTGAACTCAACATCAGCAACAATGAGGTGGGTTTGGTTGAGTACATGTATTAAATGTGTCTGAAGCTGAATTATGTGATACTGACTATATAGCCAAGTAATGACAGCAATTATGCATGCGCGCACAAGTGTAATAATTAAAAAATCATTTTATTATTGACTGAAACCCTGGTTAGCGTTAATTTGTGAAAGAGTTTGTCACTACAACTACACTGCTATGAGAACTCAACGCTTATTGTGTTATGGTAGACTGAAGGCAACAGATGAATTACCTTTCTTTCAAAAGCTAAGTTTTAACAAATTTAATTTGATTAATGGCTAAAAATAGAAGCATGTATGAACTCAGCCAGTAAAAGAAAGTGCATTGCTGAACGTTAAAAGTTGGCTGCGTCAACGTGGTGACCAAGTAGAGTTTTACACTAACTATAATTTGAATCCCTTTGTAGCTCAGAAGTCAAGGAGCCAAAGCTATTGCTGAAAATATCGCCAGCTTGAAATGTGTGAGCAGACTGGACATTAGTGATAATGGTGAGTGTGTGTCAGACGATTGTGCATTACTTTACGTTGCGTTTGCGTTACGTTACGTTACAGGGAACGTGATACTCATGCAGTGTTTGTTGTACTTCAGGCCCCAGTTGTTCAAAAGGGCGGAAAACGCTATCCACCGGATAAATCACTATCCGGTTGATAGCAAAGTAGGCTTTTGTATGACAGTTGGAGCGGTTTTCACTTGAGTGTCGAAAGTAAATTGCGTTTGCTTTGGTTTTGCATTACTACGCTTAGTGATTGGCTTAAAAATCTCGCGCCACTTTCTCAGCCAATCAGAACTAAAACCAAAACCAATCGTGACTCACTCGCGCAGGTTTTCCCGCGCTTCGTGCCAGCTACATGTATTTGCTTCGAGTTTTGATTGGTTCACTGGATTGCCTGTGTCCTTTGTGATTGGCCAGAGCAATTTCTTTGGTTTTGGTTTTACGACACTCAATTGAAAACTGCTCTATCCACTGGTTAGCGATTTATCTGGTAGATAGCGTTATCCACCCTTTGAACAACTGGGCCCAGCTCTTTACCAAACGCGTGACTTGAGTAAGAGTATCTTTCTTTCATTTCAGGTTTTGAAATGGACTTGATCAGGATACTTGAAAAGTTGGCTTCAAACAAAAAGTTGAAGTATTTGAACTTAGGACAGAACACAAGACAGAGGTAAGTTGAGTGGAACCAGAGGCTTCAAGAACGTTACTATGTCTATGTACGCGTAAACTTAGTTGTGAAATGGATACCACGAAGTTACAGAGCAAAGATGCCAAAAAAATGTCCCTTGTTGACTGGGGTATACTATTTTACAGTGCCACTCTCTATTCTTAGAGGAACTGTGAAGTATTTCCCTTTTTTCTGAGCGCACTTTTACTCCTGCTTACAGTTGATGTTAATCATATTCATTTGGCTTTTACCAGATTCTTGTAGCCAGTGTACATCAAGCTAGCATCAAGCTGGTTACTGTTGCTATTCATCTATTGTCAGTTATCTTGATTTCAAGATTAATTTCATTTCTTGTAGGAGTTCATCTGCAGTTATGGAAGCATTAGTTCAGCTAATATCCGAGGAAAACTCGGTAAGTGAAGTTATAAAGATAAAATAAAATAACTGTATCTGCAAAATGATTTGCGCTTTGCTGTCCGGCACATTAAAGATTTTTCTTGATTCCTGTTTGTTCGTTTTTTTCCTTCAGCACCTTGAGTCAATCTCGTTAGCTGAGTCAAAACTAAAACATGACATCATTCCGCTCCTGGATGCTCTTGGAACAAATGAAACTTTAAAAGAACTTGACATCAGGTATAAGTTTCAACTAGATTCACCAATCATATAGTATCTTGGTCGGTCCTCTTTGCCTTGGCAGCTAGTCTTGCAAAAGTCAGTAAAGAAGATTAATTGTATTATTCATAGGAAATAATGGCACATAACTAGTTTTTTTTATTATATATATTAAGTTTTACGTGCACTTGTGTGTGATGTGACGCATTTGTGAACAATATATTTACTTGGCTCTGCATGTTCGATTTTTCAGTGGAAATCACATGGGTGATGAAGGAGCTCGCATTTTGGCCAAGGCCCTTCAAATCAACACTAAACTTAGGTGAGGAATACAGTACCTACTCTGTTGAAGTGTAGAACAAAAGGTTCACCATTTGAGTTTTTGTTTTTGCGCACTTCTAAAGCCTGGTTCTCATATGATCGTCCCGATCGTCTCTGTCGCTTCTGTCGCTTCAGAAAGTTTGCTTGCTCCAATCACCTCAGACTTTGCAAACGACAGAAGCGACAGAGACGATCGGGGCGATCATATGAGAACCAGCCTTTAACAAGCTTAATTTCAGGAGAGACAAACTTGCATGCAGACTGAAAAAAGTTGGAAATGGCCACGGATAGTATCCCGTAATTTGCTGGGCATCATAAAAAGCGTCCCAAATTCAAAACTGATCACCTTGCAAAATATGAAAGGCAAGCAAAGCAAACAACAAGTCCTCAGTATAACGAAGGATATTCTTCGCCCCAGTAATGGTAAAATGTGTGAATAAGAACCATAAAATAACGAAACCTCGTAACGACGTCATAGAGAACTTATTTTGTCAGTCCTTGGGCCCTTGTTGGCACAAGTGGGCACAAGTCCCACGGACTTGTGCCCACCTATATAACAGAAATATTTAATACAGCAGCGAAACGATATAATCTGAGGAACGCTGATTTTAATATCCCACGTTTTCGCACAGTACATTATGGAAAACATTCTTTACAATATTTCGAGCCATATCTATGGAACAAACTACCGGTAGATTACAGTGACAGAGAGATACCAAATGTCACGAGTTTTAAAAACAGTATTGGGAGAAAAGACCTCACACGTCTTATACAAACTGCGTGTAAATGTGACATATGCAGCTAGGCCGCTATAAATTTTTAAATGTTAAATTTTTAATTCTTAACTGTAATTTGTATCTTACACCTCCTTTTATTATAAAATTTTATATTCTATTCTCATTTGTTTATTTATTATTTATTTATTTATTTATTTATTTATTCATTTATTTATCTATTCATCTAGGGGCAACCGCACAAACAAGATAGTGACAATCATTTTTGTGATTTTCGTGGTTGGTTATAACATTTAACACTATTTCACTGTTGTTGACTCTCCGAGATCATCCGTTTACATGTAGTTAGAAAATACCATGAACGCCACATCCATGAAAGAGGAAAAGTAGAGCGGTATTACTTATTCGGAGACAATACGGAGCGGGATATCCTCTTTGAGACGTGTTCCCGTGTAAATGTCAAATTTTGAAAGAAACATCTTCAAACTGATGATGGATACGGAGTGTCCGAAACATGTCTTTGAAATTTAGAAGTGTGTTTATTTTTTCAAATGTTTAATTTCGCTCATACTTTTAAGAAATTTCGCTAATATTTATTTGAAAGGTACGATAGTCTTTAACTTTCTAAACATGCACGATAATGGCCCTACACCACTTATATATCAAACAACGTAGCTCCTAGCTTCCTAGTTAGCAAAGGAATCAAATTGTGTACAATGTTTGCTGGACGCACACACTTGGGACTTTTGCCAAGCAAAATTAAGATAAAGATATACGAACGAAAATTTCGCTCGCATAGCTTGATTTCTCGGTGGTGTTTTTTTTTTTCTACACTACAAGCGTTCCAATTCTATTGACATCAGCGGCTGAAGTCTCACTGAAATAGCCGGCGTTCGATCTCAACATACTGAAATATAAAAATTTACTGTTGCGTTTGTTCAGCCTTTAAACTTTTAAATAAAACGGCATACTGACTTTTTTTTAAAAAAAAAGGAGAAAAAAAGAATAAAAATGGCTTCCGTTTGGATTTGAACCAACAACCATGGCATACAGAACTTCTGTAGAAGTGTTTTCTACCAACTGAGCTATCGTAACTTTGTATGGTACAGGATATTTGGTTTTGTATATTTTAACTGATACTATATTTGGACGCGCTTTAAAAAAACATGTTTAATTACTCGGTTATGAGTAAGCAAAACACTAAAAATCGCTTTGTTACAGTTTGTCGTACAGAGATAATTTCCACCAATTTAAATTTCTGCACTGCATGTCGCAATAATATTCAAGTGTAGCGAATGATTTAAATTTATGCAATTACGTACAGAGCAATGTATGGGCACGTTGCACAGAATTGCTAGTTTCTCGACTCTTGAAAGATCCACACCAAAAACAAAAACGTAGGGTTATTAAGAGTCATACAAAGATACTTCATGCCAAATTTTAGACTGAAAGGTGTAATATTCGAGCGAGAATTATTTAATCACAGAGATGATTTACATAATTACAGAGCAATGTATAGGTACATCACTGAATCGCAAATTTCTCAACTCTTGAAAGATTTTTTATCAAAAACTAAAACGTAGGGTTATTAAGAGTCAAACAGAGATACTTCATGCCAAATTTTAGACTGAAAGGTGTAATATTCAAGCCGTAGAATTATTTAATGGTACTTATTTCATTATTAATTACAGACCAATGTATGGGCACGTTGCACAGAATTGCAAATTTCTCGGCTCTCGAAAGATTTTCATCAAAAACAAAAATGTAGGGTTATAAAGAGTCACACAGAGATGCTTCATGCCAAATTTTAGACTGAAAGGTGTAATATTCGAGCCGTAGAATTATTTAATCGTACTTAATTATTTAATTATTTAATTTTATTTATTTTATATCTTGTTTGTGTAACTATGTAGTACGGTTCTTTGTTTCTTAGAATTTAAGTGTAAATATTTTTAACTTTATGTAGCTTAGATATATTTTAATGTTAATAGTGTCCCCAATTAGTTTTTTTTTAAAACTAAATACCTCGACACTATAATAAAGTATTTATTATTTATTTATTATTCGTTATATCGAGCTTCCACTATATCGCCCTGAAGCTTTTATATGAATGGTCATACACTTAATGTTAACCATCTTCGATACTCCGTGGTAAAAGTCTGAAACGTTTGTTTCAATAGTCACACACTAGTGTTTGAATAAAAGCATTAATGATAAACACTTAGAGAGGAACTAAAAAAAACCTTTTAAACATTTAGAACTCTAGACTTGGACAAGAACTTGACGACTTACCGAGGCTTTGCCGACATTGCAGCTGCCTTGGAGTGGTGAGCATAACTTTCTTGCGATTTGTGTGTTTTAGAATTGTATGTGTATCTATCAAACTATATCTGTTCACAACTTCCTTTGTTTCTCGTAGCAATCACACGCTGCTATCCATGCCAATGCCTCTTCACGATGCCGCCCAGTCACTGAAACCACAGACAGAGCAACACCTTAGAAAGGTCAGTACGTTTTTAGTTCAGAATGCACTTTTGTGATGGTTTGGTGGGCAGTCGTGTGAAACCCCTAACGCGCTAATGTGTAAACTTTTAATCACCAATTAATTAATTAATATCAATTAATTAATTATTCCTTGTGGAGGGGGTGGGGGTGGGGAGCACCTGACCGTACCCCTAGGTAAAACCTTGAGCACATCTACTTTACTTTCATATGAAGATCTTAAACGTATATATTTGTTTCAGAAAACCCTTTGCTCTCCTTGTGGTACTACTAAACGTAATTTACACCAAACGCATGCGCAGATTAGTCTACGTTGTTTTCTGGAACTATCATGAACATCGCTTGTATTGCGTGTTTGCAGTAGGCTTCCTGCAGACTTCTTGGCGCCGAGTAAAAACCGCAAATTAATTAAATTAGATTTTGAGACTTTCACAGCGCTTTCGTAATTAGGTATGCAAAAACTTGCACCGGGATTTCGGCGTGAACACCTGATAACCAGGAAACAAATATCCTAGCTGTACTGCGTTTTAAAAAACCTGTCGAAAAATATGTTTTTTGATTAGATTTGTTTCTTTAGTTTTTGAGAATCGTCTTTCGTGCAGTCTAAACCGTAACTTAATTAAATTAAACAAATGTCATCGATGCCGCCGTAAAACAAACAAAAAACAAAAGTTTCATGTTATCGCATTTTCAATGAAGACAAAAGTATTTTGTTACAAACGAACAAAAGTGTCGTGTTACGTTTGCAAAGATTAGCGTAAGGAACACCTGGGAAAGAATACAAGTAGCCTGTGAACAGTTTTTCTGAAAGTAAAATAAAGCAAATAAACGCGAACATATATAAAACATCATACTTTCAATTGTTCCATATTGCATTCTGCACTTACCAAATCATCGAGATTTTTTTGCAATAGTAATCACTCTGGCCAATCACAGTGGACACAGACAATCCAGTGAATCAATCAAAACTCGAAGCAAATACATGTAGTCGGTACAAAAGCGCGGGAAAACATACGCGGGCGAGTCACGTTTGGTCTAGGTTTTACTTCTGAATGGTTCACCGTTGAGAAAGTGGCGCCGGTTTTTGAAACCAATCACTAAGCGAAGTAAAGCAGAACCAATGCAAACGCGAATTTTGACACTCAAGTGAAAGTCGCTCTATCTTACGCACGGTATTTGGATCAATCACGGAGAAACTAGGAAATTGGTGCGAATCAAAAAGGAGGATGGGTGGAGAGAGGGGAGTGAAAAAATAAAAGGAAATTCCCTCTTCCCTCGGCCTTCACATTGTAGCCTTGCTTCATAATCACTGCTTACGTTTTGACCCCTGCCAATAGACTGCATCCTCGTTTCTCTGTGACAGATCTAAACAGGTCAATTACACTTTGACCAAAAACGCCTATTTTGTACATGTAGCTCTTTTTTTTAATTGTTATGGTAATTTTATTGTTAACGAAATTAACTTGGTGTGTAGCGGAAATTCAAACACAATCAACCCTCTTCGAGCGACCATCTCTCTTAGTGATTCCATGTGCAAGAAAGAACCCATTTTTTATTACTGAAAGTTAAACCTCTCGTAATCAACCGTGGCGGCCTTGTCTGCTGCGTCTTCTTGGCATGGATGGTCATTTACTACTTAACGTTTGTTCATAACGCGACAAACTTTTACCAGTTAATATCGTGACAAACCGATAATCAACTACGACACGAATAAAACTAAAAGAGTTATAAGTGGGACTAGGATTTGAAAGGGTAACATAAAAGAGGGTGAGTACTCAAGAATTTCAATAGCGTTGTATATAACTTGTTGTATTTTTGGAATCGCCAGTGAAGTTTGGTGTTTTGTTTCAGATCGAGAAGTTATTACTCAGGAATCAGTCACCTCACAAAGTGGTAACAGAACAAGCGTACAGACTGCAGCAGGGTCTATTATTAACATCCACACAACAGCAGGTGGGAGTGAAATCATTTCTACTTGGCGTATTATTGTTATTGTCGTGAAACAACAACCTTTAACAGTCAATATCCTGTCTTGCAGACAGTATGTAGCTTTCGTCGGAGTTTTATTTTTAAATTTGTTTAAAACTTAAAAGTTTTAAACAAGAGGCGCAGGTATAAAAGGGACCTGGACTAGCCATTTGATTCTCTCTGAAAAGTGTCAACCAATCGCCAAAGCGTTAACCTGAGATCATACTATCCCTCCCTATGTATCACTCTGGGGAAGGAGGGCATGATACATTTAATTGTCGCATCATATGTTCAAAAACCAGAAACAAAAAAGAAACAAAAAATGCCTGATCGCAGGTTACCAAAACGTAAACAACATGCACTTTCCTATGAGCGTTATGACTGCAACAGTACAAATCTGCAAAGGTGCGAAATGTTGGAGGTGCAATCCCATTTATAGCCGGACTTCTTGTTTAAAACCATTTATATTGCCAGTAGCACAGAGAGCGTGACTGTTGTGGCTGGCGGTTACTGCCTCTGCTTTCATTTGTAGCAAAATGTCGAGTAAACGTGAAAGTGCACTTCTTTTATACGAAGATAAACTTGTTGTTAGTTGTAACACTGTTATGCACCATACTGTAAGTTAATGACCATTACCTGGTTATGCTATTTTTTGGCCTTTTAGATGGTGGACCGTCTGGTAGTTCAGTTACAGGACCTCGTAAATGAGCTCCGATCCTCCAAGGACCCTGACGTAAAGAACGAGACCAAAACTGCCAAACACTTTATACAGGATGCAGACAAGCTCAAACAGGTGTGAAAACCAATTATTTCCGCGTTATAAAGTATAATTAACTCTACATACATTGGTCATTTTTGAAGAAGTTTAAGGTGGGTTTTCTATAGATTTCACAGACTTGCTGAAGATAATGCAGTCATGGTTTCTGTTTATATGTGTTTCAACAGTTGCTGCTGAAGTTCCATTTATGCACAAGTGACAGTGACATCGAGGCGAGATTTGCTGAGCTTGCTAATGACTTTTACAAAGCAGCTGAAGATAAAATGAAGGTAAGAAAGGAAGCATTATTTTGGTACATGAAATCGTTATCGCTTAAATAACGGCGCAAATTATCAAGATAGTAACATGAAGTTAAGTGCCCCTTTCATTTATAAATGTTCATCTTCTTTACCAAGGGATGTTTTAAGTCAGAAATCAACTTCTGGTCTGTGAACAAAGTTGTACTTCAATCAACTTCGCTCAAGACATTCGTATTAAGGCCTGGACACACTGTGCTACATTACACGCAGTATTATGTGCAACTATTTCAAAGAATACGTGGCAGGCTCTAATGTTTACATTTACGAAATTAAAAATGCACCAACGGAGAAACTGAAGAAACTTTTAAGTAAATAATGGTTATTTCTGACCAGTTTATTTCTTTTTTGTTTATTTCTTTTAGTATTGTTTATTTATTTTATTCTTATTTTCTTTTTCAGAGCAACATGGACAAGATGATCGATTGCGCAAAAGAAGTTTGTCCTTACATTACATCTGCTGACGTGAGTACTTAAAAGAGAAATTGTATGTTTACACCGTTTATAAAGAGCTGAACACCAGGGTTGTTAACATACTTGACACTGTGGTGTTTATAGGATGTGAAGAGTCGTCTACAAGCTGTTGTTCAAGGCAAGTCAAGCATAAGTGAAACGTTTGTGGAGGAAGTTATTCTCACTCGGGCTGCTGCGGGCATCGCAAATAGGTTAAGGTAAGTACTACTCTTACCACACCTAACTTGTAACATTGAAGGTAAAGCCGGATTTTTCATGACTTTGAAACCAAAACCATGCAATCACATCTGGGATATCAATGCACGATGCACGCGCGATTAATCGAATCGAATCTCGCGTGCAATCCTCTCGGCTCACCCCAGTCCCCGTCGAAATTTTTACGCTCGTTCCAGAACCTTTTTAGGAAAGTCGCGTTTCTCCCCGGCAACGCACTCACAGTTCATTAATATACGGACCGTTTTGCAGTCTGACGCCCAACGAGAACGTCTGTATTTCAGTGCAGAGTTAGCTCAAAATTGAAAGTAAAATTTTCATTTAATGGCGATTTCTATACTGTAAATAAGAAAGACGTGTTCAGTCCACTGCAGACTGACGTTTTCGTTCATTGACAAACGGAGCTTTATATCATTCCTGTTGTCCACTGACATACCTTAATACTGTATCAGCCATAAAGCGTTGAACGCCACTTTTCACTTGGTTTCGTGGCTTTGTAACTCACCAACCAACTAACCCACCCCTCCCTTGCGCTATTGCTTTGCAGTGAAGACAAGCTAACTGTGGCGTCTATCATGGCGGACACGATCATGGAGATGGTAATACACCAACTAGAGTACAGTGTCAGCAAACTGGTAAGTGACCCCTCTAAATCACTGCACACCGTCACAAACGAGCCATCAAAAGAATTAAAACATTTTAGTCCTTTGGCTTGCGCTTGCGCTGGTTTCTTAGTATTTTATGGACGCTGGGCCTTGCGCTTATGTCTGTGCGCCGCTAGCTAAAATAACGCAATTATAGGCCTATTTACACTTCATTTGAATTCTGGTATAGCTCAGTTAAAATTGGTACTTATATCCTTAACCTGTGCTCGAACCATCTTAAAAGGTAGTTTCACAAAGCCATTTGTTTACTCGGAGTTGAGAATTCGCGTATTACTTGCAGAATGGCTTGGTTTTCATTTACTGAACACCACTTATATATGCAATCCGTCACGCAAGCAATAGTCACCATTTAAGTAATAGTTTTTTACGTTTTGCTTTCGCTAATCTCCGTGCACGGGTAAATAAACACGGTACGAATTATATGTTGCAGGCTTACGAAGAATAAGTGCAGTGTAAATGAAACCTAAGTGGGTACTTAAAGGAGTAGAATAGAGTATATGAGATAATGAAATTTATGCCTTAGCAGATGGTCTGAAAGGGGCAACAAAAGTAACGCAAAATTGACATAAGTAAAGTGGAAATCGAAACTGGTGAAAATATTGAAATTTATGGTTGAGCAGTGGTCTTTTGAAGAAGGCAACAAAAATAATAAAAATAACCACTGTGTTCATCGCTTAGCTGCCTCGTTATTTTCAAGTGAAATCCTACACTAAAGACAGAAAGCAATCAAAACTTTTGTATAAGTTTTGTCGTGGCGATATAATTGCAATAAACTTGTGGTGAAAAAAGTAGCTACCAATTAAGCTGATAATAAACTTAAAATGACACTTAAAGAATTTCCCCGTACAATATGAACAAATTTTAACCGACAGCTAACGAGAATAAAAAATAATTAAAATCTCCAGATTCTTAGAAGTAATTTCAAAGGAAATCTTTTTAATCAGAAAGGACTATTAATACTTCGAAATTGGCCTAATTACTTAACAGGACTTGCTGCTGAAGGACCATCGAAACAAAATGGAGGACAAAGACGCGGAGACTGAAAAGAGCGCCGAAGAGGACGACGTGGCAGCGGTAAGACACTTAACTCATGCGCAATTAGAGAATAATTTCAAGTAACCCGGATTTTAATACTTCAATGATTACACCACCCCCAGAGACCCAGGGGCAGTTTGTTAGGGCGAAACGAAGTCAATCCGGCAAAAATCGGGGAGACGAAAGTTTTCGAGAAGGACTGAGCGGGTCCCTGGAAACTGAGTCTCACCAGACCATTTCCAAACAGCCCCGTGAATGCTGGCTCCTGATTAAGCAGAAAAAAACCTTTGTATTTTTCTACCCAGTCGGCGAACAGTAACTTTAGAATCACTTTCATCACGGTGTTCTTGTGTTTTATTAAATATCATTATACCTTTTGTTTAGCGGCGTTCTCGCTGATGTTGTTGTTATGGTTTGCCACAGCTCCGTGTTATTCTGTGTAAGAGCAGCGTGGCCGAGTGGTTTAGGGCGCACTGTTGTAATCCGGAGGTCGCGGGCTCAAAACTTCCACCCTGCCACCAGCTGGATTTGTTTTCGGTCGTTCCCAGTTCAAATCCTCGGTCACGCTTTGTATATAGCCAACTGGTCTGCCTTCTGCCAGTTGGGATTTTTAATCATGTTATTTTCATTTAGAATATTTGTTTCTTCTGTTTCAGTGGCATGCCTGCGAACTAGCTATCTCGAAGCTAAGTGCATGACCACTATAAACAACATTTATTTTCGTATAAGTTTATAAGTTTATTGCCTTTTTCCCAGGTGGCTCGTAAAGCACGTAACCGCCTCAGCTCAGCCCAGCTGACGGTACCTGCGACCGACGGAACAGACGGCCCAGGCGGAAGGAGCAACAAGAGGAGACCTACAGTCAACAGGCGTCCGTCTCCTGGCAGGGTCCCTGAAGAGGACGAAATAAACAACAAGGAGGAGGTTAAAGTCGTCAAGGTCGAGAAAGAGGAGGTCGAGAGGGCGCCTCCAGCTCCAAGTGTCGTCACAACGAAAGTTGGTGCGTTGGCTGTTTAGTTACTTTGTGTCATTTCCTCTAGGGTCACGGTCATCGATTTGTAGTATGATTTAGAGAAAACGTAAATCGTTCTTGTATCACTGGAAATCAGCAATGATGATTTAATTTTTTAGCACAGTGCTTGACTAATGGATCCTAAGGATCCATAAGGATATTGATGGATGACTACTGGTTAATCACAATTCCCCAGTCACAGGCGTATGCTTAAAAGCAAACTGAATACAATCCAACTGAAAGCTTTACCCTTCCAAGAAGAAGTACATGTACAGGTCTAATGCTAATTTGGCATGATTGTTACATTTACCCAAAGTCTCGGAATCAATGCCCTGCTTGTCACACAGGTGACGCAAAGAAAGAAATTCTTCAATTATGAGGATGTAAATCTTCAACCAAATTCTATGGCAATCAGTTTGGGAGGGTCAGTATTTGTAAGCACGAACGAGACTGAAACTCAGTGTTAAATTACTCTCCTTGCCTCCTGCCTTGTTTAAATCACGCCATTTTTCTGTCTAAATATTAATAACTTTCTTTTTAATTTTGGTATAATATTTTAGACTTCACTGACATGGAGACCAAGGGCTCGGATCTGAAGCACTTGGTTAAAGACCGTGCTCGGCCCCCTCAAAAAAGGCGCCTACCCACCCGTCCCTCGAACAGACCAGCTGTGGCTAAAGACTCTGCCCAGGGCGAAATCAACGAAGAGGAAGATATTGAAGTATTTTGGAGCAAGACGGTAGAAGAGTAAGTGTCCACGTTTCTTGTTTTCCATGACTCCTGAGCTACTGGTGACTCATAGGCCATAAAAAGCCTGCACACTGCTAGTATTCTTTTGTCGATATTCGAAAAAGCGTGGAAAGAAATGTTATTTCTTCCCCCTAATGTTACTTTTGTTATGAGTAGTACTGAAGTCGTTGTGTGTTACTTGACTTTAGTTGAGTGTGAGTATTCATGTTTTTGGTTTGCTTACTAGTTTAGCGTTGGTTACACTAGCGCCACCCAGCCATCAGAGTACTACCAATCGTGACTCGCTCGCACTTTCTTTTTTGGCGCTTCGGCGACATGTTTTACTTTTGTATTTGGTTTTACGACTCTTACTTGAGAACTGCTAGTGTGACGAGACAACGACGCTGCTCGTTTGACATTTAACAAATTCTTGGATGTGTTTCCTTTGTAGCAAAACTAACTAAGTTGTGACTACTGCCGTCGTCGACGGCAAAATGTCAATGAGATTCTTTATCCTCACAATGCGCTGCGATTGTATAGTCTTAGGGCCTGTTTACATGATTCCGGAATGACTTTCATTCCGGAACGAGTTCATTCCATCCCCATACATTTCTCTGTATCTGTTTACATGATACCGAGACAAAAGTCAAGTCGTTCCGGAATGAGTTCATTCCGGCTTTCATTCCGGAATGAAAGTTTCGTTCTGGAATGACATTTCATTCTGGTATCATGTAAACACAGAACGAATTTCGATCCGAGATGAAATCGCAACTCATGAAACCGCATACGGACTCCACAGTTTGAATTCTGAGCGAAAAAACGTAATAGCATTACCTGTTTAGCCCAAAGAAAAAGCTCTATGGTCAAATAACTCGTTAAAATTGTAGATACGGCAATTAATGGGAACAAAAACAAGTTTGCGCGAAACATGCGCCACCTAGTTTAATACACGACCCCACAAGCATTGTGCTTTAAACCCTATCGTGTGTAAATAAATGTTTTTATGATGAGGGACCTTGTTTTGATCTCGCGCGAAAACCGCGCACGTGAAATGCCTTTGGTTGAACCGGTCGACTCTGTCATGTAAATGCAGAACGAACTTCATTTCGGAACGAGTTTCGTTCCGAAATGAAAGTCATTCCGGAATCATGTAAAAAGGCCCTTATATTTCCTAAACGAACAGGAACAGCAGCTATGCTTCTTTATTAGACAATTATTTTTTTTTTCCAGGCCGAGTGTTTCAGTTACGCCAGATAAAAACGCAAAGAAGACATCAACATCTAAATCACCGCCCTCGGCTGTCACACCCCCAAGCAAGACCACACCCCCCAGACCTGCAACCAAACCAAAACCTTCACCAAAGCTAAAAGACGAGGTAAGAGACCATAGTGATTAGTGTAGAAAATATAAAAGCGTCCAATAAGAAGCGACCGTCCGAAATTCATGGCAGTGTTTGTACCGCTCAGAAACTAGCATGAGTAATAGTAACCAGCCAAATCCTACCGCAATATTTTGACCCTTCCAGTCGTTCCGCAACTAGCGTTCATATTAAAAGTTTCACTTTCGTGCCCCTTCATTCATTCCCAAAACAAATGACCCCTCCCAAATCAACGGTTCACTGAAAGAAGCGATCGTCGAGCCAGAACTAATAATTCGACCCCTGTTATTACAAAAGCGTTAGATGATGATTGTATGTTTGTGACTATGTTAAAAAGCGCTTGTTTGTCACTGTAATCTGTGAAAATAACTGACTATGGTGTTTACTTGGTAGCGACCTGTTGTTCTTATTATCTATTATCACTTTCAGGTAGATTATCATTGTTATTTGAACTAAGGAGTTTGGTTGTGCACACTAAGAAGTTTTCTTTGATCGGAGTAGATTGTCATGAAAGCTCAGAAAGTCTGTCATTCTCATCAGGAGCACAGTGACAAACCCGTTGGAGAGATAATTATTTCCGGAAGATCACGCGAGAAAGCAGGACAAGCGCGCGGGGGACCGAGACGTTACATTGATCTTCGTACCCGTATTGTAATCTGTTGTCATGTGTTAACCTTCGTGCAAAATTTTGTCTTCATAGGAGAATAAAAAATCTAGCTGGATGCCCAAAGGGTGAGTGGAAAATAACATGATTGGTGTTGCTTCTTGCATGCGTTTTTTACGTGGTCCGTTCACTTCTGTTGTTTTCGTGCGCATGTATATTCGGGTGCAAAACCAAATTCAAACTTTGTTGCACCCTTTTGGTGCTTGCTTTTGCTCTTTTATTATAGCAGTGGTGTAAAAACAACATTAACGAATATTTTATTTTTCTTCTATTAGGGGAATCAGTCTTCCGGGCTTTCTTAAAAAGAAACCAAGCAGGGATCGTGCTGCCACGGCGCCCAGCTCAGAAGCTTCCACTGTTTGGCACACGAATAACGGTAAACTGAACGATGCTTGCTTGCTACTTTGCCTGTTTTTACACTCTTGTGTGAAATATGTTAACAAAAACATTTGTATGGGTGGTCTACATTTGAAGTAATACATCACTTAAAATTTGTAAAATCTGAACAACTGTAAAATCTGTGCAGTGACTACAGTCTTCAAGAACGGCGTTCTTGAAAACTGTCGCAACGATTCCTTCCCGGTTTATTCCTTCGAAGACTTTCGTCGCTACGTTTTCTACCTGGTTTGTTCCTTCGTTTCGCCCCACTAACTGCCCTGGGTCTTCGAGGATGACGTGGTGGATGAATACAAAGTTTTCTTATTTGCGAAAAATGCCTTCTTTAATAACCTTGGCATGATCCACTTACCTTGCCTACCCTAAAATCCCTACCAGTTAGTTTAAATTAAGTCTGCTCAATGAAATGATTAATTACGTCACTAAAACCACCCTTTAGGGAAATAAACTTTGTCCAATGCAATTGCAGTTTTAAAATCTGTTACGTTGTTTTCAATGGTTGAGGTTATTTTAATGTAACACGTTCTTTCCTTGTTTCCTTCTTTTGTTTTTTCTTTTTGGGTTTTAGGAGCTGATAAGAAGAAGGCTTCTCCAAAGGAACAGCCAAAGGTTCCCAAAGAAAGTCCGCCCTCTGAAAAGAAACCGGAAGTGTCCAAAGAAAGGGTACCCTCGGAAAAGAAACCGGAAGCGACCAAGGAAAGGGTACCCTCCGAAAAGAAACCGGAAGAGACAAAAGAAAGGGTACCCTCTGAGAAGAAACCAGAGGTGACCTTAGAAAAAAAGCCCTCTGAGAAGGAACCAGCAGTGTCCTCGGAGAAAAAAGAAGAGGAGCCCAAACAAACGACGCCATCTGAAAAGATACCTGAAGTGACGATAGAAAAGAGAAATGCTGAGGAAAATGAAGCTGTGTCTAAAGAAAGAGCATCATCGCAGACTAAACGAGAGAGGGCTCCGTCCGGAGGTAAACTACCACCCATAATGGGCGTGAAGCCATTCGCTTTACCACGTGACAGGGTAGCTACAGAGGCGGCACCCCGCCCACCAACTGCCCAACCACGTGATAGGGCGTCCACAGCCGATAAGAATGCCGCGAAGCCTTCCACTCCGGAGGAGCCTGCTAAACCCCGTGGCCCACCCAAATTTGGAATTGGGATAGGCGGGGCAGCAGGGGGAGGGCTGTTGGCTGAAATGAAATTGAGGCAAGAGAGGGCAGCCAGTTTAGGAAGGGTAAGTAGTAAGCGATAGATTCTTAGATGGTTACCGCGGTATCCAGTATATTCAGTAATAAAAATCATGTATGCTTTGTACGCTGACAATTTGTGCCTTCTTTCTGGTTTAGTTATATCGGGTTTTTTTATACATAATTTATAGGTTTGCTTAGAGAGTTTTATAATACTGTATTCCTTTGTGTAGCTAACATTTTTTCGGACACAATTTCCGTTGAAATGTTAGCCCAGTCTTGTTTGAAGCGCAAAATTTCATCAGATTATAAGCCCCTATAAAATAAATACGCCTTTATAAACGAACTCGAAAACCCAAACAAAACCCAACTAAAGATTGCGTTTTTCGCTGCCGCCAATCATAATTTGGACAACAATCAACGAACCCTGAAAAAGAGAATTACATACATACATACATACATACTTTATTATCTTTCCCCATGGGGGCTTTTCGAAAATAATTTATTAATAAAATAAATAAAATTTCTTTTTAATAAAAATAAAAATAAAATTTAAATAATTAAATAATAATAATAATAATAATAAAAAAAAAAATAAAAATAATAATAATAATAATAATAATAATAATAATAATAATAATAATAAATTATTTATATTAATAAATATTTAAAAAATTTTTTTTTTTTTTTTTTTTTTCTCTTTTTTTTTAAAAATAAAAATAAATCAACAAAATAATTGGATCAAAATCCACCAATCAAAACCCAAGGAAGTGACCTTTTGATCCAATGTAATTGAACTTGCGTTTCCTGAGAGGTCTGCTAAGATAACTGACGGCAGCGAAAAACGCAAACCGTTTGATTGCGCCTAGTTCTCGGGGTATCGACAGGCGCAGAGCCTGTCAATACCACGAACTTTCCTTGTGTTACCTTACTACAATTGACTTAGAAAGCCATAGTTACAGTTAAGTTAATGTATTCTCTATTAACAGAACAAGCCCGCTGACAAGCCAGCTGAGAGCAAACCACCCGAGCCAACGAAGGCGACGACCGAAAGTAAGGAGGCTGCTCCGGAAGTCACCAAGGAAAGGCTCGTGAAACCTTCGTCATTTAAGAGGCCCAGGCTACCTTCTGGTACTCCGCCAAAACCCGCTCCACGACCTGATAAGAAGAAAGAGCCAAAAGAGGAGAAGAAGGAAGAGACAAAAGTGGAAAAACCGGAGGTTAAGAAAGAGGAAAAACCGGAAGAGAAAAAGGTGGAGAAACCGGAAGTGAAGAAAGAGGAAAAACCGACAGTTGAGAAAGAAGTTAAAGAAGTGAAGAAAGAAGAAACACGGGAAGTGAAGGAGGATAAACCGGAAGATAAAAAGGAAGTTAAACCGGAAGAAAAGAAAGAGGAAGAACCGGACGGGAAAAAAGAGGAAGAACCCAAAAAGGAGGAATTAGACGAAGTGGTGGAAAATAAAGAGAAACCTGTAGAGAATCTCCCAGTTGAAGAAGTAAAGAAAGAGGAGGATGGACAGAAAAAGGAGGAGACACAAGCGAATGAGAGAGAAGAGAAGCCAAGCAAAGAATTAAAGGAACCGAAAGAAGAAGTGAAACAGAAGTTAGGAGATGTTGGCGCTGACACTTCAGTCGGCAAAGGGGTAGAAAGAACTGAGAAGGTAGGTGGAAAGGTAGCGAACGGAGAGACGAAGATCAAGGAGAAAGACGGCAGTAAAACGACTGAAGCAAAGGACGATTTGTGGGTAAAACGTGAAGCTGGCAAAGAAGCACTCAGACCAGGTGGTCGATCGATGTCGCTGAAAATGCAACGAAGCACCTCTGCAACAGAGAAGGTGGGGCCTTCGTTGCGGTCAGCCACTTTGCCTAAACCCTGGTCCCCCGGGCAGGCACCCTCCAGCATGCTGTCCAGAAAGTTAAGCTGGGAAATACCAAAAGTCAGTGAGGAGGATGCTGGTAGAGGGGTAAAGAAAGAGCGAAGTGGGAGTACCACAGAGGAACCCATCCTAGAGGTGTCAGAGGATCAAAGTTCGAAGACGTAAGTATTTGAAACTATACCTCTTTCGTTTTTCCGTTGTGAAACCAATATATGTTTAAGCAAATTCAAACCAAGTTAATGAGACGGCACTGAAATAAACTTGGGCCCTTTGACTGTTTGCGGACCCTTTTTTGTAGATTAAAGAGAATAAGATTCAATCTGATAAGCCGTGGTGGGGCATTTTCCTTATTTTTTTGGCGCTATGTGGAACATTTGAGCAGCTTTCGGGTGTTCGCCATGAGCCGGGAATTTGCACATTTGTTTTTAAAGCTGAGCAATGCTTGGGAGTTGGGGTATTGGGGTGGGGTGGGGGAATAGATTAGTCTTTCTGAAATACAAAAGGAACGCCACTATATAATTAATGGTAGGTTTTGTTTCGTCTTGCTCTGCTCTGTTTGGAATTAATGGATCTTGATGTTCACACTACGGTCCTGCTATTCTCGTTTAGGTCGCCTGTTGCCTCCAAGGAAGAAGACCAAACTTCGCAACAGGTGGAGAGCAAAGACGAAGCCAAAGTCACAACAGAAAACGGCGCGATTCCGAAAAGTCCTGATGCGGCTACTTTGGAGCAAATCTTGAACTCTGATGGCGACACAGCGTTATAAATAAAGTGTGAAGTTATTAGAAATGTTAATTAGAGCTTATTAGTTTGCAACTAAGTTTAAGTACGCTGACGCAAATCTAACAAAAAAAATAGCAACTAAAAACTAAGGTGTACATGTCATTATACGTTTATTCAGATTATTTTACAGTATGATATTTTTTATTCATAAACTTTTTGATACTAAATATGTCCGCGATTAAGACATTTGCATCGTTCACTCTTAGCTGTATTTAAAAAAAAAGCATGCTGTTTGTTTCGTAGTTTAATGGTAAAAGAGTATAAAACGGTAAATAAAAATGTTCATGGAGTGTTAAATATGTTAACCAAAAAAAAAAGTTGTAAACCAAGGCCAGGGTTGTTCAAAGCACGGTTAAGCTAATCCAAAAAAAGCGTCCACATGTTCTAAGACAGCTTCACCAGACTCGTTCCGAGTCGCTCCCGAGACGGTTTTTGACTAGAACGCATTGCAATCTCCATATGATTTTTCCCCAGTCTTTCATCTCCTTCGAGAACGAATAAAGTAGGGACTGGGAACGAGTCTGCAGCTTTGCAACTTTTCGACGTAGAGGTCTGATTTTTTTAATCGTTTTACACTTAGACTTACATCAAATTATAACTTAAAATTAAGATAAGCAGTCATTTAACGAGAAGATTAAACCTTGGTTAACTTAAAATCCAGGACGAGCGTTAACCAGCTTTCGAATAACAGGGCCGTCTAGAACTACAGTCTTCTTGCAACTCATTGTTGGGGTCGTCACGCAACATTGTAAGAAGCGTCACGCAACGTTATCAGGGAAGCGGCGCGTGACTGGCCAGACAGTGGCTGCGAAAGAGACCACAGTGTGAAGGTTTAATTTTAAATATGCGGGGAGGGAGAAGGATAATAAATAGACAAATAGCTGTATATTGCATGCTTTATATAAATTGCAATGAAGTGTATCTAGGTAGGATATTAGCCTTAGAATAAATGGTAAATTTATATTTTGTTTGTCACGGTTACAAGTCTTGGTACGCTACAGGTCATCTTGCTGAAAATTTTTCGTTATCCCCAGATGTGATCACACTAGCACCACATTTGATAAGATCAATTCCGTTACAACCAAATAAATTTCCATTGTCGTGAATACTTCCCTGTTGTTGTCGTGTTTATTGTTTGTTTGGGTCCTGGTTTGTTGTCACGATTGTGTTTGACAGACGTAATCTACATACTTATGCATAGTCTAGATTTCTTTAAAATAAGCGGTGGTAGCCTGTTTTAGGCGTGGGGAGCAGCGCAGCGAAGAATAACGAGTGAAAAAGAAAAAGAGAGGGAAAAAAGAAGGGAGAGACGAGGGTATGTCGAGAGACGCGGACTCCTCCCAAACCCATCACCTTTTCTTACTCACAGTTCTTTCTTACTCGCGCTAATCCCCATCTAACTAACCGCCCGGGACAGGCAAGCGGGTAACCCAAACAACCTAACACTTTGTAACTGTTGTGTAATATGTGGGCGTTTGGAAAACAACCAAAAGCGATTTCTTCTGACCCGTTTCTGCGTGTTATATAGATCCACACAACAGCAACATAAACGCACGTCGGCTTCAACATAAATCGTTTCAACCGGAGGGTCATTTCTTTAAGGATTTGCTGAAATTGTATCGCAACCTTCGGAGGGTCCTTACTTTTGGGGAGTCGTTACTTCGGGAATTTTCAGTAGTTTCGAAACATTCAACAACTGGTCTTAACCCATAATTAAACACACATACATTTCAGCATGTTTCAAGTGGTTCATACGCACTTGGCTAGATATCACGCCTTCTTTATAGGTTAAATACCCCTAATCCGATAAGATATATTGTAAAAATATCACGAAAAATTCATGTCGACACACGTAATCCCAGAGGGAGATGTCTCCAAAAACAAGTTTTGCAGTGTGCACCTTAAGAGAAATCTGCTGTAAAATGTATATGCTTGCCTGATTGCCTTGCAAAACAATTGGGAGTCCCCTTGGAGAGTTGTTGCTAACTGATCCGGCTTTGTGATAACAGTCAGGTCACTGAACGTAATCGGGCTGTGAATGAAATGAGAGATGGAAATTATAGCATGGCGTGATGTTTTATAATTCGCAACTGTTTTTATGACTGTGCAAGATAAGTGGATGATAGTTTCTATCAGGGTGGGCCGTTATTTCCACGAAAATAACTTTTATTTCCGTCGGCACACAAATGGTCCATTCGGTCCTCTTCGCGCTAAAGATCAAAGAAAACAAAATATTGACCCGCCAACTGAATATAAACGACGTACTCCCGTTTCAAAACAACGCGAATTACCGGTAATTGAAGAAGCGCTGTCTCAAAAGAACCGAAAACGAGTCTGGCCCTGCGCGCAGGGATTGTACAAGCGTGCGTTTGAGACATAGATCACGTGTTCAGTGCGTACTCACTAGTGACTGTCGTATTTTGTTATTTTATCGCTAGACGAGTACAGTGTGCGTGCGCCAGAAAGGAGGATTTTGTCGGGATTCGCCAAAAAAAAAGCGCACTTGTACTCTTAGTTTCGAGTGGTGCGTTTCGGTTATCGTACAGCTGAAATTTTATTGAAGGCTGAAAAAATACTGGAAACATCACACTAGCTGTTGAGGATGGAACTTTCTGCTTCCTCAAACATCGCTTGCTTTCTACAACTTTTATCTGTGCTTATCACTATTCAGGTACGTTTGTGGGAAATTCTATTGCATTGTGCCGTGGTGTTGGAAGTAATTTAAAGGGGACATTTCGCGCGCATATATTAACCAAAGGTAATTGCAACTCACGGCCTTTCAAAACAAAAGTTCATTTTATCTCCAATCTTTTTTCAAGAATCGTTTAGCAATAAAATTAAATTAAATTAAATACTTCCTGGTAATGAGCTACATTTTAATATAAGTTTTGTTTGGTAATTCATAACACACGGAATACTCCCCTTTATAAATAAACCTCGATTAGGAAGTATTGCATCAAAAGTGCAGTTGAGCGTACTAGCTGAATTTTAAGCTTTGTACGCCAAATCATATTTCCTGACAAAAATTAAAGGCATTCTTCAATATTCTTTTCGCCTTCGTGAAGTCGCCAGTCCAAGTTTCAGCACGTGAAAAACAAGTTACATTATGCGTATGTGTCAATGCACAGAAGCGGTGCAGCATAAGAATATTTTGGGCACAAGATTTACCGCGGGGCTATAATTAACCCTTCCCAATCTGCCGGTAAAGACGGATATCTTATTTTATGGTTTTGTTTACGGTCCGATCACTTAGGAAATCACCACAAAAATGGTAAATCAAGGGTAAATCAGTTATAATTGAACATCGTGTGACTGCCTGTAAATTCACGCAAACTCTTGTTCATCAGTGACTTTCGAAATGATCGGTGCAGCCGACTTTTTCTGCCAAGCTAAGGCATCAATTTTTCCCGTCTAATTTTGTTTCTCTCAACACGGTCGATTTTGGAACATTTGGCAGTCTAGAGTGAAACAGGTGGGTAATGCTGCATCAAAGTAAGGGGTGGGCGCAATTATGAGGCAACATGCAATTGTTTGCCTTGCTTAAACTCTGAATTTAACTGATGTTAGCGAAGCAAGTTAATAATAAAATCATTGGGGCTCCCTTAGGTCGCCATTGATCGAAACTAGTGATAAAAAAATTGTCAATTTAATGGTCAGATCAAGTAATTTCTCTTGCATTTGAATAATTTTAGACTTTTAAAAAAATGCTATCCAAAATCTTAAGAGAGGCCATTCTGTTGGGGCACCCCAGTCTGAGGCCAAATAAGACCAAATAACACACTCTAAACACAGACAGGCTTAACTTACCAATCGGCTCAAATCCAAGGAAAATCTTGCTTTATTTTTTAGGGGCGCGCGCTACAAAAAAGAAGCCCCCAGTGACTTTTTCAAGTTCAGTTTTAATTACAATAATGCAGTTTTGATTCACAGATCAGCTCTTTCGAAGACAATGACCGATAAATCCGTTTGTTTGCCTCCAATAAAAATTGGCATTCTGTCAAAGTATTCGACGTACTTTGTTTATTTTGTTTCTTACGGCAGATAATAAAATACGTTTCGTCACGATCAGTTCGCGTGTCTTTTTTGATCTGACTGTTGACTAGGCATGAATAGATTGTGCTAGTAAATTCAGGAAAAGTTGCTTCACAATATACCAAAAAGTTGTTCTATAGTTGTCTATTATAAAAAAGTTCCACAAATTTTATAATTTTTTTTTTTTTTTTTTTTTTTTTTTTTTTTTTTTTTTTTTTTTTGCTTGTTTTTTATTCCCCCTTTGGTTTTTTTTTTTTTTTTTTTTTTTTTTATTTTTTTTTTTCTTCTAAGGGGGCTTTTTAGAAAAAAAAAATTTATATTTTTTTTTTTTTTTTTTTTAAAAAAAAAAAAAATTAAAAAAAAAAAAAAAATAAAAAAAAAAAATTTAAGTTGATGCAGAGAGAGGATTAAGCTATTTGTCATGGTTATGAAAGTTCATGACAGCGAGGCGCCATAACTAAATCGTGCATATTGTATCCCGAAAGATTACAAACTAAAATCTTTAGTGACGGTTAACAACGAGATTTTAAAGTTACGCGTTCTTTTACACTTTCGTCGTCGAGATATCTGTACAGAATCATGCTTGCAGCTCACGAGAACACAATAACTGAGTACCGAATATGAATTTCCATCAATGCATCGTGAACAGTTGTATGGAGATTTTTGAGTTGAGATTAATGTCGAAAGGGTCGTTTGAACAGCTCTTGACCAAGGAGGGCTATCTTAATTGTTTTATATATGATAAACAGGAAATCTGAAAAACTACAGCCAGATTATTACAACAAGACGATTACTAGTTCCGTATTTTCTCAATTAAACGCCGGGCCCCGAATAAACGCCGGGTCTCCAAGGTAGAGTGGTAAGTAAGCCTTTTTGGCGTTTATTTGAGGTGTTATATGTTTTAGGTATGATGGCAAGATACATTCATGTCACAAATAATGATTAAAAACCCTTGTTTAATAAACATTTCGCTGGATCCACGGAGCCAAGTTTGAAATAAACGCCGGGGGCGTTTAATTGAGAAAATACGGTAGTTTTTTAAAATTCTTTAGAGTTATTCTGAGAACGACTTTGGTACAGGAGAAGCATACTCCTCACTTAGCGATTAATTTTAATCGGGAAGTTTCTGATATGAGAAGTTCATCGTGTCCAAGTTCATGTAAACAGCTTTTCAAGTTTGGCTTTAGTATAGCTTTGTCTTGCGTAATGACAAGCACAACTGAGGAGGATCGAAAGATAAGAAAAAGATTTACGGTTGCGGGTGGATATTGGACTTTAAAGAACCCCCCGAAAAGAAATAAAAAATGGGTACGAGGGGGCAGATTGAAAAAATGGATTGGACCGAAGTTAGCTTGAAACGTTTCATTCTAACGACCCTTTATAATAGCGTAACACTGTATAAATGGCCGGTATTCACGTACATCTCAAAACATGTGCTATAAAGGTCCGACTGTGCTTAAACACTAACACAAATGAAACAGGTTCCTTGTAAATGTATGACACCCGTACGTCTACATGCACTCGTTCAGACAAGTGCTTTTTTGTTGTTGGTTGTGGTGGTGTTTGGCGCGACTATCATACTAGCTAGCACAAGACAGTACAATCCCAAAAATCACACACAGTTTGTACAGTGTGAACAAGCTCAAAGTTGTTATTTCTAACATTTTATAACTAAGGCAGTCTTACGCACAATTATTTTTTACAAGTTCACGCCTCATAAATATCATGATAGAGTTTGCGAATGCCGTGTCGCACGCTTTCATACCGATGGAAAATAAAAATAGCCACACCACCTTTCTAAAGAGGGTTCGGGTATGTTTTCTTAACTTCTGGGCCTCTTCCCGACTCTATTGTATCAAGAAAAAAATCCAATGATACAAACCAGAGAATAAGCACTGACGCACGCTAACCAACACGACTGTTCCAGCAAACCGTGTTGTATTTTGCAATTAGAACGGAGGTGAAAAAAATTAGTTACCATTGGTTTATTACGATGCTAAACAGCTTGGAAGAGGGGAGTAGGGAGGGGTTTCTAAGGCAGCTGGTAGAGATCTAGGCGTACCTCCTAGGATAGTGAGATGCGAGATGACTTGACACGAACCCTCTTTCACTGGAAACTTTTTTCATATTTCGGCAAAAAAAATATTCAAAAGTATGCTTAAAACCCCTTGAGGAAATCAAGAAAATCACGATAGTTTGCATCTTGTCGAAATACAAATGAAACAAGTCATGAAACAAGTTTGAAATGGCTGCCGTGTTTCATGTACGTAAATGGACAGGAGCACATGTAAGGTTACGAGTGGGGATTGAAGGGTACTTTTATCATGTTCTAGAGCTGTGGCTATTGTCATTTTTGCCAATGAACTAATGCTGGGGGAGGGGAGGGTAACCTAAATTCGACGTCATCTGCTCTATGCGACACTAGCTCCTAAATGAATCTTTAAATTTTTGCAGCCCAAGTTCATCCGCCATCCCAGTAATGTCACCAAAACGTGCAAACATTTTCACTTGAAACGCTTTATTGTTACAATCTTGACTTTACATTATCAATCTTTCGCGAACTGCGCTTCTAAGCGAGATAGTCGCATTTCTGACAGGTTCTCGGACAATCTATCTGCACGGTGAATGTTCCACAAGCTCCTTGCCCCAGTTTTTGGCATTCTATTGGCTTCCAATCGTGGCAGTCCGAACTCTGTCGCTCAAACCTCAGGTCTGATTCCACTGACAAGAAAACAATTTTTGGCAACAATTAATTTACCAAATGTACCTAAAGTTTCGAAAGTAAACAACCTCGTTACTTTTGGATCTAGTAGCGTTTTGCTATCAGCTACTTTTAGCAGGTAACAACTTTCGGGGAGTCGCATTTAAGGGAAGGAAAAACGTGTAAAACTTGGGCCGATCCGACCCTATGAAAATACAATGTTTCCAATAAAACTTTTGCAGAAGGAACCAATCTGTTTTATATAGATAGAGATCTAGATAAAAGGATAAAACTCGCAACAAAAGCAATTACTTTGCTGCCATAAAATCTTTTCGGAGTGTCGCTTCAATTGGAGGGTCTGTACTTTTGGGATTTGCTATCAGCCCTTAAATTTTATTGCTTCTTCTGGGTGATCATTACGTTCGAAATTTTACGGCATCAGCCAAGTTTACCACTTTAAATTAAAGCTACATTTGCAGCCAGAAATATCATTGAACAAAGTGGTGCAAAGAAGAAAGAGAAAACCACCAAATTTCGCCGACTTATTAGCAAGCACAGGATAAAATTAAATAATTCAAAAATACAAACCGCCCTATTAAACAACTTAAAAAGTATTCACAAATAAAGAGTAGGCGTTCCAGAGTACCATAGAAACTGATAAAAACTGATAAAATTGGTAGTATACCTTCTCTCTTGAAATTCGGAGCGGACTCCACTTCCAAAAGAATAAATGTTAGCCAAACGAGTGGAAGTAGGTTAAACATCTTGACGAACTCAAGTTGTACCTCAAGTAGAACTCATGCAGTGGGACAGCTTTGCCATTCGTTTTATAGGCTGTTTTAAGTTAGCAGGTGTAGAAATTGTTATCCATTTTTTAACGCCTTATTTGGTAATGATCTCCATCGATAAACAACAGATGGTAACAAATGGTTAATAAAATAAATTTTCAGGGCGTTGTTTAAATAATATTAATGTCTTAGCAATTAACTAGCTAATGGCTTTTAGTGGATGGCAAAGCCAGCGTTAGTTAACATTTTAAGAAAACAAATAAAATGAAATTACTGAGTAAAACTTTCTTAACCCCCCAAAAAAACATCATTTTACACCTCGCATTTGCCGAATAAAGTTCTCTGAAAATTTGAATTTTTAAAAATAGTTTGAAACCATTAATTTCTGATGAGAATTCTTTTTTATTGCAGCTTTAGTTACACAAATATCAAATAACCCGAAGAAGACGATAGAAAAACCAAGACTATTTAATGTACGGGAACATCGGCTTAAAACACTTCGCTATTAATTTATTAGACGGAACGGCGCTTTAAAAGACCGGTTTCCTTGTAAGTCGAGATCTTTATCGACCCTATACCACTTCCAAATTAACATTTCAAAACAATTACCTATTTTTTATCTAAACAGACAAAATGTGCTACGGGCGCGGAAACAGTTAACTTTTCTATCAACTCAGCTTAGATGCCGACTTTACTGCTTGTTGATAAAGTGTACGTCTAGTGAGCTAGACTGTTTGGCATAGGGAATGACTCTGCATGTAGCGATGAATGAAGCGATCATAGAGTGATAATTTATGGAGTTTTGTTGAAATCAGCAGACATAGTGTCGATTTTACGACATGTAAAAGTGAAAAGCACTAAATTCAGACTAGCTTTTAACAATAATTGACTTTAGTATATACCACACAAATGAATAGCGTTTTTTGCGCGCGCTGATTGGTTAACTCGGAGGTGATTGGCAAAGTACTATTCACCTCCACTTCGGTGAATAATTAATTGTTAATTGTTCCAAATGAGACAATTTTTACATTTTGATCAGATTTCAATCTTCCTGCCTTGCCTCATATAACACCAGAAAAGTGTACCTTTTTAAAAAGTTTGTACAGAACGGTTTTCTTTTTACTTCTAATTATACTTTGACAATCTTATCTGTTCTTCGGCGGCTTCTTTTAGCAGTAATGGCGGCTTTTGCTGGCGCGAAAAGAAAAGTCAAGTTGCTTCTTAGATTTTGATGAAACCGATTATATACAGTAAAAGCTATTTCCATTTTCGCCAAATTATGTTCCTTTACAATGTTTTCAAAGACCATAATAACTTTGGATTCAATTTGCATTCCTTTTTTTTGAAAGGAATTAATATTCGTCAATTGAGTTTTAACAAAAAAAAAAATACAATCTGATTGCTTGTGGGTTTACATCGTCTGGAACACTCCAGGGAACTCATAGGTCGACGGGAAGCCCTGGGGGGGGGGGGGGGGGTCACCACAATTCAAGCAGCTTTTCAAAATAATTTCTCCCCTAAAATAGGTCATAACTTGAAAAGCCGGCATTTTAACAAGTGTAAAAGGTGCATCTTTATCAATTTTGACTTTAACCAATGAAATAACTCAAGCAAACTGCATGGACGCGTAAAAATAGCAATATAAAAACTAAGGCATCCCCTAGAGAACGATCCAAACAGTTTAAAACTAGCCTGAGTTGATTAAAAAAGTATCAAAGGGCGCCGACTTTATCTAGTCTTCTTTTTCGTGATACATATGCTTCCTTTCTGCTCCTCGAGGCATTTGACCCACGACTCACAGTCCGCCCTTTTAAAAAGGGAAAAAGATGCCTCGTAACTCCGTTTCTGTATGAGAGTATGATACTGACAAGCAATCCATAAAATATGTTTTCTTTAATTTTCATTGTACATGCACTACCTAGCAAAAGAGTTTACTGTTTGTTCATAGTGTAGCTGTGCAATGAAGCTGGAAGTTCTGTATACAATCATTTCATGTTGTGTTCTGCGGACTTTAAATCGATATTACCGATCAGGACAAATAAGGAAAAGTTGTAAACCCCATTGCACTAACTACAGCGCACAGGTATAATCAGATCACAAAGTTTAATTTATTGTAATACGTGCAGAATAAAAAGTTAAAAAATTAGTTACGAGTTAAAATATTCCTCCCAAAATCATGTTAAGAATCATGAAAATTATCCCCTGCACCCATAATTACTTACTCATTTTTTGAGGTAATGTAAGATATGAAATATTCAAAACCGTTAGGAGCTTGTTCAATTATGAATTTAAAAATGTCGATGAAATAATGCACCTATCAATGGTTTGCCCCAGGATGGGGGGGGGGGCGGGCAACCCAGGGGAATTGACATTTGGAATCCAGAGTTGAATTCCCCACCCCTGGGCACCTAGCAAATGTCAAATTTCACATATCTCCTCTTAAATTTCTAACCCAGCAGACCATTTACATGCCAAATCCCTTCCCTGTGAGAGCCCGATCATTCCCGTGGGGCCCGCCCCCCCCCCCCCCATCCGGGGCAAACCATTGATAGGTGACATAAGTAAGTGGTTTTAACGAAACATATTTGTAAGGACCTGCAAGTGATGTTTATGCAGTATATCTACGAACGTGTCTGTATACTAAAAGTAAAAGTAGGTTGTGTCCCGGGGGACTCCCTATTGGCCAACGGGGAGGCTCCGCCCGAGGGGCCCAGGCTCGGAACAAAGGGTAGGGACGCGGAGGATGGAATATGTCATTTGGCATAAAGGGAAAACAGACGCAATATGGCTGAATTGAAGGCACAATGACAAGAAAACTCCAGAAAGTCAGCCATGCCAGGAGAAGGGGACCCAGGGCAAAAGGGGACGCAAGGGGGGGGGGACTGGGGGCGGAGCCCCCGAACTTTTGAGTACCCCCCCCCCCCGCCCCGGGAGTTGTGTATAAAGCTAGAAGCTTGTGGGACCATGTATTTTGAAACCAATACGAAACAAGCAAAACATATTTAAGAATCCCAGTTGGCTACCGATACAAAACGTGGGGGAGTAGAATTCGGGACCACCGAACACAAACTCGTCCACTGCCAGGGACCGGAAGAAGATTTGAATCCTGGACCTCCGGATTACAAGTAGTCCAGCACCCTAACCACTAGGCTACGCTAGCCCCAGTTAACGAATAAGGTTCAAAAAATTGATCAGTAATAAATGTTTCAGTTGTATCAACTCCAAATGGTCTATTTACTATTAACTGTCATTTGAAAACAACTAAAACAACCTATTTTTTTTTCTCAGTGCTTTACGTGTCTAGTCAGTTAAGGTGGATCCACGACGCGATTTCGGGAAAAGAGACAGTGAACGACGCGAACACGTCAACGCAAGTCGTTCATACATGTCTCAATTTTACGCACGTAAATTACGCGTCAGTGGAAATCCACCTTTAGTCAAATTAACTCAATTTCGGAGACCAAGATCGAGAACAAGAATAGCACTCCGTGTGCTTCTTGCACCATTTTAAGACTCGCTGCTAGGTCTGCTAGGGCTTAATATGAATATAAAAAGGTCAGTAGGAGAATATTCCCATTTAGTTAACATGAGTTTAGACTGAAATTTTGTGACGAGTAACCTCACCAAATCAACTCATTCCCAGGACTCCCGTTCCTAGGCGACACGAAAAATGATGTTAGTCCCAACTCCCGTAAGATATTGAAACTTTTTCCTACCGCTATTTTCGGAAGGGGCGCAACGTTTTGGGGTCACTGCATTCGGCTAGTTAAAACATGTACCATATGCGAGCAGATCCATCTAAATAAAAGAAACACGTTTTGAAAAAAACGTTCGTAGGAATCAACCTTTTCCTTGTATACAGAGACGAAATAAAAAAAAAATTTGTAGTAAATAATAAAGATGGTAATTTTCAAGCTCGGTAAAAAATAGTAAAAAATTTTTTAAAATTAATTTTTTTTTTTTCATTTTTTTTTTTCCTAACATTTTTTAGGACGCCTGTCAAATATCAACCCAATAAATGGCCCACCTCAAAAAATTTTTTTTTTTTTTAGCCCCCCCCACCTTGGGGGGGCGGCCCGGGGCTTTTTTTTTTTCCCCCCCCTCGTTTGTAAAAATTTGAAACACAAACTTGTTGAAAGGAGTTTACATCAGAACAGAGTAATATTTTGCATTGAAATAAACCACTTTGGTACATTATTGTGTTGTATCTGTTATTCCAATTTTTTTTTTATATAATAAGAAGACAAGTGACGTTTGAGGTTGCTTCCTATGGGGGGTCGCCACTTTCACAATTTAACGGTATCTTTGTTCTTTCAATATCTCGTTATCTCGTTACGAGTAATAAATCCATCATCGATATTTGAGATTCACTTTAAGTTAATGACAAAATAACGAGAAATTAATGAGAAAATCGTACGATCTTCCTCCAACCGAAAACAGAATGTTTTTTTCCCTAAAATGTGATTAAGGCAATTGAATTTGACAATTGGCCTAGCAAACAGAAATAGTTTACTTCACAAGAGCCTTTCATACTCAAAGATCCCATCACAGCGTTGGCAATGCAGCAATGGGTATAGGCACATATGTCAGCTATTGTGATAGTTTTGGGTTTCTCATATTAGAGAGGAATTATAACTATCAATGAACTAAAAGGCTGACTCGACTTCTCCCCAGTGGGTATCTTCAGGGCCAATGCCAAGAAACACTGAAAGAAATACTGCAAATAAACATAACATGGTTATGAATCCCAGCTGACAGAAAGGAGACCAGAACATTTCTAGAAAGGGCGTGGCCGAGCATTTGAACTCGGGACTAAAAAGAAAAACGCCACGGCTGTGTCGATGTTTTTCAGTGACACTAGAACACCAGTTGCCCGAGCCACACCATACGTTTTTCCCCTTTTAAACAGTTCAACTCATACTTACAATACAAGAAATGTCCCAATCTTTTTATTTTATTTTAACATTACAGAACAATCACTAGACAATGGTCGGTAAGACATAAAGGACCAAAGTATTTGAACTCTTGATATATCGTCCGAATATCGTTAACTTAACTCTTTTAAAACAAAACTTAAATTGAATACCGTATCTGTAGCAACTCGAAAACCTGCCACTATCTTTAGCCATAGTTTTAAAATAATTTCCAGTAATCTTATCTTATCTAATGCAAAGAGGATGCTTAATATTATAAGCCTTCAAGCTAAGGTTTCTCTTTATGTTTTCTCGCCGCCTCCTGGGCTGTAAACTTTTTCAGTTAACTGTTTTCTTTCATTTTTATGTTGTGGAAAAATGAATGAAATGAAAGGGTTAAAGTAGTCTGTGTACAGCCGTCCCGCTCCGCTCCGCTTTTTTTTTGAGCGAAGGGGGGCGGCCGTACCGGCAGCTTTTATGCCAGCTTGAGGTTGACGGTAACTGGCTCCATATTGTTGCTTAGCAACTAAAACATCGTGGGCTCAGTGATCGATTAGGACCTCATGTAAACATCTCATATGCTCCTGGTTAAGTTCAGACGGATTACGACTAAGATAAGTACTTGTCTCCCTGGATGAATTTGTAGTTATTATCGTTACCGTGAAATACGCGGCAAATGATATTTACCGGCCAGCTACAAGTCCAAAGAATATTTCGTATTCGTGCGGGAACTGATTAAAAAGAGAAATTGATCGGTCCCTTTGTTTTCATGAAAGAATATGCCATCAGATGGCTAGGCACCAAAATACCGAACAACATTTCTTTTCGCATTGCATGTTATTTTTAGAACTTTAAAATCTTAGCTATTCGGCCGTAAATCACGAAGATCATTAGTGATGCACTTCTTTCAGAGATATATTTTTGTATTCAACGACCACTACGACCCCGATGGCCGATCCAGGGGCACCCAACGGAATTTTCGTTAATCTGTTCGGAAGACGATTGAGATCAGAATTCAGAACATTCATTGTTGCTTGCCTGCCTTTCCTAGGACGTATCAAAAATGGTATAATTGTTCGTTTTACGGATTACTCAAAGGTCACCAGAATTCGGGAGCCTCAGGGGCGAAAAGGAGGATCCCTAAACCGGATCACAGACCGCAGGAAACGAACAGATAAAAATTTTGGGGATTGCCATATCACCGTTTATACTAAAATACGTCAACGGTGCATCTTAAGTGGTGAACTATATTCTCGATGGGTGCCCCTGCTGATCGTAAGTTGCCGTATAAACACGGAAAACCTGTTTTGTGATTATTCATCATTTGTTAAGATAACAAATTATTTGATAGCCTTGCTTGAAATTACTCCCGGCGTTCACTGCCTATAAATGACCCTATCTTTTTTTGTTTTCTTTAATTTTGCAAAAGGCATCCTATTGACAGTTTCACAAATAAGAAACTAAATTAATCATGAGTTAACCAAAGAAACGGGGTGGATTAGTGTTACGACAAAAAAAAAAATGAGATCATGCTAGTAGCTTCCTCTTTTGGGAGACTTACAAAGCAAATAAGCCAATAAGCTGCTTGAACAAAACAAAAATATCGTTCCCTTAAGTTACTACTAACCGAACATAAACAGTTATTTTCAGTGCCTCGCTCCATACGTTTTTTAAAAGTTCTGAAATGAAAGAAGCTCTGTTTTTCTTTTTCAAGGTCGTGTAACCTATGAATACCATAAAAACAAACGCCACTAGATCAATATTTTTTATCGGTACAAAATTTCGCAGCTTCAGTTCTTCAGGGGCAACTTTTGTGTTTATACACATTCACGACATCGGTACCTGTCGCCTCGGGTATTAAAATGCCGGAAAGACCCCGCGTCTCTTCCAAACCGCTCACAGGAAATGCCACAGGGTAAATACCGGACGCGCGATATGAATAAGGATAGGCCAAGGCCACCCTTGAAGGGGGTGAATAATATCGATGAAAAGTTCTAAAAGCAGGTCTTTCGACAACCATATCTTTATAAAATGAGAGCCGGAGAAAGAGTGCCACGGGCATTCTTCAATAAGAAGACCGACGGTAGACACTTAATTGTTTACTTAAAAATTCAGGTCTATCGTAAATGTGTTTTCTGGCAAAAGAAATACAAGATCGTTGTGTATTTTGAGCAAAAGTTCATATAAACAAGTCAAGAGAACGGAATAAGGAAAGCAGATTAGCCCCAATGACCCAAGTATCTATTGAATGTCAGAAACACAATATGGCTGATGGTCGCACGCGTGTTTTTTTTTCCCGCCCTACATCCGGGAGCTGATGAACCCCGCCGGCTGATTGCTAAATGTTTTTTCTTTTTGGTACGCAACTGATAGTAATGGTGCTTCACATGCGGAAATTGAGTTTTACGATTGTTATGAATTAGTTAGTATCCCTTCTATGAGCTATGTTCAAAAACGTGAACAAACAGTTTGTCCTGACATTTTGCAGTTTTATAATAACCCTCTTTTCGACATTCAAGGTAAGCCTGTTAGCTTTTTATTCGGTCGATGCCGTGGGTTGTGCATGCTCTTATATATAGAGATCTATCTGTAAACGTACGCGTATTGCACATAGATTGTAAACGACTGTTTAAAACTGCTCTTAACGAGCCAGTTACGACTGATTTTATGGATTCCGTGATCAGAACAGTTATACTAGAGAAAATTCTGGATATACTAGACATACGAAGCTCGTTTTTTAGACGGACATAATTAAAAGCCCATAGTTTAGATCACACGTTTGCCTACTGATGAAAGAAAGAGCCGAAAAGCGGAACAGTGCGGTTTAGCCTGTGACCTATTCCTTCCAGTACCAGGCGCAAGCGTCAATTGCCTCATGATCACTCTACTGTACTTTTATGACGCTTTAGATTCTGTTTTTTTTTTTTCTAATCTTGTTAGTTTCAACCTTTTTCCTTGTAAAGTCAGTTTCTTTAGTGTTACATGTAATTGGCTTTCTTCACTTATATTTTCAATACCGACGCGCACACGAAGTCGCGCGTTCGGGTCAATTTTTGGCCTTTTTCCTTTTTTGCGAGCTAAGTCCACAATCCAAATGTCCATGTTTCATAGCTCTTTTTTATGGCATGACCGTACAGTAGATGTCTTGCAATTAAGTGAGATACTGGATTATAATTAAAGAAAGTGCTAAAAACTACATGAGTAGCGATGGAATTCCAAAGCTGTCAAAACTTTGTCGCCTGTTATCTAGGGAAGGGGGCAAATCTTAGCAGAGTAGGGTCAAAGGCCTTTTAATCCCAGGGATTTCTTTCGAGTCCGGCTGAACGTAAAACTACAGATAAGCGGGTTGATATCTTTACAGGACCACTGTAACATGAATTTAACTTATTTTGCGCAACGGAAAAAGGTGCATTTAAGGACTAGTACGAGTATCGCGTAATTGTCATACGATCTTTTACTGGTAAGCAGATATTCGGGAAAGTGAAGTAATTCCTTTCAGTGGCCAAACATTCATTTCTTTTCAATGTTAGCTTTGTTAGCGGGTGATTGTAATTCTAAAATGTGATGGTGTGTATTTACCTCACGAGAAGTAACTTCGAATCATCAAAATAACATCAACGGAAATTATGCTGTCCTTTAATTATCCATTTGAAAATATATGATTACTGTAACAGCCTCGTAAATGTTTCTTTAGAGAGGAGCTGTATTTGTTCAGCCTCCGGCTTTTTCTATCAAGCACACACCTATAAGTACCTAACGCTTGTTCTATATGTTATAGCCATATATTAATTACAACAGCGAAGAAATACTACATGTTAGTGTAAAGTTGTTGTGATATACGAAACTGTATTGTTGTTTACTTCGTTCAAAACATTTTTTTGGCTACGAATCAGCGCAATTACAAAGGTATAAGCTGGTATAGATGTGTGAATCTCTTTTACGCAACAAATTTCCAATAGTGATTCGAAAAACCAGCAGCGACTCCGATTGCAAACAGGTACAACAGGTTAGAAAGGATGAACAGGTTGAACTAGTTATGAAAGCCTCAGAAAGCCCTTGCGTGTGCCGAAAGTCTTCTTTATCAGATAAAAGTAATGGACTTACAGATAAGTCTACTTTACTAACTGGGACGAACAAACGTTATGCGGAATTAAATCGCATTACATCGAAAATACGCAGAAATCTTTTAAAATGCTAACAGGCGTTCTATTTTTTGTGCAAAATGGGTATCTTTTCCCTGTAGGAAATGAATGTTTTGACAAAAACTTCGACATTTTGCAAACAAAAACAAGCGATCAACAACTATTTTCTCCTTACGAAATCAACATATTTCCTAGCATACAGTTGTTGAGAATAAAGAGAATCTTTCATTTGTGGATACTGTCTCACTCAATGTTGTTGGACCACCTAAGTTTCAGAACAAATTGATAGAAAATTAACGGCAATCTGTGAGAAGAATTAACATTTTAAGCTGTAGGCCAAAAAGGTTAATCAAGACGTCTGTTTGTTTATTAAGGGCACATCCGGATCAGGCAAGATGACAGTTCTTCTACTCAACTATGGTAACAGTAACTCGCAGCTTGCTGATGGCAGTTGCTGTGACAACATGGGTTGGTGCATTAATGACTGCGATAATTTCTTCCAGTTGTGTTTCGCTCTGACCTCCTCATCTGACAAGTGTGCGCTGTGGAAAGGCTGGACATCTGTACTTGGTGACGACAGTTTTTCCTTTCCAAGTGCAGGAGGGAGTCTTGGGAATGGAATCAGGAACCCTTTGTCTTACAGCTTTACAAGTTGGCAGGTACGATGCCGTTTAGACAGCTGGAAAGTGCCATATCCTCATGTTGCTATCTTGGATTAACAAAGTTGAGAAAACTACCGTGAGCGCCAAAAGTGTTGAGACAGTCGGCACTTGAGACGGACAAAACCCCCACCCCTCAAAAACCCCCCCCCCCGAAACAATGTTGTATTGTATCTGCAAGACTGCCCGTGAGACAAGAAGGGGGAGGGAGGGGGTGGGAAGCGGCAGCAGAAAGGTGAAAAAACGGGTAAATAGTATCAATCTCACTGTCTCAAGGATTGACGCCCATTGTACTTCAACAAAAGCCTTCAATTCGAAATAAGTGATTGTGTTCTTGTTAACCCCTTTTCGCTTCGAAGAGAAATGGGCTGTTGACCTAGGCTTTTAATAAATCTACTTATTAGTGTTCCTATGTAAATCTATTTTAACCTTCATAAAACAACGGGTATAATATTATATAAAAAAAAGAGTATTATAGAATGTTCAAGTATTGTCTATTTTCTTTAAATAATGCCCAAGTAAAGCATTATTTTAAGGGAGGGTGAAGGGCGTTTCTTGTTTGTTTTCTATTGTATTATACGCTTGTGTAATTATTGCAATTGTTTGATATTACAAACAAAATAACAGCAATCTGCCACTGTTTTTCACTTTCAGCCAATTGTGTTTAATGTTGAAGTGTGGGACAACGATGATGGCAATATCGTTGGGGCAGACAAGGACTTTGTGGATCGCTACTCGTTAACCATTCAAACAAGCCCTTCCCCGAACCTTGCCACTGCAACTGCCAGACGTTACAAACTGACGGGTCCGGGATCCTCCTACTTAAACGTGGAGGTAAAAGTGTTTTGCGACGCAAATTATTTCGTACCGGACTGTTCCACATACTGTGTGGCACGAAATGACAACACTGGACATTATACTTGTGATTACACGCGCGGCCAGAAAGTGTGTCTGTCTGGGTGGTACGGTAATGACTGTCTCACTTACTGTATGGCCAGGAACGACACGTTGGGACATTATAGTTGTGATGGAAATGGACAAAGACAGTGTCTAGATAACTGGTATGGACAGGACTGCTTGGTTTATTGCAAACCCAGGGACGACACCTTGGGACACTACAATTGTGATGGCAATGGACAAAAACACTGTCTGGACAGCTGGTATGGTAAGGACTGCTTAGTTTATTGCAAGCCTAGGAATGACACTTTGGGGCATTACAGATGCGATGGAAACGGAAAAAGACACTGTCTAGACAACTGGTATGGAAACGCCTGCTTGGTGTATTGCAAGCCCATAAATGACACGCGAGGACATTACAGATGCAATGGCAATGGACAAAAACAGTGTCTGGACGACTGGTATGGCCAGGACTGTTTGGTTTATTGCAAGCCCAGAAATGACGTGCGAGGACATTACACGTGCAACAGCACTGGACATATTAATTGTTTACCAGGGTGGAGAGGAATGAACTGCACCGAAGGTGAGATAAAAAAGCACACTACAGGTAACATCAATGGGGTTAGGGGCGGTATTGTAATACAGTGTAAATGTTAAGCTGGACATGCCGAGACCTAATGGTAAGAACGACGGAACATCATTCTACTCTATGCTCTGGAGTATTTAAAGTGTAGTATGTATATGATGTGCGTGTATTGCTTTCAAAAAATTTGCTGACGTAGCTGATATGAGCCATAACGCTGCATGGCCTCATTATATTATGACGAATTGTGTCAAGAGACGAATTTAGTCTGAAACTTGCGTCCTGAAAAGGGAAACTGTTTTTATTCTTTTGTCTTGCAGAGATCGTGACAAGTTCAAGCACAGCTGTTTCATTTGCAGTTGCCTCCTATACGCTGTTGGCATCTACAGCCACAAGAGCCACAACCCAGTTGACTCCTTCGTCACGTTATGTATCAACTTACGACGTACATGTAGTTAAGCCCATAGGCGCAGTACGAAGTCCAGAGTACTTACAAAGCCCCACGGCTTCTCCACATGCAAAAATAGCCATGGCGTGATACAAACTAAACTGCCTCATTCTAGCGTGCTCAAAACCACAAGTGCTCTCCATACCTTCGCCACGGAGAGCATTTCTTTTGTTACAGCAGCACGGACAGCTTCACGCACAAACGATGTTTCCAAATCTTCCCTGGTATCTCAACGTTCTCTGCATGTGCTTCCATCACATATTACAACTTCTAGGTCTTCTAGTGAATTTAGAAAATTGCAAACAACCAAAACAACCAGGGTAACTTTAAGATCAGTCCAACAGACACCTCTGATTTCAGAAACGAGCTCTTCCAGTTCAAAGACTAGTGGTTCCACTTTGAAATCAACGCCATTGGTTGTATCTCGCTGCTCTACTGAAAACGAGGTCACAGCAAAGCCAACTGAAACGCCCAGCATTGCAGTCACCTCAGCGGGACTTGATAGCACTTTAGGACTTCAAAATCTAGCGTCTTTGTCTCAACTTAGCTCACCACTGAGCTCTTCCAGCTCAAAGACAGGTGTACCCACTTTGAAGCCAAAACCTTCTGTCCCTTCCTCTCTTCATACTTCTAAACAAGACTTCACTGACCAACCAACTGGGACGGCCAGGATGGCAATCTCTTCAACGCCTGTCTATAGCACTTTAGGACTTCAACACAAAACGGCGTTGCCTCAACTGAGTTCACCATCAAGCGCTTCCAGTTTACAGACGGACACGCCCACTTTAACGTCAGCATCTACCATTTGGCTGCTTTGTACTAAAACTGAGGAGATTTCAACGGACCCAGCTGAAACAAAGAAAACTACGATGCCCTCAGTAACACTGAAAAGTGCTAAAGGTGCTTCTCAGTAGTAGTTTAAGACTCCAATATCAAACGTCTTCATCTCAAGAGTTTATAAACCCAAGCCATTCTAGTCCACATACAGTTGCACCTACTTTGATGTCAACCCCATCCGTTGGAACGCGTTGTGATACAAATGAAGAAGTTACAGCACTGCCAACTGTTCAACCTGAAGAAACGTCCTCCATTCCAGGAATCATGGTGCACTTCCAGCCTGTCAAGGATGATCAGGAATTGGTAAGAACGATATCATGTAAGAATTATTATTCTGTTTATATGGAGAAAACAGTCTATAAAATCTTTTAATTAATAACTGAAAGTATTTCTTTTTCTCTTTGGCAGGCGGTACCTTTAGTGGTACGAAAGATCAAGACTGTTCTGGCAGAGCAATTGAACACAATTTGCCGAAGAACCTCTGAGGCGTGTGCTTCCTCGGAAGAAGAGATGTTCAGGTAAATTAATCACTGTTCGTGGCACGTGGCTTAATACCTTAGAGCCCGGGATATTGGCACCTAGTTATGAGGTAATCCGAAATTGAATTTAGGACCCAGTAGGAACTTTTACACTTTGACCGATTCAAGGCCAGATTGCTCATTGAGGGATTTACACGCACCTACAAGATTATCCATAGACAAGTTTTCAAAAGAATGTCGTTGTCATCCTGGTCAATCGCTCAAAAGGCAAATAACGCTACAAGCCTATCAGAACTCGATGCTCAAACTTGCAGCTGCTGCATGGGAAAACGCCTAAGTCAAGATTGGTTTTGGTTTTGCTCTCGATTGGTAAGAATAGCAGCGTTTTAATTTGCTTTTATATAACGGTATCTTTTCAAAAGCAAAACCAAAGTCAACATCTTGTCCCTTTGTAAATTCCACTGAGAACCGCTTTTAACAATTAAATGTGCGGGGCGACATATAAAACCGGAATATCATCCACTTACGGTTTTTTCCCTATTTTATTGTAGTACATGGTTTTGTCCTCGGGATGTAAATGTTGAGATTCATGACGTCACGGAAATTGGCGTGTCTTTCAAAGTGACATCCACGCTACCACCACCTCTGAATGGTAAATTACAACTAATGACATGTAATATAATGAAAAACCCCGCTTTTAAGACACCCCCGCTACTGGCCCTCCTCTCCCATACCATCTCTACTCTATCATCCTGGTAACAACTAGCAGAAACTTACGAAGTTAAAAAAAAACTGTACATAAAGACCTGTACTTGTTCTGCTGCGCTTTAAATGCCCTGTTTGAGCTTGTTTGCTCGTTTTGTTCTAACTGAAAGAACGGTCCCTTATCATAATACCCAAGCGAACACTTAACAGATGAACACTAACAAGTTCGGTGTGGCGAAGAAAATGGGAAGCCTAGTATTAGAGCATTTATCTTATTAAATAAATCACTTCGGAACTATTTTTGTCCTGGTTCTTAGCCCCTTCGAAATCATTACTAGCTATTACTGTAAGCCCCCTTCTAAACCATTTACTGAGTCATAGAAGCCCAGGAGTTGTCAACGTAACTCATCCCAACTTGTCTGGTGAATCTAAAAATTCCTTGTCAGTTAACTAGTCATTCAGATCTTTCCGTTGTTTTCAGGAATAGTTCCTCCCCAAACCATGATGGAAATATTAAAGGAAAGCAAGGGAGTCCTGGAAAGCGCAACCCAAGCAGAAATCAGTTGGATACGAGTATTTGGCCTAACGACTCCACGCATTTACAAACCTCCCGATCAGCTAGCTCGTGTCTCGTCAAGACAGAACGCTAGTCCACTGCCCTATATTTTCGGGTTCGCTGGCGCAGGGTTGATTCTCGTTGTGATACTTCTAGTTGTGCGGTAAGACTGGTACTTATTATATCTGGTAAATACTGGAACCAGTTTTGCGATCGGTATTGGACATTTATGAAATAAAATTTAGTGTCCAAAAAAACAGATCGGCTTAAGAATCGTTTTATTTCGATAAGTGGTACTTATCTTCGGTTCAAATTGACGAGTTTAGTCCAATTCTTGAACTCTACTCCACTTGAAACCTCTTAGGTAATTTTTGCAAGAGCGCTCGAGTAAAAATAAAATCTCACAGGTCCTTTTTCCTTCGGCTTCAGGGCAAAACTTGTAAAGAACAGGGTACAACCATGTGTTGATGATGAGCTGCCACCGTCTCCAGCTTACGAATGTCAAGCTGACACTATAGTCCTCCTGTCCCGAACAAAAGATAAATATGTTTGCAAGGTAAGGTATATTTTCAGTCATAGGATCAACTTAAAAAGATATCAGAAATGTCAAACATCGTGCTATTTATGATTGTGTAACAACAATCTGAGCTCAAAACGAAGCCCTATTGTTCCGTAGAATGTGCAGGGGATAAGGCGTATAGAAATTTCGCAGATTTCAGTGATGCGGGAAGGTTTAGCGAGTTTGCATAAAAGCATATCTCAATCAAAATTTTTAGTTAACTAATTTCAGTTATCAGGTTGTAAAAGGTCATCAGCACTGTTAGTCCTTTAGTCACATACTGGGCCAGAGGTTTGGGGAGTACTTCACGTCACCTTTTTTCTTTCCGGTTCAAGCCACGTTTTGAGGGCATTCTTGTTCGAAATGTTTTTTTCCATATCTCTAGGAAGATAACAGAGATGAACGTTACCTTAATTCCACTTCCCTTGTGGACAAGTAGGGTTGGTAAGGACTCTGTGCAGTGCGGAAGCTTGTTACAAATTGGTAACTGTACAGTACTCTACACCATCTTGGCTAAACGCGCCGCCTTAAAATTTTTTAGGCCCGGGTGTAGATCACAGAGAGACGGAATTTGGAGTTTTAAGAATTTTCCACCTGATGAGTGGAAAAAGACTCGAAACAGATTTTGTTTTGTGCAGACCTGAATGCCCATTGCAGGGTATCGTAATTTTTAAACTCAACCATAGCGCATGATGACCCCACTATTCATTTGCGTGGTGCGCCTGAAGGTTGTTCAAAGAAATATCATTTTTGTTTGTCTGACAGGATAGGGAAAAAGCAGGCCTCAACGAGGGATTTGATGTTCACCCGCCAGGAGCCGTCGAAGAAAATAATTTATGATGATACAATGTACAAATTTACACTGCATCTATTCCTCAGGTTTATCTTTTGTTTTGTATATCGTTTCATCAAAATTCATTCATATGATTCATCAAAAACTTGAAATATAACTATCTCCACAAAATTAATATATCTATCACTTGGGGTGGAGGTGGGTTTCGACAAGGGGAGGAGACTTCCTGTTTCCAGAACCGTTTTTTCCCAGTTCGGGTACCTTCTTTAGGGGTTTCCACTTCTCGGTGCTTTCTCTATTACAATATAGAGAACCCCCTCTACAGACTTGGCATGTTATAAACTGAAACAAACAGCCGATGTATGGGCGTTTTGCAACTCAATTTTACTTTATTCATCAAAAGTAAAATGACTTTGCTTCAATCCCTTGGCTCAGTTCACTAATACGAAAACTTCGACCTACATTAGACAAGCCAAGAACAGCAGTTAACAACTGACTGATTTGGCGGCTGCAAATTTGCGTCAGTTTATATCAGAATTCCGTAAGTAATCCTTCTTTCGTTCATAGCAAATTCGTAAGTGATAACGCTAAACGGGTTCGTTACCTTCGCTTCTTTTCTAATATACTATAGTCAAAGTCACTAATCAAGAAACAAAATTACATTTCTCTCGTCGGTCCCCGTGTTAATGCTTTTTTTTTTTTTTTTTTATAAAATTTTATTTAAAAAATCAAATTTTAAACTTTGGGGGGAAAGGGCAAGAGAATCGCGCTTGATTCTGATTGTCCGCAAAAAAGACAACGACATTGTTCTGATAAATTAAAAGTGAAAACTTTTTGATCCTGTTAAAAATTAACGCCAAAGTAAGAAAAATTACTACGGAAAAATCATTTGCAAATGGCGCTCTCTATTTTGACGACTTACAGAAATTAATTTTATACCTGTAAGAATACCACTAGGAACCGTCGAAGGATTCTATACCTGGCGACAATAGTCTTGTAAATATGTATATTAGAGAATTACAAAATAATAAGAAATTATATGTAAATAAATGTCAATAGTAGTGAATCAATAAAGATAATACATGTGATCACAGTTGAAGGTAACAAAGTGTATTCAACCCACTCAGTTTATGAACAATAGAGCGGTTTTCACTTGAGTGTGAGTATGGTTGTTGATTACTACGCTCAGTGATTGGCTAAAAAATCTCGCGCCACTTTATCAGCCAATCAGAAAACCAACCATCGTGCTCGCTCGCGCACGTTTTCCCGCGCTTCGTGCCAGCTACATGTATTTGCTTCGAGTTTTGATTGGTTCACTTTATTGTCTGTGTCCTTTGTGATTGGCCGGAGTAATAACTTTGGTTTTGGTTTTACGACATTGAAAACTGCTCTATTCGTACAAACGATCAAACCCTGGAGATCAAACTAGTAAGTTATTATCAGCTTTTTTCATAAAACTGTTTGTCAAGGTCCAGGATAACTTGCATGCGCATCTCTTTTCGCTATCTCTTCTGGGTTCAACCCCTAGACTAGCGTTTTCCCGGACGAGCATCTGTCCACCCTCCCCTCCCTTAACGTCGGGCACCTCCTCTCGGCCCAGGCTAGCGCACTCATTCTCGCTTCGCGCAGTGCACTCGCGGGAAAATCAAACATCGTAAAATCCGCCATCTTTAAATTGTGTGGAAAGATGTCCGCAATGGTACTTTCATTTGGTTCAGAGAGAGAAAAATGAACTAATGATGTTGCAAACATAAGCTGTCTTGAGGAACAAATAAAAGGTAAGTTTCAACTGCAGCATTCTGAACTACAGTAAACTACCAAAACGTGACCGTGAAACATTTTTGGGGTTTATCTCGTAAGAACCTGTGAAATGTTTCTTTTTTTCGGGTTCTTTGTTGTCTTGGTCGTTCTTTATTTTGATTGTCACTGGTGAGTTTCACTTGTTCTTAAACTGAAGATTTAGACTCAAAGCCTACCGGTGAAACACTGTTCTTGGTGTGCACGTATTCAGCTATTAAATTCAAGGTATTGTACGCTATTTTAGTTCAATTATAAACAGCTATACAAATTGGTCTTGAAATCGCATACGACCTCAAGCAAAAGTTTGAAATGACAACACCTCAGAGAATTACAAACGAAAAATTATGCAGATGATCAAAACTCTAGAAGACTGAAAACAGAGTGCACTGAGCGTGCAATCATGCAGTTGTCTGACTATTATATTTCAGTGGCACTAGCTGCCACCTTCCACTTCACAGTACATCACTGCATTATTGCCTTCATATCCATTCAACTTCAATACCTTTGTGGTAGTCAAGCACACCACCTGAATACAATCATGTGCCTTATTTATTCGCAGATAAAACCCTATTTACAAACCCCATGCATGGAAGCCTGGGTGTAATTTTTATTCAATCGGATGAGGCATATTTACACAGGCCTAGCCCCAGTGTCAGCATGTACTTTACATTCACTGTGCTCGATCAGTTCTTATAGTGCCTGTTGGGTAGAATTTGTTTACATAATCATGACAATTCATGTTCTCCTTTACATAATTTGCGGAGGTGATCACATGACTTCTAATGACGATAGCACCAAGTGGACTGAGTTGAGTACAGTTTGGTCCGTAATTGTACAAGTGATAAATAATGAATGGACAACCCTGAAAAGAGTCCGATTTTTTAATGATTATCATAACTATGACAAGATTTGAGTGAAAGACAACAACAAGCAAATTCTTAAAATAAAAAAATCTAAGTTAGACAGACAGTTACAGAAACTAAAATTATCAACCACTTATAGCAAGTGATGCCTATTTTTGCTGCTGTATGTTCTGCTACAGATATTATTATTACTACATGTGTACATTAATGCCCATCTAGACACCCAGGGGGGGGGAGGGGTACTCCGGCCTGCTAATGACAGGGATGATCGAAGGATTTTTTGGGGGTTAAAATTTGCGATTCCGGGATTTTTGGGGGTTGGAAAATTGGGCAAGTATTTTTTTGGGTGACTTCATTTAGAAAGGGGATTTTTTGGGGGGTATTAAAAATGCACTAAAGTGCCTTGGCGCGGCCTTGGCGTATTAATTTTATGGTATGATGAATAAACAAACAAGAGCATTCTTTGTGTTTTATTATTGCCCCTCCTGGCAATTTAGGAGTCATTTGACAAGGGATTTTTTGGGGGGGTTGTTTTTGGTTCAGGGATTTTTTTTAGGTAATGTCGGAAGACTTAGGGATCTTTTTGGGTCCTGAGTTTTGCCTCCATTCGATCATCCCCGTCATTTACAAGCCGGAGTACCCCCCCCCCCCCCTGGGCCAGACAGAGGGCTACCTCCGATGGCTATGACATCCGGAGTGCTTTTTTGGTATTATTTATAATAAGTTTTTTATAGAAATATGCACTTTAGGTAAATCAGTCATAAACAACAACTACAATGTACTCTATCCATAAGTTTCATGTACATGCACCTTCTCACAAAGTTAATTTACCATATCATCTTTAATATCACTGGTATTTCTAATCAGTATCTCATTCATACATGTATCTAGAAAATTATTTCTGCTTTTAGCATCTAAATAAATAACATTTACCACTGTATTATTGCATGCTTGCCACTGACAATACAATCATGTACCTAATTAATAACCTCCTAAAAAACTGTTTATTAATCTACATATATATGCAATGGTCAACATGGAAATTGTTATTTATTCTATTTCATTGCCACCTACTTCTTCCCAACAAAGTTGTACACTGTCGTCAACAATTAGCTGTCAAGTGCGATTTTTCAAAGTCTTTCTTGATTTTCTCCATCAATTCAGGATTGCACAAAACATCAATAGCAGTCATGGCCATTGCTTTGCTTGCAATTAAGGTTTTCTCATGTGCAATCTCTGTTATTGCTGCTGTTGTGAATGCATGAGAATGGTTCACTGCCTTGCTACCAATACTGTACATCGGGTGAATTGAAGGAATTATCTTAGACACATTGCCCATATCTGTTGAGCCACGTCCTTCTTCGCCACTTAGTGGACCAAATGTTACTCCTAAGGTCTTCACATTTGCTTGGTAGAGGTCAGCAAGTGTGGAATTAGTATCCAGGTTGGAATAACGTAATGGATCCCACTCCATGGACACCTTGCATCCTTAAAAATGAAAAGGACCAAAACTAATCAGCCTAAACACCCTATTGGGGGGTTTTTTAAAGAGTCTGTGTCACAGATTTAAGCCAAAATTAGACAAAAAATGGCCACCAACTTGATTGAAATATATAAAAAACACTTGAAACAGTAAAGGAACATTTCAATAACAGCAAATACAAAAGAAGGTACGACTGGACAAAAAGTAAGGAGGATTAAAGCAGATTGCAACTGCCCTGGGCTAACAAAATTTGAGAAGTGTTGTCCGAAAGGCAAGTAGGGATTAAGATTTTTTAAGCCCTGCTGCAATCACTTACCGGTGGCTGATGCTGCAGCTTCAAAACATTTCGTAACCTTTTCCTTCAACACATCAAGTTCCTCATCTGTTGGAGCTCGTAAGTAATACTCCAGCTGGGCACGGTCAGGAATGATATTAGGTTTAACACCCCCTTCTGTGACAATGCCATGAACACGCCATGTAGGCTTCATCTGCTGTCGTAACACACTTATGTTAGTATAAGCCATGACTGCTGCATCCAGTGCATTGATTCCTTCCCAAGGAAATGCCGCTGCATGAGCAGCATGACCTTTGTACGTAACTGTGACAGCATCACGGGCTAGAAACACTGGCTTAAGCACATCAAAAGGGGAAGGATGGACCATCATGCTAAAGTCGATATCTTTGAAGCATCCATTGTTGATCATCAGAATTTTGCCGCCTCCTCCTTCCTCAGCAGGAGTTCCAAGAAGAACTATTTTTACTTTTGGCTTCTGATTGATGGCGTCCAAAGCAATCTTGAGACCTGTAAACACATAACAATTTGAAAGTTTGAAATAATGGCACTATGGCATGATTAGCCTGCGTTGCAGACAAACAAAACCCCGGTATAGTCTGTCTGCGAATCAAAGCACAAAAGCTTGTTCCGGCCCCCCGCGTATTACCAGGGATTTCTATAATAACCTCTGATTGGCTCTTGAAAAGGGCTGTTCTTTCATGCGCCGTAATTGGTTGAGTGGATCTTGTGAAACCATAGTTACGTTAGTTATGTTTCACTCCTCCTCCTTCGTGTGGAGGAGTGAAACACGATCGCCCCTAAGAACGACTGCGTGGGAGGCTACGATCTGCCGTGCTTGTCGCAAGTTTATTGTGTATCTGTTATTCATCAAAAGCGTAACTATGGTGTTACGAGATCCATTCCACCAATCATGACGCAAGAAAGAACGGCCCTAATTAAGAGCCAATCAGAGGTTATTAAAAATCCATGGTAACACGTGGGGGGGGGACAAGCTTTTGTGCGTTAATTCATAGACGGACGATACTGGGGTTTTGTTCGTCTGTTCGTTTCGTTCGGCTATGGCATGATCTACCTCATCTAGATTGGGAGAGAGATTGTAATTCATATTACCACTGATTTTAATGTAAATATGCATCTGTAGTGGGAACAAATTAGATGACGTTAATTTTCTCTGAATTTGATGTTTCCATGGCAACCATATCTTGACATGTACATGTATATTTCCCAAATATTTTTGAATTTTCCTGTTTTCTTTTTATTAAAATTATTTTTATTGAAAACTTCAACTTTATGGCTTCTTGTAGTAAATTACAGTTGCAGATAATTTTGGCATCCTGATATTGGTTTGATTGTTATTTTAATTTTTATACGTTTGGTGGTAAATACCCGGGGGGGGAGACTTCCATATGAAAGAGACGGGGATGCTCGTCGACTCGCTTAAGGGTGTAAATTTCGGATTTTGGTCTCTCTTAGGGTGATCCGGGCAAAACGTCGGTATTTTTAGTCGTCAAGGTCTCGTTTAGGGTTGCTCGCGAAAAAATAATATATCAGTTTTAAAATGATAGAGTAAATATGAGAGAAAATGATCATTTATGCTCACCTAATGCTGCCGCTACACCAGATTCAGCGATCAGATTGTGTCCACAAGCGTGTCCCACTTCTGGTAAAGCGTCATATTCACTAATTAGACCAATTGTTAAACCTCCATCTTCACCGCTTTCAGCACGAAAAGCAGTCTCCAAAGTGTAATGGGGGGTCACATCGAAACCTCGCTCTGCTAAAAACTCCGCCAGTTGATCATGAGCGTGTGTCTCCTTAAAAGATAGTTCTGGGTTTTCCCATATGCTTTTGTTTAGATCAGATAAGTCAGAAGCATAGACGTCAATCGCTTCCTTTGCTTTTTGCTTCAGAATTTCTGCCTGATCGCTCGCCATCTTTGCCGCACGCAACAATCGCGAGCGAGTCACTATATGATGGTCTACTTGACGTACATTGATTTAGACTGTAACAACTGGTGGGAGCGCGGGCGCATCATCCCGGAAGTGTTTTGTTCTGGGCTTCTGGCCCCAGTTGTTCGAAGGCTTTCCACCGGATAAATCACTACTACGCTATCCGATGGATAGCGTAGTATGATTTGTTGACTTGTCTACTGGATAGCGGTTTATATCCAGTGTATAACCCGATGTATAACGTTATCCGCCCTTTGAACAACTGGGCCAAGAAGGTTTGAAATGATATAGGGGGTCACATTCGCGGGGGGGGGGGGGGGGGATCCCATAAATTTCGGATGGGGGTGTGCCACGAAGGTTCTTAAACCCTGGCCCTATTTAAGGGTCAAGGAAGCGGAAATTGATACCCTTTTTGAGCCTGTTTGCAGGCTAGGGAAGGAGAAGCGTTCCGTGACGACCCAAAAAGTCGCTAACCGCGCACGGGCAAACACAAATCTTTATAAAAATCGCTTTACAAATACTTGAACGGATAGTTCAGTTTTAAGACACTTTTTCGTTTAGCTGGGCGTTAATTAAAGCTGATAGAATTTATGTACCCTATCTAAGGATCACACCAGGAACAAAATGCCAAAAGGAACAAAAATGATACCCTATTTAAGGACCGAGAACCTCAAAAACCATACCGTATCCCGCGGCACATACCTATATAGCCCACATAGGGGAGTACCCTCCCCCCCCCCTCCCGGGTCACATTGAACCTTCACTCTACTCCGTCAGTTGATCATATTAAATATCAAGCAGTTCTTTAACTTTCCGTCTGCTTCAGGATCTCGCTAGCGTCCTTTCCTAAAAAAAATCAAGGAGAGGGGAGGTAGCCCGGGACCTGGTGGGCCATGTTTAATATACTAAACACCGAAAATCCCTACGCTATCCAATCTTTTTTAGAACTGTATAATTTGCTATTTGTGTTTTCGTTGCAGCGATGATTTTATTTACGTCTAAGAAGGCCTCTTATCAGTTTTCCGGCAAAAGATAGCCTATTCTAGACCAAAACTCTCTGATTTCTATATCCTATCCCAGACTGAACTGCTTGAAAACCATACATGTCCCCTTCAAAGAACCCTCAAAGCGGCACATACCAGTACCTAAATAGCTCTTATATGGGAGTGCCCCATATAGGGGGGGGGGGGGAGGCGGATGTACACAGGCTGGGATCTTACTTGTCTGAGCCTGATATGAGCGCTCCCAAAAAACTCAAGACCCTCTGGATGCTCAAAAACTCAGACCGGAAAAAACAGACCGACAAACCTGGAGAAGTAATGCATGAAAGGCTGTGGAGGTTTTTTGAGGAAATCTAAACTCATCAAGCAGGAAAGGGACGCCAAAAGCAACATCTCCTGCCTGGTCCCTAGGCGCCGATCGGCCAGATGGTTAAGGTGGTAAGGCCGGATAACAGGGAGCCGAGCGCTAGGGTTGATTGTTAGGTTGCGGTCCATTTCCCTATCATCATCAGACTCACATCGCCTGGAAATCAAACCCTGGCAACATTGGTGAACTGAGTGCTCTCACCACTTCGCCATCCCGGTTCCCGTTCCCCTTAGCCTGTGTAGCTGGCGGTATTGTTGGATTTTAATGCGTGCACAAGCAAGTGGCGAAGCCGCGACAAGCCACTCACAGCTGTGCCGCTCGTTGTTGCGGCCTGTTCACACATTAAACCCTTACAAAAACAACAACGACCTGTTGTTTCGTTGAGATGGTCATCTAGCAAAATGCAAACACTTAAGTGACTTTGTAGTAATAATAAATTAAGTCCTGTAGTATACTAAGATGAACATACATGTATGTAGTTTTGAGTTCTTGCAAACTGAAACTTAGATTTACATAATTACACACACATTAAAATGAAGCTTTGTCCGGCAGCAAATACAAAACAGGGCTTGAAAAAAAAATATATTACAGGCTGCCCTTTAGACAGGGAACTCTTACATTTTGCTTGCCCACAGCAGTTACATGTACGTGCTTGTCTAAGTTAACCTTTTTGTCTCAACATTGTTATTAAATGTATATGGATGTTGATGGCTATTTGTGACCCTATTTGGGAAAAGCAGGCTTAACGAAAAAAGCGTTGTGCCAATTTTCCGTTGGAAATGCATTTTCAACGCGTTGCAAATGCATTTTCAACGCGTTGAAAATGCATTGAAGAACATTTTCAATGCATTGAAAACGCGTTGAAGAACACTTACGACGCATTAAATATGCGTTGAAGAAAATCGTTTTGAAATGTTTCTCAGCGAAAATGAAATGCGTTGCAAAATCAATTATTTTTAGTATTCTGGAGAGGAAAGTAGCTTCATTTGTGTAATTCTATAAACAGGGTGTTCAAGGAACACTTTACAGTCTCAGATCAACACTTACTGTAATAAGAGAGCTCTGCCGCTTCTCTGATGCCTTCAGAGGATAGCAAACAATGGCCGTTTTTATGCTAGAGAAGTTAAAGCTGTCTGAGACGTTAAAGCTGTCTCGAGACGACATTAACGTCTAGTATAAAAGTCTTTTTTTATTTTTTTCTGAAAAGCCGTCTACTAAATGCGTCCCATTTTTATACCAGACTACTTTAACGTCTTAGACATTAAAGACGTCTAGACGACTTTATCGTCTCTAGCATAAAAACGGCCAATAATATAAAAACCTAACTACTAACAAAAGAATGTCACCAGTCACACTCCACCACACCCAATCGTTTCCAATCAGTACTCACAACTATTACCAGTAATCTGGTTCTAATTTTGTTAATTCGATTTCATTGGCAGTGCCCCCTTTTCCTTTCCATTTCAAAAACTTTAACGCATGTGTACACTCTAAGCCTTGTCATAAAGCAGGTTTCGAGTGTGGTTTTTCAAAGTCTTTCTTGATTTTCTCCATCAATTCAGGATTGCACAAAACGTCAATAGCAGTCATGGCCATTGCCTTGCTTGCAATCAAGGTTTTCTCATGTGCAATCTCTGTTATTGCTGCTGTTGTGAATGCATGAGAATGGTTCACTGCCTTGCTACCAATACTGTACATCGGGTGAATTGAAGGAATTATCTTGGACACATTGCCCATATCTGTTGATCCATTTACTCCTTTGCTAATTAGTGGACCAAATGTTACTCCTAAGGTCTTCACATTTGCTTGGTAGAGGTCAGCAAGTGTCGAATTAGTATCTAAGTTGGAATAACGTACTGGATCCCACTCAATGGACACCTTACATCCTTAAATTGAGAAAGAGCGATACAGATTAGTCAAAACTAAACCTGAAGTAAGGTTGAATCTATTCCAAGGCTAAGGCTTAGGATCAAAAGCCAGATAACTCTATGGTGCTGATGCTTAACTCAGGCCAGTGTCTGTAATAGGTAGGTAGGTAGGTGGTAACTTTATTTAAACACCTGACGGTAAATTCATCAGAAATACAATTATAAAATACTAATGGTAATAAATACAATACTAATAACTAAAACAATACTAATCTATACTAAAATAACTCTGCTTTACATGAATGTCGTGTGCTATAAAAAGTAAAAAGCTAGTTTAAGACTAAGAAAAATGACGTCGGCAACCAATTCAAAAACCATTGAGAGTTTGTGCTTGCCGCAAATCAGGTGGTAAGCTGATCAAGCACGGCACCTTGGTAAGAAGCAACTGCTCATTGCCAACTATTTTACACCCTAGATCTTGGGTGGGGTAGAGAGAAGCTCTGTAAGAGTTTAATGGTATTTCCCAAAGACCCCAGCCAGAAGTTATACTTTGACTGCGCAATCCAGAGGCCAATGTGCTACCCATAGGGTGCCCATATCTACCTGTGAAATACTAATGTACATGCACTCTTACCTTTACTACGTTATTAGTTTTATGTGACTTAAAAAAGTCATGTCTGGTCATCCACGACAAGTAGATTTTCATTTTTGGCAAGAGACTTTTCATACTCACTTACCCAATGGGAAAAGGGGCACAGGCAAGTTGTCTGCCACCTATGGCCCAATTAATGTGCACCCAAGGCAACCATTTCCCTGAACAACTTTAACAAGCATTTAAATAGACTACGAGCAGTCCCTATTTTTTCGCAGGGTTCGTCGAGCTTGAAGCAAAAAATTTTTCGAAGAGTCCGTCGAGCTTGAAGCGAAAAAAAGTGAACGCGAGGGGGGAGGAGGCAAGACGAGAAGCGAAAAAAATAGGGACTACCTGCAAAGCCACAGCGTTTGACCTTTCACAGCCGAGTGATTTTTGGCTTCGATTTCAAATCTAATTTGCCGTGTCCAAAAATATTTCCGCATTTTTGACATATTGTCAATTGACACCGCTGCACTTAGTTGGGTTTGTCACGCATCAAACTCAAAACTTTTTCGATGAATCGCCTGCAAAGTTTTATCTCTGGCGATTTATTCAGTTCCAGCAATGTTGTCTATGGGCTACTAATGTAAAGGCAGCTTGATGTAAGTGTTTAAAGTGTTTCTGTTTATTTCCGGCATGTAATTAACGAAGCTCGCGCTGTAATTAAACAGCCATTGTTTTGTTTATGAGCCTTGAATTTTGGTGGAATAAAGCTACTTTTGGTTGAATTCTTCTCTATTATTTTCGCTCCGTACTTTGGCAGACTTGCTGCACATACACTGAAGTAAAAATTTTCTTCGGATATGCAATTTTGTAGCGACAAAGTAAGTCTCAAGAGGAGATTTTGAGAGCTAATATGACATGCAAGCTAAAGTGTTGACAACGTGTTGACATCTTGCTGTCAACGCTCCAAGCGTTAGCCAATCATATTTTTGCGTTGTGAGAGCAACGCATAGTTCAAACACTGTGGCTTAGCGGGTAGTCCCTATTTTTTTTTCGCTTCTCGCCTCGCCCTGCCTCCTCCCCCCGAGCGTTGACTTTTTTTTTCGCTTCAAGCTCGACGGACCCTGCAAAAAAAATAGGGACCGCTTGTAGTCTAGCATTTAAAATGCAAAAAAAGTTGTTCCTGCAAGCTGAGTCAAAGTTGACCCTAGGTGATTACAGTCACACCCACATTATGCAAATATTCAGTTATTCCCGGCCTTCTTTCATTCATATGATAACTGTGGGCATTACTGAGCTACATTTTGTCATATCGATATGAATTTGTGCTTTGAAACCTAAAATCTAGTTATTACATGAAACTTGGCATGCTGCAAGTTGTCCCAGGTAGGCGAGCCAAAGTGTTTATATGAGAAAAGTTGCCCCACTTGCCAGGGTTACCTTATCTGCCAAGGCCAGACAACTAACCCACTGGAATTGTCTCACCCCCCGAGACGAGTTCCCTTTTTTCGGGTAAAAGTTTGTTGAATTTTTCAAAGAAAAAATTTAAAAGTTAGCTTGGCGAGGGTAACTCGGGGGAAAGGTTGTCTCTGGTACCCCAGACAATATAAACAGGCCCTTAAACATGATTTTTAAATAAAAAAGTTAACAAAGAGAAGCATGCAACTGCCATTGGTAAACACAATTTGAGAAGTGCTTGTCCAAAGGGCAAGCTGGAATTAAGGTTTCTTTTAAAGTGTATATGACACCAAATGTTTTATTTCGTTTTTTGTTCATTTAACAGTTTCAGTGTTCAAAATCTTTCAAAATATTTTGAAATGCCTTTCTTCCCGTTCAAATGGTACGTCACATGACCTTTGTGATGTCTTCTTGTTTGATGAATTTTCAACATGGCTGAGAGTGAAGGGAAACCAATTCGAAGAGGTGGATGATATTGTATCTCTGTCACTAGACATTTCTATGCTCACAACCAAGCTAAGTTTTACCTTTAATTTTTTTTTGGACAGATTTTAACTGAATCCCTAATCTAAGCATATCAACGAAAGAAAAAAAGCAAATAAAAGATTTTGTGTTTGGATGACTGCTGCAATTACTTACCAGTGGCTGACGCTGCAGCTTCAAAACAACTTATGACCTTCTTCTTCAAAACTGCAAGTTCCTCATCTGTTGGAGCTCTCATGTAATACTTAAGCTGAGCACGGTCAGGAATGATATTAGGTTTAACACCCCCCTCTGTGATAATGCTATGAACACTCCATGTGGGCTTTATCTGTTGCCGTAGCACACTAATGTTGTTATAAGCCATGACTGCTGCATCCAATGCATTGATTCCTTCCCAAGGGAATGCCGCGGCATGGGCAGCATGACCTTTGTACGTAACTGTGGCACCCTCAAGGGCTGTCTCTTTTGGCTTAAGGTCATCGTAAGGGCAAGGATGGACCATCATGCATAAGTCTATATCTTTGAAACATCCATTTTTGATCATCAGAACCTTGCCCCCGCCTCCTTCCTCAGCGGGAGTTCCAAGAAGAACTATTTTCACTTTTGGTTTCTTATTGACTGCCTCCAAAGCAATCTTGAGACCTGTAAACAAATTGAAAGTTTGAAATTATGGCACCATGGCATGATTAGCCCCATCAAGATTGGGAGAGAGATTGTAATCTATATTACCACTGACTTTAATGAAAATATGCACCTGTAGTGGAAACAAATTAGATGACGAATGGCATTAATTTTCTCTGAATTTGATGTTTCCAAGGCAACCATATTTTGACAGGTATATTTGCCAAATATTTTCTTAATATTCCTGTTTTCTTTTTATTATTATTTTTATTAGCCTGCGTGGCCGGCATTCAAAGGGGAGGGAGAAGGGAAGTTTGAGTGCAAAGCGTGAGCGAGGGAGAGCACGAAGCGTGATCAAATGATCGCGCTTCGCGCTTGAACTTCCCTTCTCCTTTCCCTTCGGACGCCGGCCACGCAGGCTACATGTATATTTTTATTGAAAACTTCAACTTTATGGCTTCTTGTAGCAAGTTACAGTTGAAGATAATTTTGGCATCCTGATATTGGTTTGATTGTTATTTTAATAAATTTTTATAGGTTTGGTGGCTGACAAGTCCCCAGTCTTCTTTTGAGTCCGTCTTGAGTCGACTGCTGAATCTTGCAATTTTCGCATAAGAGATGACTGGGGACCAGTCAGGGTTTGGTGGTATGTAGTCACGTATTATGATGAATAATAGTTAAAAGTCCCCCCCCCCCCCCCCCCTCTCTCTCAGGGTGTTCCGGGAAAAACGTCGGCATTTTTAGTCGTCAAGGTCTCGTTTAGGGTTGCTCGCAAAAAAATTATATAAACTTATCAGTTTTAAAAAGATAGTAAATACCCGACGTTACTAATCGAACAGTTCGGTAATCGAACTTGATCGAACTGAATCGAACTTAATCGAACGATTCGGTTCGATTAGTTCGATAATCGAACAGAATCGAACCCAAAACTTTGTGTGAGAGAGTTCGATTCCGTTCGATTTCCGAACTAATCGAACCAAATCGAACTTAATCGAACACAAAAGACAAATCTTAAATTCACCCTCATACAACCAGATAATTGAACAGTCTGTCTAAGTAACAGTAATAAATGAATAAATTTTTTATTTATGGACTTTCGGCAAAAAAACCCGAAACGCAAAGTTCAACAGACAATAGAAAATAAATCCTCCTTCACTCTAGTTCTATTTCATGTTATCAACCTATGGAGTCCCAAGTAGTCTGCGTAGCTGGCGATTTCGTCGGAAAGCACGCGTGGGAGATTACTGCGAAGACTCGCCTTCTTTCACTTTGCCGATTGTTTCTAGCGACCTTGCCGCTCACTCGCTCCCCAACAAAACCGTCAGCTGCGCACACTATAACCCAAGCAAAATATTATAAACTGAAACAATGCTAAAAAACTGTTTTCAAGTTATTTGACATAAGTTAACCTAACTGCAAAAAACCCGTCCTTGAAAGCGGAATTCGTTACTTAAGATTATGAGATCTAGATAACGTGCGATAAATGAAACCGCCATATTTGCAAGGAAAGCAATTAAAATTAGCAACAGAGTCGTTAACAGTATGGCAATCTCTAAAAAAAATTCAGCGATTTCAGCACATAAAAGGTCGCTCAACAGCTTAACACATGCAAAAAATCCTTCAATGAACTTAAACATGTTCACATCTACAGAGGTGGCTAGAAAAAACAATATAATGATCAATATCTTTAGCAAGCGATGCCGTCTAGAATCAAAATAAATAACTTGAAAACGGCATTCTGTTCTAAGGACACTGTTGAGCAACTTCTCTGAGCCATCAGCTAGGTCGTTTCCTAGTCTGTCTTCTTCGCTCAATGTTTGCTGTTCTGTGAATTCCTGTGTTATGGTCGCTTGCAAGCAAACGTCGACTTCTGTAGATTCAGTACGATTTTGTCGTTTATTTCTTTGCTCGCGGACTTTGTTTATAAGAACTTGTTTTTTATCAGATGTTTTGAAGGGTACTCCTGATTTGGTTAAGATTTCGCGAAGAATAGCAACAGTCATATCTTCAGGATCACCCGCCTTTTTTTGCTGGAGCCTGCTTTCTTTTTCTCTTCAATCTGCCTTTTTTTCTCAATTTCTCTCATTTGGGGAAGTAGCTTTGAGAGATTCTCGTGATCTTTTTCCGATAATGTGATTGTTCTTTCGTCGTTTATTGTCACCGTGATGGGGCTTATACATTCCTTGTAATTACACCAAATATACTTCTTACTTTCTCTGTAATTTCTCGATAGTTTGGTGTCATCGCCTTCCACTGTCCTGATTTCATCGAGTGTCAAAACACACAGCTCTGTAAAGCCCTGCTGCTTTTTAGACTCTTTACGATCGATTATAAGCAAGGGGAATAACGAAGAAGTCCTAAAACCTCGCAACATTCGTACAACCTTTCCAATTACAAGTCCTGTACTTGGACGGAAAATAGCAACATATGATTCCAGACTTAATGTATCAGAATGAAGAGTCTCTGTTTGTTTCTCTATAGAATCATAAAAGTTTGCCCTAGAAGTTGTCATCCAGTGCGCAATTCTTCCAGAATTTGGTTTATAAACTTTTCCTTCTTGCAGTGAAAGGAAATGTGCTATATGGAATACCTGGCCGTCATACTCTACATAGTTTTCGTTTGACAACAATCTGTTATGAGTTTCTTCGAAAGGAGGGTTAGCGATATTGTCTCTTTCTAAAACCCCGCCGTCTTCAGCAGTTACAGTCACTTTATCGGTGAACAGGTCATCAGAATCATGATTCGGACATACGAATTTGTATCTTTCACGTTCTGGCCAATTCGGGAGGAACTAAAATGGTAAGCAGTTTATTGTAAGTTTGACATTTGACACAAAGCTTCTCGGCCGAACAATTATTTTCTAGGAGGTAAATCCTAGAGTTAATCACTGTTTTAATCCCGTACATTTTAAATTTTTAGTGTGGTTACTGGACAACCATTTGACGATCCCAGAGGACGCTGGCGGGTTGGCGGGGGAATAAATGTTCCACTCAAGGTCCAAGTGCAGATGACGAGAACTAAAGCCAGAAACCTATCGAGAGCCTTGAATCAAATTGGAGTACAAAACACGTTGAAAGAATGTGAAGAAATAAGCGACAAACAGTAATAAAATTGACATCAATTTCCTTTCTGTTTATTTATTCGTTGTTCTGGGCTAAACAACCGCGCCTGTGACACTCGTATTCACACCCGTTTATTGGGAACATACCGCCATTTGCAGCCAAATGTAATTAGACCGTGAATTTTACGACCGTTGTTTTTTAATCAACATCCATTTTCCATGATTTTCAAATCGAACCCAGTCGAACTTAATCGAGCCTAATCGAACTTAATCGAACGTTCGATTTAGTTCGATTACTCAAAATTTTTTGTGAGAGTTCGATTCTGTTCGATTACCGAACTTAATCGAACCTAATCGCGTGATTACAGTTCGATTCAGTTCGAGTAAGTTCGATTAATCGAACGTTCGATTTGGTTCGATTAGTAACGTCGGGTAAATATGAGAGAAAATGATCATTTATGCTCACCTAATGCTGCCGCTACACCAGATTCAGCGATCAGATTGTGTCCACAAGCGTGTCCCACTTCTGGTAAAGCGTCATATTCACTAATCAGACCAATTGTTAAACCTCCATCTTCACCGCTTTCAGCACGAAAAGCAGTCTCCAAAGTGTAATGGGGGGTCACATCGAAACCTCGCTCCGCTAAAAACTCCGTCAGTTGATCATGAGCGTACGTCTCCTTAAAACATAGCTCTGGGTTTTCCCATATGCTTTTGTTTAGATCATATCAGTCAGAAGAATAGACATCGATCGCTTCCTTTGCTTTTTGCTTCAGAATTTCTGCCTGATCGCTCGCCATCTTTGCCGCACGCAACAATCGCGAGCGAGTCACTATATGACGTTCTACATGACGTACTTAGACCGTAACAACAGGTGGGAGCGCGGGCGCATCATCCCGGAAGTGTTTTGTTCTGGGCTTCTGGCCCCAGTTGTTCGAAGGCTTTCCACCGGATAAATCACTATCCGATGGATAGCGTAGTATGATTTGTTGACTTGTCTACTGGATAGCGGTTTATATCCAGTGTATAACCCGATGTATAACGTTATCCGCCCTTTGAACAACTGGGCCAAGAAGGTTTGAAATGATATAGGGGGTCACATTCGCGGGGGAGGGAGGGGGGGGGGGGGGGTAGGCTTTTATAGATTGTGCTCCTAAAAGTGGCATATTATGCTACTAGCAGTGCTCAAAATTTTGCCAAATTATGCAAAAATTATGCCAGAATTCCCAAATTATGCTTCTGATTTCCGAAATTATGCTCACAAAATGACGTAGATTCTATACATAGAGGTGCGCAATAACGACACCAAATTATGATGTTTTTTAAATAAACTGTTGTTGTAAATTTATTTGTGTTTATGGCAGTTTATCACGGCCGTCAGCTGTCCAAATTAGCTGCTCGCATTTCTAAACCGTTTGTAAAATGCCTCCAACGACTTAACAATCACAATTGTATAGCTAAAACACGCATTGCAAGAACAAACTACCTAAATTTCATTTATTTCTGTAGAAAGTACACCATATTTACTACATTTTATGAATTTATGCTCCAAAAAGTGCTAAAAATTGCTAATTATGCCGTGGCAGTGCTCGTTTCACAAATTATGCTTTTTAGCTCCAATTATGCCAAAAATTATGCTAGCACAATCTATAAAAGCCTACCAAAAAGTCGCTAACCGCGCACGGGCAAATACGAATCTTTATAAAAATCGCTTTACAAATACTTGAACGGATAGTTCAGTTTTAAGACACTTTTTTTTTCGTTTAGCTGGGCGTTAATTAAAGCTGATAGAATTTATGTACCTTATCTAAGGATCACACCAGGAACAAAATGCCAAAAGGAACAAAAATGATACCCTATTTAAGGACCGAGAACCTCAAAAACCATACCGTATCCCGCGGCACATACCTATATAGCCCACATAGGGGAGTACCCCCCCCCCCCCCGCATCACATTGAACCTTCACTCCGTCAGTTGATCATATTAAATATCAAGCAGTTCTTTAACTTTCCGTCTGCTTCAGGATCTCGCTAGCGTCCTTTCCTAAAAAAAATCAAGGAGAGGGGAGGTAGCCCGGGACCTGGTGGGCCATGTTTAGCTGATTATGCCACCTTTTAATATACTAAACACCGAAAATCCCTACGCTATCCAATCTTTTTTAGAACTGTATAATTTGCTATTTGTGTTTTCGTTGCAACGATGATTTTATTTACGTCTAAGAAGGCCTCTTATCAGTTTTCCGGCAAAAGATAGCCTATTCTAGACCAAAACTCTCTGATTTCTATATCCTATCCCAGACTGAACTGCTCGAAAACCATACATGTCCCCTTCAAAGAACCCTCAAAGCGGCACATACCAGTACCTAAATAGCTCATAGATGGGAGTGCGCCATATAGGGGGGGGGGGGGGGAGGCGGATGTACACAGGCTGGGGTCTTGCCTGAGCCTGATATGAGCGCTCCCAAAAAACTCAGACCCTCTGGATGCTCAAAAACTCAGACCGGAAAAAACAGACAGACAAACCTGGAGAAGTAATGCATGAAAGGCTGGGGAGGTTTTTTGAGGAAATCTAAACTCGTCAAGCAGGAAAGGGACGCCAAAAGCAACATCTCCTGCCTGGTCCCTAGGCGCCGATCGGCCAGATGGTTAAGGTGGTAAGGCCGGATAACAGGGAGCCGAGCGCTAGGGTTGATTGTTAGGTTGCGGTCCATTTCCCTATCATCATCAGACTCACATCGCCTGGAAATCAAACCCTGGCAACATTGGTGACCTGAGTGCTCTCACCACTTCGCCATCCCGATTCCTCTTCCCCTTAGCCTGCGTAGCTGGCGGTATTGTTGGATTTAAATGCGTGCACAAGCAAGCGGCGAAGCCGCGACAAGCCACTCGCAGCTGTGCCGCTCGTTGTCGCAGCTTGTTCACACATTAAAACCTTACAAAAAAAGAACAACGACCAGTTGTTTCATTGAGATGGACATCTAGCAAAATGCAAACACTTGAATGACTTTGTAGTAATAATAAATTAAGTCCTGTAGTATACTAAGATGAACATGCATGTATGTAGTTTTGAGTTCTTGCAAACTGAAACTTAGATTTACATAATTATACACACAATGAAATGAAGCTTTGTCAGCAAATACAAAACAGGGCTTGAAAAAAAATTATTAAATGTATATGGATGTTGATGCCTATTTTAGTATTCTGGAGAGAAAAGTAGCTTCATTTGTGTAATTCTAAAAACAGGGTGTTCAAGGAACACTTTACAGTCTCAGATCAACTCTTACTGTAATTAGAGAGCTCTGCCGCTTTTGCTATCCTCTGATGCCTTCAGAGGATAGCAAACAATGACCGTTTTTATGCTAGAGAAGTTAAAGCTGTCTGAGACGTTAAAGCTGTCTCGAGACGACATTAACGTCTAGTATAAAAGGCTTTTTTTTATTTTTTCTGAAAAGCCGTCTACTAAATACGTCCCGTTTTAATAGCCGACAACTTTAACGTCTTAGATATTAAAGACGTCTAGACGACTTTATCGTCTCTAGCATAAAAACGGCCAATAATATATAAAAACCTAACTACCAACAAAAGAATGTCACTTGCCACACTCCACCACACCCAATCGTTTCCAATAAGTACTCACAACTATTACCAGTAATCTGGTTCTAATTTTGTTAATTCGATTTCATTGGCAGTGCCCCCTTTTCCTTTCCTTTTGCAAAACTTTAACAAGTGTACACTCTAAGCCTTGTCATAAGTCAGCGTTCGAGTGTGATTTTTCAAAGTCTTTCTTGATTTTCTCCATCAATTCAGGATTGCACAAAACGTCAATAGCAGTCATGGCCATTGCCTTGCTTGCAATCAAGGTTTTCTCATGTGCAATCTCTGTTATTGCTGCTGTTGTGAATGCATGAGAATGATTCACTGCCTTGCTACCAATACTGTACATCGGGTGAATTGAAGGAATTATCTTGGAAACATTGCCCATATCTGTTGAGGCATGTCCTTCATTGCTTAGTGGACCAATTGTTACTCCTAAGGTCTTCACATTTGCTTGGTAGAGGTCAACAAGTGTGGAATTAGTATCTAAGTTGGAATAAGGTACTGGATCCCACTCAATGGACATTTTGCATCCTTAAAAATAAGAAACAACAATACTGATCAGCCAAAACTAAAATTGAAGTTAGATTGAATCTATTTCAAGCCTAAGCCCAAGGATCAAAAGCTAGACTATAACTCTCACAGTGCTGGTGCCTAATTCAGGCCTGCGTCTGTAGTAAGAAGCATCTGGAGGTGGTACTAGTACTACTCCCCGTGGATGGGATTCTAATCCATTGCAATTTACCCCCTAGTATTTTTGGTAATCACGTATTTACACCCTAGAAGAGGGTCTCAATGGGGTGGTGGCTTTTACGGTTAACGGTTAAAGTTTTGGCTTTTTTACGGCTAACGGTTAATTTATTTCCATAACGGTTAACAGACGTTAAAAGTTAATTTTCATTGTTTTAAAAAGTTAAAAATTAATTTCCAGTATTGAAAAACATATTTTAGGTCTCAGGGCCATTCTGAGACGATGAAGTGAACCAGTTTGGTTTATTTATAATTACTGACCGCTTTTTTACGGTTAACGTATTATTTTTACGGCTAACGGTTAAAATTGTCCAATTTTTACGCCTAATGGCTAAATTTTTGGCCGTTTTACGGCTAACGGTTAACCCCATTGAGACCCTCCTAGAACTTAGGTGGGGTTGAGAGAGTTTAGTAAGTACCTGTCCCAATTGGCAAGGGCCCAGACAAGTTGTCTGCCAACTAAAACAAGTTTTTAAAATAAAAAATAAATAAATAAATAAACTACAATGAGCATGCAACTGCTCTGGGCAAACAAAATTTGAGGAGTCCTTACTGTGGCCACCCAACAAACTTTTTTACAAGTGTCATTTTGTAATATTTTACATTTACACTGCGTTTTGTTTACAAATACCGGTATGATGTAACTTAACCTGCGATCAGGCTTTCTTTTTTTCGCGGCGGAGGGAAGGAGAAAAAAAGGAAAGCCTGATACAATTACTTGTCAAGTCGTCTGCCGCCCCTAATTAAAATATCTGTCAACGTCGTTGAGAATGTCGGCGATGCCATCAGATATTAAAGCGTGATTAGCGCCTTCAAATTATTTTTTTACTCTCACGAACATGTGTTAGAATTACCCTTTTTGAACGAGCTGATCGGGTGGTTTTTAAAATTTGTTTTCTGCAAAGGCTGATTTTGTGTAAGGCTCATAATTCCAAGGTCGTAGTTTTCGTCACTGGCACGATCGTCTGGCGTCTTTGGTGGTGTGATGTAATACCCTTCGACACCACTGGTGATAGATCACGCTCTTACCGAATCCCATCGGAAGCATAGCCAAAACATCTTTTCTTTCACAAACTATTCGCCGAATACACTCCCTTAGTTCGTCTTTAAATGTTTTGTGAACAAAACTCTTGAGAGATTTTCTAAAACCTAGAAGAACTTGCTTTCTACTTCATTCCGCTCAACACCCGCCATGATAACAATCATCTACCATTGTTTTTGTCTACGTGCGATATTTTTGGACCGGAAATCAGACTTGAACTCCATTAGCCAATCAGGATAGAGTTTTAATGCTGCCTTTTGTTTTCCGGCCAATCAGAAAAAAGTCCAGATTCTGGACTTTTTACAGACGACTCGACAAGTAATTGTATCAGGCGTTCATTTTTCCGTTGACCCCTCCTGCGAGAAAAATAACGCCTGATCGCAGGTTAGATGTAACTAGAAACAGGACACAGAAACAGCGAGGATCGAAATGCACCAATCACAGCTGTTGAAAACCAACCAATCACAACGTGGCAGCGTGCTTTATAAGTTAACGCACAACCAGTCGACCTTATCGCCTGATGAAGACTAGCAGTGTGCAGTCGAAACGTTGCGATCTCTATCACACGTGACTACGTCGTGAGACAAACGAAAAAATACTTTATTATGATGTAACTAGTAGCTATTTGATCACATTCAACACTGCAACTGGGCATGTTCATCAAACAAATAAGAATATTAGGAGAGCACACTTGTAAGAATAGTTTGTTGGGTGGCCACGGTAAGGGGCATCGCTCTGTAGTTTGAATGAATGGTGCAATGTTTTTGATCACTTACCTGTGGCTGATGCTGCAGCTTCAAAACAATTTGTGACCTTCTTCTTCAAAACTGCAAGTTCCTCATCTGTTAGGGCTCTAATGGCATAACGGAGCTGAGCACGATCAGGAATGATATTAGGTTTAACACCCCCCTCTGTGATAATGCCATGAACAAGCCACGTGGGCTTCATCTGCTGTCGCAACACACTTATGTTAGTATAAGCCATGACTGCTGCATCCAGTGCATTGATTCCTTCCCATGGGAATGCCGCAGCATGGGCAGCATGACCTTTGTACGTAACTGTGACATCCTGACAGGATAAAAACACTGGCTTAAGCCAATCATAAGGGCAAGGATGGACCATCATGCAAAAGTCAATGTCTTTAAAGCACCCATTGTTGATCATCAGAATCTTGCCACCGCCTCCTTCCTCAGCAGGAGTTCCAAGAAGAACTATTTTTACTTTTGGCTTCCAATTGACTGCCTCCAAAGCAATCTTGAGACCTGTAAACACAAAACCATTTGAAATTTTGAAGTTATGGTACAATGTCCAATCTGCTATCAATGATACTTTTTAAGGCAAGAAAACACATTAGATGAAGGATTACATTTAATCTTTTTCTGAAGTTGATGCTCCCATGGTAACCATGTATGTTTTCACAAATTTTGAATTTTCCTGCTTTTTATTATTTTTTAACTAAAAGCTTCTTTTTGCAGTAACTTGCATTTGTATATAACCACAGCAACCTTTTATTGTTTTAACTGAAACTTTTATTCAGTTTAGTTTTGGTGAAAGGAAAGATGAATCCTTCATTAACAAGGTTTTAGCACTCTGTACTCCATAGTTTTGTGTTTAAGGGCCATTTAAAAATTCTATAGTGTTTCTCTTTTTCGTTTAAGTCCAAAAGATGGTATTTTTAGTGTTCAGAGGCCTTGGAAGTTTGTAAATACGTGCCCCATGGCACCATTATTTTCTTGTACATTTTCAACGCACAGAATTAGAAAACCTTCTTTCTAGGACCCCAAGAGTTGCCTAAAAATATGCGCAGAAAACAAATTCTGATTGGTTTTTTTGCCTTTATTATCTATAGAACAATAGGAGAACCAAAAAGTCTCCAGGGAGGGAGGGAAAGGACATTTGTCACGATGCACGTTTTACGGGCGGTTACCAGTGGCACATGCATTTTAGGGGTGGTTTTTGCACAAGCAGTTACGGGCCTAAATCCCCAAATAATCTTTAGTTATGACCCCCAAATCACTTTTCGTTTAACAAGAAAAGTGATTTTGTATCCCGGCGTGCCCAATCGATGAAATTCGATAATCGATAAAATCAATTGTAATCGATAATAATCGATAGCAGTTAATCGATTGATATCGGAAATCGATGAAAATCGATGAACCAAAGAGTTGTGAGTATCGATTTTCATCGATTTTCATCAATTGTCATCGATTTTTATCGATTATATCGATTGTCAGCTGCAATCGTTTAATAATGATTTCAGATACGTTTGCGCTAGGCATTGGTAATTGAGTCTAACCTATTGCATTTTTTTCCTTTTCACAAAAAGTGATCTATTGTGCAATTGCTGCTTTTCCTCTAAATGTGTAAAAATTACGAAACACTTGATTGAAAGTGTGTTCAAAACTCTCTTCGAAATGTTTAATTAGTTGAAACCCGTGATTTGTGGACAATACCCTCTAAATAGCCCTCCATAATCTCTGATGTGAACAGACACGGATTCGTTAAACAACGTTTCCTGAAATTACCAACTTCTTCAATTAAGAAGAGACCCTGCCATTTTCCCCTTTTTCCACGTATAGACTGACTTCACTCGGTTCGCAGGAGCTTCCACTGGTATCCAACTCTACCGGGAGTCTTGGATGTTGCTAGCTCTTTTTTATTTTGTAATCACGAAAAGGCGATTTAAATTCCATCATAATGGGCATTCGTGGTAGCCCTTCACAATAGCCTCTATTATTAGTACGTTCATTTCGTGCTTTGTTTGACTCGCAGAACTTCGATTTGACTAAATTAGTGAAAGGATGCGTAACGTATCGCCTTACAAATGTTGCAAGAATTGATAAATGGTTCATTTATTTATTATAACCAATAATAATCGATAAAATCGATAAAAATCGATACAATTAAGAGGACGTGAATTGTGAGTATCGATTTTCATCGCTTAATGGAACCAATCGATATTAATCGATTGATTTTTATCGATTATATTGATTATATCGATTGGTTTCCGATGATCGATTTTCATCGATTGGACAGGCCGGGTTTTGTATGTACCTCCAATTTTGTACATGGAGATGCTAAGCTTGTACTAACAGAAAAAGATCATTTCTGCTTACCTAACGCCGCCGCTACACCAGATTCAGCGATCAGATTGTGTCCACAAGCGTGTCCCACTTCTGGTAAAGCGTCATATTCACTAATCAGACCAATTGTTAAACCTCCATCTTCACCGCTTTCAGCACGAAAAGCAGTATCCAAAGTGTAATGGGGGGTCACATCGAAACCTCGCTCCGCTAAAAACTCCGTCAGTTTATCATGAGCGTGCGTCTCCTTGAAAGATAGCTCTGGGTTTTCCCATATGCTTTTGTTCAGATCATATAAGTCAGAAGAATAGATGTCAATCCCTTCCTTTGCTTTTTGCTTCAGAATCTCTGCCTGATCGCTCGCCATCTTTGCCGCACGCACGAGTGACTACATTACGGATACATGACGTACATTGCATTTGGATGGTAACAGCCGATGTGAGCGCGGGCGCATCATCGCGGAAGTTTTGTCTTGAAGGTGTGTGGTATGGGGGAGGGGGGGGGGGGGCTGGAAAAGAGGAGCACCGTAAGTTAATCATTAGCGTTAAAACATAGCTTTGGGCTTTAGATCACAAAAGTCAGAAGAATAGACGTCAATCGCTAACAGCGGATTTGAGCGCTAGCGCATCATCCGCCGAATTTAAGTCACCTCAAAACTTTGCATGGACCTTTGCACGAGGTTTATTTTATTTGATATATGTTCTTTCAATTGTTCCTTTCACTTATTTTATCAAGCGTTTTGAATGTGTCGACGCAGGAGGGTGTATTTTAAAGGCGTGGATACAAGCCAAGGAGGATTGAAATATTATCCCACAATGCAACGCGACAGGGAGATATTAAAAATCAGCAGGTCACGTTGGGCGGTGGATCCAGACCGGCTTCCACCGTTTTACCGAAATCGTCCAATTTTTAAAAAAAATGTTTGGTAGCTGGATCAGGAACCATCAATGAGGTCGGGAATAAACCAAGGCACGGTTTTTTAGTAGATTTCATCTTAGGCCGGATAAGTAGAAAAAAAGAAACAAATCGTCAGTCGCGTCGTCGTGGGTTGTTCTTCACAATTGCGCGCAGTGTTGAATATAGTGAACACACACTTCAGCAACATTTAGCAACAAAGTAACAATAGTTTAAAAAAGGACCGCGGGAAATTGAACGAGCTAGAATGTACATGATAAGGTAGTTGGGCGGCGGATCCAGACCAGCTTCCACCGTTTTATGGAAATCGTCCAATTTTTTTATTACAAATAAATATTTTTAGTGTTTATTATGTTGAAGAAAATTTCCAAGTCTAAATATCCAAAAAAAAAATAATTTGTTATCATCCTGTCCGAAAATACCCGGAAATGGCACTTTAGGGAGTCAAAATCTATTTTTTTTTGTCGGGGGAGCATGTTCCCAGACCTGGAGGCTCGCGCTTCTGTTATCGTGAAACGGACATCATTTTTCCTGGAGGGGGGTGGTTAGCACTCGTTCACACGGCTCAAAAGGACCCCATTACAGCAGTGAGCCTACCGTCGCACGTCTGGTAGCCTAATTTGCACTCTGGTTAGCCTGATTACCCTATTTTCGGTTAAGGGGAACGCGTATTTTTTGTCCTTGTGAGCCGTACGTGTGAACAAGTGCTAACCGTCATTTTCTCCGCTTGCTTGCTTACCACAAAGAAAAAAAAGAAAGGAAAAAGACTATGGGCGGAGTAACACACGTTGCCGTTGTTGCGCGTAATGATGCAGACTGTGCGCAACAGTGCAGTTCAGCCATTGCACACAATATTGAGCAGTGCTGCTCCGTGTATCCGGACTTTTAAACTGAAGTGACTGTGCTGATGGTCCAAAAAAAACTCAAGAAAATCAAAGGTCTGAAACAACGAGCAGGGTTTGGTGAATATCTTCTGATATATTTTCTTTGACTAAATAAATAAACAAACAAACAAACAAAAACTGGAATGAAGACGTTATTTAATCATGCGACACTGAGCTAACTGACACATAATGCAATGTATATAACAGAAGCATATCATGCATGGTTCTAGGTGATATGCTTCTGATATAATTATAATGCCTTCTCTTAGAAGTGTCATTTTACAACTTTCTGGCCTAGTTTAAAACAAGTTGCGCTATGATAACTTAAAAGGGCTAGTCAATTAATGTAAAACTCATGCTATAAATAAACTACTGTTGCCTTTTTTTTTAAAAAAAAAAGCTGAATTGAATAAACTATCACTGATGAATTGCCATTAACAACTAATATGTTGATCATTTAGTGAGTAATTATGATACTCTGTTATTTCAAATTGGCCTGCATCTAGTTTGCATTTCATGCTCAGGCAATTTCAAAATTACAAGGAAAGTTATCCTCTGAATTAAGTTATCAAATCAAGTGTTACTACTAAATACCCTTAATGACATCTGTAACATGCAACCTCTTGACTAACCTAAAGAGACTGTCCTCGCTCATTACTTATTCAGTTGTAGCATGTGATATCTTAAAGTCATTTCGCACTTTGTCAATCATATCTTGATTGCACAACACATCAATAGCAGTCATGGCCATTGCCTTGCTTGCGGTCAAGGTTTTCTCATGAGCGAGTTGCGTAATTGCTGCTGTTGTGAATGCGTGAGAATGATTGGGCGCTGCTGTGCCGATGGAATACATTGGATGTATGGAAGGAACTACATGAGAAACATTTCCCATGTCAGTTGAGGCCGAGAAATCTGCTTCAGGAGGAAATGTTACCCCTAAAGTCTCTGCATTTGCTTGGTAGAGTTGAGCGAGGGTGTTGTTGTGGTCCAAATGTGAATATCTATCGGAAGACATCCACTCCATAACAACTTTGCATCCTGAGGAAAAAAAGAAGAACTTTACAATTATGGTTTTTACCAAGAAGAGTGCTAATTATATACACTGCAGTGCACACATGATTTCTTTTTCACGGCAATCAATTCAAGTCGAGGAATTGAACTTGCTGACACAGAGAAATTTTTGTTAAGTTAGAGCAATTTTTAATTGAGTGTCCTAAAACCAAAAGCAAAGTAATAATTCTGGCCAATCAGAAAGGACACAGACAATCCAGTGAACCAATCAAAACTCGAAGCAAATACATGTCGCAGAAACGAAGCGCGGGGAAACACGAGACATGATCGGTTTTAGTTTTAATTCTAATTGGCTGAGAAAGTGGCATGAGATTTTTAAACCAAATTATTACTAAGGATAGCAATGCAAAACCAAAGCAAAAGCAAATTACTTTTGACATTCAAGTGAAAACTGCTCTATCACTCTGACCAATCACAAACAGACAATCCAGTAACCTGACATTTTTGAAGCAAGCACATGTAGCTGGCATGAGCGCAGGAAAACAAGTGCAAGCATGTTAAGATTCAGGTTTTGGTTTTACTTCTTTCTGGCTGGTTGAGAAAGTGGCACAAATTTTTGGTAAAAAATGCAAAATAAAACTGAATGCAAATTACTTTAATTCTTCTATTGCAAGTGTTATGTTGTCATAGTCTTTTTTTTAGTCACTCATTACGAGATTTGCATGCCATGTAACTGATGCCTCACCAAAGAATGACAGCCTTTTACGTCATTTCTCCCATGCATGAACAAATTCACTAGCTCTTTAGGCTCAAGTCTCATCCTCGCTCCAAGGGTTTTTCTCCGGGTTCTCTGGTTTCCTCCCCCACAAAAATCAACACTGCTAAATTCCAACTCGATTGGGAAGAGTGGATGAAGAGCCACCCTGTGGAAGTGCCACTGCAAATTCCTATTTATTTATTTTTTATTTACCTTTTTTTATTATCCTAAATAACAGCTTTTATAAGTGTGTTGTATCTAATCAAATGAAAGAACATAAAACATACCAGTGGCTGATGCTGCAGCTTCAAAACAGTTTGAGACCTTTCCCTTCAATACATCTAGCTCCTGGTCAGTCACGGTCCTGATATAACACTGGAGCTGAGCACGGTCAGGAATGATGTTAGGCTTCACACCTCCCTCAGTGATAATGGTATGGACACGCCACGTGGGCTTCATCTGTTGCCGTAGCACACTAATGTTGTTATAAGCCATGACTGCTGCATCCAATGCATTGATTCCTTCCCAAGGGAATGCCGCGGCATGGGCAGCATGACCTTTGTATGTAACTATGGCACCCTCACGGGCTAGAACAACTGGCTTAAGCATATCTACAGGGGAAGGATGGACCATCATACAGAAGTCAATATCTTTAAAGCATCCACTGTTGATCATCAGAATCTTGCCGCCGCCTCCTTCCTCAGCAGGAGTTCCAAGAAGAACTATTTTCACTTTTGGTTTCTTATTGACTGCCTCCAAAGCAATCTTGAGACCTGTAAAAATATAAATGATACAGATTTGTTTACTGCACCTTTCAATACAGGCAACTCTGAAGTTCCAAACCTAACAAATGATATCACTTTTTTTGCAAAAAATCAACAACAAAATGGATCAAAATCTACCAATTACCACATACAAACAGGACCTTTTGAACCCCTTAAAGTGAACTTATGTTAACTGAGAGGTCTGCCTAGATGATTGACAGCAGCAAAAACACAACTTAGTTTGCCTGTTATTGAAAGACACAGTTAAAATTGTCTTCATAAGGTTAATGGTGATGATGATGATAAGTTTTTGATGTTAGGTCCTTTCTGTAATAGGTCCTTTCTGTAATATTTCTACAGAAAAAAATCGGTTATGTGATTGGCTTAATCCATTTGGCTTCTATGACAATCACATGAGTAACAACAATAATTAACAATAACTATTACTGTTTTACAACTATGCAATAATTGAAAACTACGGGAAGCGGAAAGTCAAGATCCCCTGCCCTACCCCCCACCCCCACCCACACCCCACCAATGAAATCGGTCCCATGACCCGTGATGGTGTAGATGTGTGAGTCGAAAATGAACCTAAAACATAACTACCTAATGCGGCCGCTACACCAGATTCAGCGATCAGATTGTGTCCACAAGCGTGTCCCACTTCTGGTAAAGCGTCATATTCACTAATCAGACCAATTGTTAAACCACCATCTTCGCCGCTTTCAGCACGAAAAGCAGTATCCAAAGTGTAATGGGGGGTCACATCGAAACCTCGCTCCGCTAAAAACTCCGTCAGTTGATCATGAGCGTGCGTCTCCTTGAAAGATAGCTCTGGATTTTCCCATATGCTTTTGTTAAGATCATATAAGTCAGAAGCATAGACATCGATCGCTTCCTTTGCTTTTTGTTTCAGAATCGCTGCCTGATCGCTCGCCATCTTTACTGCTCGAGTGACAGACGCACTTGGGAGCGTGACAGCGGATGTGAGCGCGGGCGTAGCTTCCCGGAAGTTTTGTTTTGGAGGGATTAACTCGTCGCCGAGAAGGCCCTAGGGACGAGGTTGGTAGGTTAATTTTTGTTTTGCTAAAATTGTCTGTCAGGTTTAATTTTGTACGTAAAATCGTGCAACCATTCTTGGAGGGAGCTGCATTCATTGGTCCGGGTTTAATCAGGAGATATTTGGGGTGGAAGGGGGGGGGGGGGGGGGGGCCCCCCCCCGCCTCTTCGTGCTATTTTTATTGAAAAATATTATGCAATTTTGCAACATTTTCCCAATTTCTCAAGGTTCCTGCCAGTATTGGGATTGGGAATCCCAATTCCTGCCCTTTCTTCTGATCCCACCTCTTGTGGAGTTCTTGCTCCCGTTACTCCCAGGTCCCCCCCCCTCCCCCAATTTCCCCTGATACTGATTGAAATGATGACCAAAATGATGACAATGTATGGGCTGCACTGAGAACTATTTCCAGCTTAAACAAAATTTTGAACTTTTCTTAACATAGCTTCATCTTCGAATCAGATCTTTTCACCGAGGTTTGGAAAACTTTTCCAAAGATTAAAAAATATCTTTTCCAGATTACTATACTTTTTTGTTCAAACCCTTTACTTTATTATCAATATAAAAAAAATCTTATAACAATGGGGTAACCTACATGTACGCATTTACACAATAATTAAGTCTAATTAACAATTAGACTACGAGCCCGAGTTTTCTATGTGCAAATAGTCAACGAGGCGCAGCCGAGTTGACTATCGCTCATAGATAACGAGGGCGAGTAGTCTAATTGTTTTAGTAGAAACTCTAAAGAATTGCAGTCCAAAACCTACAATTTTATGTACTTTTAAGCCAAAAATCAAGAAAAATTCACCCTTTAAAGAGCAATGCGCGCGCGATTGTTTTCTATCAGCGAATAGAAATCAATGGGAGAACCAATCAGATTCGCGGATTTCCAATAGAACACGACTGAGTTTCTACTAATAAATTATAGATTTGCCTTATATTATGCCATTGAACCATAAATGGCCTAGGGTTGTCTAAACGTCTTTGGCCTATAATTAGTGAGAAAACCATCCAGAGTGTTCATTACCTTTTTACCATAAGGATTTTTCCTAATGGTAAATCTACTATGTTCCCATAATTAATTCTCCTAGATATGTTTAAAACAATATGGCACTTCTGTAACTCACTCAACTTGAAAATGAAATTTTGTTTTGTTCAACTTAAAATTGACTAGTTTTTAACTTCAGTTGCCTTAGGATCTGCATTCATTACTGATTTATAATTTAGCCATGCCACTCAGTCTTTTTTAGTTTGATTATTTACTATTGTGACACAAACAAATACAAAAAGTAGGATAAGGAGGGGGCAAGACCAAAAAGAAACTATAAAGCTTTAATGCATGTGTGTTCGGCCTTTCTGGCCAACTGTCTGCTCGCTGACCATGTCACTCTTTATTTGTAGCATGTGTTATCTTAAAGTCATTTCGCACTTTGTCAATCATATCTTGATTGCACAACACATCAATAGCAGTCATGGCCATTGCCTTGCTTGCAGTCAAGGTTTTCTCATGAGCGATTTGTGTGATTGCTGCTGTTGTGAATGTGTGAGAATGATTGGGAGCTGTTGAACCAATAGAATACATGGGATGTATGGATGGAACAACATGAGAAACATTTCCCATGTCAGTCGAGGCTGGGAAGTCTTCTTGAGGAGGAAATGTTACTCCTAAAGTCTCTGCATTTGCTTGGTAGAGTTGAGCGAGGGTGTTGTTGGTGTCCAGGTTTGAATAACGGGGATGTATCCACTCAATAGCAACTTTGCACCCTACATGGGAAATAAATGGTAGTATGACTAGAATACATGTAGTTACATTGTAATTTAATGTATATTAAATTCAGTAAAAAATACAAGGGGTCTGTGGTTGGAGAGAGGCACTGAGAGTAAGACATCCTCAATTGCCAATGTATAAAGAAAAAAAACATAAATTATTATTATTTTCCAGAAATAATTCTACACCCTCTATCAGTTTTCAAGGGCTCACTGTAAAACAATCACAGTAACTTTTACTGTGATGTTTTAGAAAAAAATAGGGGGTTCTCCGTTTGGTTTAACTGCTCACCCCCACCCTTATGGAAATTCTTGTTTACTTGTAATAACAATAATATTAATTTTTTAAACGTAGCTAGCTTTCCTTTAAAAATTTTGGCGTTTGAAACTTCCCTCCCTCCTGGGAATTTCCAGTGACCTTTCTTGGGTTGCATATGGAAATTTCCTGGAACTGCACATTTTGCACAAAGTTGCAGGAAATTAAGTGCTTGTCTGAATCTTTTTTATAATTTTGTGCATGTATGAAAACATCAATGTTTACTCTTATTACCTGTAGCTGTTGCAGCAGCTTGAAAGCAGCTTGTGACCTTTTCAGCTACTATGTTCAACTCTTTATCATTTGGCGCTCTAATATTGTATGTCAGCTGGGCTCGGTCAGGAATGATATTGGGTTTTACTCCTCCTTCAGAAATGATAGCATGAACATGCCAAGTGGGCTTCAATTGTTGTCGTAATACACTTGTGTTGTTATAAGCCATGACTGCTGCATCCAGTGCATTGATTCCTTCCCAAGGGAATGCCGCAGCATGAGAAGCATGACCTTTGTAAGTTACAATAACATCCTGTTCAGATAAAATAGATGGCTTCAGCACATCAGCTGGGCAAGGATGGACCATCATACAAAAGTCTATATCTTTGAAGCATCCACTGTTGATCATCACAACCTTGCCGCCACCTCCTTCCTCGGCAGGAGTGCCAAGAAGAACTATTTTCACTTTTGGTTTCTGTTCGGCTGCTTCCAATGCAATCTTGAGGCCTGCAAAAATTCAGTAACAGGTATCAATGATGATAAAGTTCATTTTTATCCACTCTCGAACCGAGAGCCTTGTTACCATTTTTTCTTGCCATCAGTCACAAGCAAAAGAGAAGTGCTCTGGAGTTGAGAATAGTTTATATCCTAGTCACATAGTTCATGGGCACTGATGTTTAAGTCCGATGCTGCCACATCTCAAAGTAAAAAGTTAAATTGTATACCCCATATCAAACCAGAAATGGAGAGGATGTTTTATTTTTAAAGTTCCTCCAGAATACTAACCATCCGCTATTTATTTTGGTCTGAGACCGCGCAGGGGTCAGCCCAACCTAAACTTTTCTAGGTATTCCCCCCCTAGGACTGTGTCTCATGTTTTGGGAAATTTTCGAAAGCCTCCCCACCCCCTAGAAGGCACTAGAGAAAAATCACGCACCTCCCCCCCCCCCCCACTCAAAATCGTCATGGCCCCGTCTAGATAAATTTTGAACCCTCCCCTACAACCCTATGTAGCTAATTCAGCACTTGATTACCTAATACCGCCGCTACACCAGATTCAGCGATCAGATTGTGTCCACAAGCGTGTCCCACTTCTGGTAAAGCGTCATATTCACTAATCAGGCCAATTGTTAAACCTCCATCTTCACCGCTTTCAGCACGAAAAGCAGTATCCAAAGTGTAATGGGGGGTCACATCGAAACCTCGCTCCGCTAAAAACTCCGTCAGTTGATCATGAGCGTACGTCTCCTTGAAAGATAGCTCTGGGTTTTCCCATAGCTTTTTGTTTAGATCATACAACTGAGAAGAATGTTGGTCGATCGCTTCGATTGCACGCCGTTTCATCGCAGCCGCCGATTCGTCTGCCATTTTGGGATACACAACTGGCTTGAATACTAGATGTCCTTGCGTTACCAACCTGGTCACGCAACATCGTCGCTATCCCTGGGAACGAAGTCCCGGTAGTCAGATGTGTTCGGATGCCTTGCGCTTTCTGAAGTAAAACTTCCGGTGGTTAGTTACTTTGGCCTTGTACTGCAGACAAAACAAAATTTGAGATGGTAGAACAAAAAAAAATACCAAAAAATTTAACTATGCCAATTGTATGCACCCCATGCTGTAAACCAGGAGCCCATTACGTGTAAAGGTACAGTTACTGTGAAGGAAAGAGTTCAGAGTTGCTCACATACAAGAAAATAATTCCATCGAGAAAAGAGCTACCCAATAGAGAGGGATAGAATAAATTATAATTTAGAACACCCGCAGTCGTATCATATCACGCGTAACAACTAAAAGAGGACAATTCACAGCTCACGAAAGAGACCCTTCACCGCACTCTGTTGCTGTGTCCTCAGTCCTTAAAAAACACGGTTCTTGCAAAAAGTTATTTTCCAATTAGCCATGTTCGAAACGAGCGGGGGACAGGGTACGAGTATTCAATATCGATTGAATTAAAAAATTGGACCTGTTATCTGAAAGAGCATCCAAAAATTAGTAACTTAACCAAATTTGAGAGTTATTTGTATTAAACGCAAAGGTGTGGTTCACTTTTAGAAATCGCTTAAAATAAGAGAGCTTAGTATGGATTGGAGGGACAGCTAAACCAATAACAATCCCATTTTGTAAATAAACTAATTTTTGGATGCTCTTTCAGATGACAGGGTTCATTTTTCTATAAAGCCAATTTTTAAAATTCGTTCCCAGTCCCTTGCTCGTTTAGAACATGGCTAATAGCATGCACATATACCATGTACCATGTAGTTAAGTATGTTTTTAAAAAAAAAAACTAAAAGGAGACGGCAGGTTTCAGAAAAAAAGTCAGTTGATATCAGTGGTGAACAACCCAACTGGTTCGATGGCCCATGTAAAACGGTTATACAAGAGTAAACGGTCATATTAAAAACAATCCTGAAGCAAAACGCTCTAAATAGATGTGCGCCTTTACCCTAAACAAATCTCAGTCACATCACTCGGTAGCATGATTGTTGACTATTGCATGTTCAAGGTTTAATATACGTAAAACTGGGGACGATCTTCACTGCCAGTTCCATATCATCCTTTCCTAGTCACGGTATAAACAGTGGTAAGCCACAAGAGGCCGGGGGGGGGGGACTCACGGAAGTGGGAATATTAACCCCCCTATATAACGTACGAAGTGTGTATGTACCAACCCAAACGATGTGAGTTTGAGCTGTTTTAGCTACAATAGTCACGGGGTTGTAGATTTTGCCTTTCGTCAGAGATAGGTTGTAATTGTTCCAGATAATATTCCTCCACTTTACAAAAGAGAGAAAAGTAGCAAAGGAAAATAATTTATGTGTTGCACTCTTTCACTCAATAAGTTAAAGTTTTCCAGAAGCGTGCGGTAAACGCCCCCACCAATAATTCCGAGGGCTTATCCCGTTCTCCGCAGGGATTTTCCAGGGCATAAATCCGAGAAAAGATTAGCTTGGAACGTCGATCAAAACAAAACAGCATGGCTAATTTCTATATTTTGACCACGCCCTCTATTCCAGTGTACCCGAAAACAAACATTGAGTATTTCGCAAGTTCTCCACTTGAGGGAAATCAAAATAAAAGCTTAGTAAAGACTGCGGACTGTCAAGTTAACTGTTACCTCGAGTTCAGATGACACTGTTTACTCCTTTAAAAAACACAACTTTGCACCAAAATGTGTCCTTCGCTGTTGCTGTCTAGCTTCCTTGTATTGGCGGTCTTTACGGTGAGTTACAATATATCTAGATAATGGCACAAAAGACAATGCGTCTTTCGTAAACTGCTGCGGTATATCAACAGTCGCGTATCGCAGGAAAAGACAATCGGCCTCAATCAGTGGATCAAAGACCGACATGAGTTTTTAAACAGTCTTTTCCAAGCATCTGCTCAAATTAAATCGAATCGAGGTAAGGAATGGCGTGTAAAAAAGATTATAAGCGCTTTGTTGTCGAGGATGTAAGAAGGTCTTAACGAACTCAAGCTCGCACAAATTGGACATTATAAGCGGTTCGTGCAGGTTGCTTCTCAGTTTGCGCTGAAAGAATATCCGCCGTCCACACATTGTTATGAAAAAGGCAAGCGATCAATCGTCAAAACAAGAAAGGGAGTATGTATAAAAGGGAAATTGTCCTAAGACTTCCCTCTTGAGTTGCCGTGTCAGTGGTGCTTACAGCTATTGTTCCTAAGTTTTATCAACATCGAGTTCACCTTTATAGCATAAATACACCGTCAAGCATACAGTTGAATATGCCTCAAAAGAAAGAAAACCTGGATCAGTATCATGAGCCTGCGAATATGACAGCCGCCTCTCGTCGCTTCTAGCTGCTAGGGCCGTTCGAAAGGGTTGCCATTCAAACTCACGAAGGTACACCCCAAGCGACCTAGATCGAAACGATGAGACGCGGTTGTATTCGCAGGCTGTTACAAGGGACAAAATGTTAAAATAATAGAACTGAGAATCAGTAAGTATTTGATATTGTCTTGTTATAGCACTAACTCACAAAGATAAACGACTGAAATCTATGACAATCGACGAGGAAGATTCCTGTATTTTTTAGACTAGTTGGTCTCAAAACTCAAAGAAGGTTAACTTTATTATTACTGTAAACTAAGTAGCTCTGTTTTGTATAAGCATTGATAGAGGGCTTCAGTTGTTTCTTTTACGATCACTTCATTTACATTGGCACGGATGTACAAACTAGTATGCTGTGATTTGTCACGCGAGGTACAGTCATTTCACAAAAGAAAAACAAATTCAAATTCTGTACCAGGTGCCGCTGTCACGGGGGTCAGGAGGATTCTCCCAGGAAATCGAAAATTCCGTGCTGTGCACATTTTACAATAGAAAAGTTTGCGCTTTTTACCTTTTCAATTCAGCCATTTTTATAACTCCTGACTAAAACGGTGGCTTGAAATCATCATCGGTACATTGAAAAAAAAAACACTTATTTACTTTCGGCAGATTATCACGAGCGCTTACAGATAAGTTACAACGTGTGAAAGATGAGTCAAGGCTCCTTTCGGGAATCTTTACAGTTCGGAACATTCGTAAAACACTGCAATGCCAATATGTTGGTTAAAAATGAGGTCAGTACTGAGCTGTAAGAGACAAAACAACAAACAAATCCTTTTTACGCTATTGTTGTTTTTAGTTTCACTCAAAGTCTAGCCAACGTTTTTCCCGGCTTTCTTCTTGCTAACATCAGGACTTCGTATGCCCTTGTCTTAAACCTCTTAAATGGTACTTAGTTCCGCGGATAAGAGGCGAAAGGCACGCATAGTCAATTTCACACGCAAAAGTTAGTAACTTTGAATCAACATTTTGCAAGAGCAACATTTTCCTTTTTGTTCGTTTCTCAGTGGTGGTAAAAAAAATGTTCCTTTCATATGTTAGGGCGTGTTCGTGCATGTGTGTGGAATTTGTTCCTCGTTCTTTTTTTAAAAATACATTAAAGACTGATGTAACTTCTGAAAGCTGATATGGGTACTAATTTCACTTAGTACTTTTAATTGCTTTTTGAAAAACGCAGACTTTATAGTGGATCTGTTGTCTAGGTAATTTGTTGCTATTGCAATGGTATGGAATATTGATAAAGGGAACACCAAATATGTATTGGAGTAGAGAATGAATTATTTTTTTTTATATTTTATAAAAAAAAAAAAAAAAAATTTTTTTTTTTTTATTAGTGATCCGACATTTGCGTGTTTGCTATAGCAAGGGCGATGACATCTTTGTGGTGAAATAAGCCACTTATTTCGGTGTTATAATCCTTGGTGTTATAAGCCATAATATCACCGTCCTGTGTCTATTAAAAACCATGCAGACTGAAAACGTGCGACAGCTACAAGTGGCACAGCATTGTCTCCTCCTGGTGGTCTTTTTATTGATTAAGCTTTTCTCTTTTCAAATGAGCATCCGAACAATAGCAAAAAGGTGTAAATTGCAGAGGAGTTTATTTTTGTGGCATCAGACAAAAAACTAACTTGCATGTCTGTGCCTTAATTACTTAATTAAGATCCGGTACAAAAGGATTAAGCTTAACATAAAGCTAAGAAAGTGATCAACAAAATTTCGTAGGAGAATCGAAATAAACTTTTCGACACACAGGTTAAAAGCCAGAGTAACTAAATACTTCTCTTGTAGCTTAAAGGACTTTCAACACAGAGAAGTTGTTAATATATATCACGCGCAATATTAACAGCTATTATTGGCTTGAGTGTACATGTGATTTTTTTTTAAACTGCGATCATGCCCTTTTGAAAAAAACAATCGCCTGCGCTGATCAGAGGTTAATTTTGCTTCTGCTACATATTCCCTTCTACATGCCCCTCAACTCGATGTCAACTTGTGTAAACGATCTATTGTTTTTGTCGCCGCTATATGTCGCAGCGACATGTCCCAGATTCGTAACCTCTCGTGTGTCGGCACCTTTAGATTGCGGTCGTGTTACTTAGCGTGTATGAAAGGGAAAGCGTATTCTCTTGGTGGGGAGGGAACACAAGTAGACCCATGCTCAGAATAATATTCAATTTCCTATTAGAGTCACAGAAACCATTCTATAGACCTCTTTTCCTTGGCACCACGCAATTTTCAGAAATGCTTCGTAGCATGGGTCGGGAAGCAGCTCTCGCAAGGACTTTCATGAACCAGAGAACAACAGAACAAACAACAGGAACAATGCTCATTGCCCCCCCCCCCCCCCAAAAAAAAAAAAAAAAAACAGTAGCAACTGCGACACTAGAAGACCGGTAGAATTAAAAGCTTAAGAGAGCTTTTAATCTCGCGGGTAGCTGCACCAGTTACATCGCTGTAACAATATTGCGAACAGTGTTGCACCGTATACCCCGCGTCTTCAGCGTCCAAATTTCACATGTTGATATCTGTCTTGCCTCATTTTCTTGCCAGGTCAGTGTAGTGTGTGGTCCAGGCGGTCACGTGTCTCTTCTTTTTCGGTCCTTCTCAAACCCAAGTAGCCTGCTGCTCAGCGGCTACTGCTGTGACCCAGCATGCGCAGACTGTAACTATTACTTTGTGTTTTGCATCCGTGATAAACCGAGCTCCGCCAGCTGCTTGGTATCGGGTAAAACCAAGACATATCACAACTACAAGCACTTGGTGTTTTCGTCTGGCGATTCTCTTGGAAATGGCTGGAAAAATCCCTTGGAAGGAAGCTTTAGTTCTTGGAAGGTAAGGACTTTTTGCATCTTGTCTCTTCATAAGTGGTAGCAACTTGGTAGATAAATTTGGTTGTTTAAAAATTACATTGTCATTAACTATTTAATGGTTAACAATGAGAGAACAACCCAATTTTTGTTGTTAAAATGTCAACTACGTATATCTGAGAGCGGGCAAGCGAGACAATAATTTACGTTTTTAAAAACTAAGCTTTAAGTTGAGAATTAATCGCCCCGGCCTAGCCTTATCATGCGCTGGTACCTACATTGCCTGCCTCAAGGCCCTTCAACAAGGCTGTTGTATCAATCGCATTTCACAGTTATTTCCACAAGAACATAATTGTCTGGTAGATAATGTGGGCTCGAATAGTAATCATGAAGACAAACCAGCAAAATCAAAGGTCATCTTCGGGTTCTCAACTGAAAGCATGCAAGGGATTATCGCTAATTTGGAAAATCTTATAAATTGTATGCGCTTAGTACTGCGAACTTTCCCATGAAGCAGTGCAACTTCCGGCATACACATGCATTTTTTAGAATGGTAGCAGGAACGTGTTACACGGCCAATCCCATACTTTCGAGGATTCACACCTACTCAAGCTGCTTGTCTTGTAATCCTAGTAACAATCTTCTGATAGTCACGAGCTATGACCTTTCGACTGACACAAATGACTTCATATTATGTGCACAGGGTGTGCTTAGCTTTTCCATCGACATCTATGACTATGACTACTTTTCCGAAGCTGACGTCGTTGATCGCCTCAATGTCAACAAACTTAACGTGACGCCGACCCCTTGGATGGAGTCAGTCAAATGGAAAACAATATCCCTCGGCGGGAGTGGTCATCCTTCCACCATGACGGTGAAATATAACATACAATGCAATGCAAATTATTATGGACCAAACTGCACGAAGTACTGTATCGCACATGATGACGATGTAGCTGGGCATTACACCTGTGATAAAGCCACTGGTCACAAGGTGTGTCGAGCTGGATGGCACGGTGCCAGTTGCAAGGTGTACTGTGTGCCTCATGATGATGACACACATGGGCATTACTCATGTGAGCCTGCCACTGGGAGAAAGATTTGTCTACAAGGTTGGTATGGATCTTCCTGTAAAGTGCACTGTGTCCCTAGGAATGACTCGCTGGCGGGTTATACTTGTGATTCCCAGGGGCAAAAAGTTTGCTTGCGGAATTGGTACGGTAAAGACAAGTGTGACGTTTATTGTAAACAGACCAACGATTCGAACGCTGCTTACAGTTGTGACTCGATTGGTAACAAAGTTTGTTTACAACGATGGTATGGTCCATTTTGTGATTGCACGCCCAGGAACGATTCTTCCATGGGTTACAAGTGTAATATTACCACCGGTAAAAGAGAGTGTTTTAATGGATGGTTTGGTGGTGACTGTAATGTTCATTGTTTACCAAGGAATGATTCAGCAGGTCATTATACTTGCCACAGTGGTACTGGAGCTAAGGAATGTCTGCCGAACTGGTTTGGGGGAAACTGTACCGTGTACTGCAGGGCAAGGAATGATTCACTGGGTGGACAAGAGTGCACAATTAACGGCAGCCGACTTTGTGCCAGTAACTGGTATGGTCCAAGTTGCAGCGTGTACTGTTCCCCCAGAAACGACAAAGGCGGTCAGTACACTTGCAATCTAAAGACAGGACAAAAAATTTGTGAACAAGATTGGTACGGGGACAACTGTACCAAGTACTGTGTTCCCAAAGATAGTGATTTTTTTGGTCATTACAATTGCAACAAGATCGATGGCAGAAAACAGTGCCATAGTGACTGGTATGGAAGCCACTGTACGTTCTTCTGTACCCCTCACAATGACACGCATGGACATTACACGTGTGACGGAACAAATGGCACTAAGGTGTGTTTGGAAGATTGGTTTGGGACTGAGTGCAAAACGTATTGTAAAGCAATGAACAACTCTCAAGGGCATTATTACTGTCGTCTCGAGGATGGAGCCAAGATATGCCACAAACATTGGTATGGTACTAACTGTTTAGTACACTGTATGGCTACAAATGACTCTAGGGGTCATTATGAGTGTGATCCTAGCGATGGTAGCAAGATATGCCATGCGGACTTTTACGGTCCGAACTGTTCGACACGCTGTATTCCAAAGCGAGGCAATGCAGATGGACATTATGACTGCAACATCAAGGATGGCAGTAAGGCTTGCCTTCCGAACTGGTACGGACAAAATTGTAGCGTGTATTGTACAGCTAGGAATGACTCGACAGGACATTACGAGTGCAATGCAGTGGACGGGAGTTGGAGCTGTCTGGATGATTGGTACGGTCCTCACTGCTCCGTACAATGCTCGCCACAGAACACATCCGCGGGTCATTACACATGTGACCTTAGAAACGGGAGCAGAATATGTCTTCCAGGCTGGACTGGGCAGTTCTGCGACAAGGGTGAGTTTTAAATTTGAATTCTTTGTACTATTTTTTCTAAGTACTCATGTTGGTTCTACGACTCTGTAATGAACTTACCAAGAAAGTAATAAGTGGTAAAAGTAGCAAACAGGGGTACACAATGTAAGCCTCTACAGTAGTAGGATATCGTAGTTTTCTTATTTTACTTACCAATGCACTATTGTTTCTGTCTTGTTCCTTTTTGTAAATAATGTGTCCCAACTCCATTTGCCTTCTTTTAAAATCTGGTCTTCAGAAGTATACTTTTTTGTTTATTTTTCTGGGGCTTAAGTATGGTTTAGCGTAAATCCTTCTACTCCTAAGGTCAAGCTTAGTCATGATTAGAATGCCGTGGATAAGGCCAAGCAATAGAGCAATACTTTCAAGTGGCACTGGATGTTTCAGGATTTTTTTTTTCAGCAATGTTGAATTTTGGCAATCTTTGAATCAAATAAAGCGTTAAGGATGCTGGAGGAAAATCCATTTCGAAAATTTAAATATTTTTTCTAAGAGAAGAAAGAAAGGAGGAACAATACATCGCTTCTTTTTTTCCTTGCTGAAAACTTTCTTCCTCACTATGATTTTTCCAGAAACTGAGCCAGTGACAAAAGAGCCTACAACCATCATTCGAACAACAACAACGACAAAAACACCCACCACCACCACCACCAACAACAACAACAACAACAACAACAGCAACAACAACAACAAACCGAACATCCAACATCCGAAAAGTCCTCCTTGCCATGGAGCCACCCAGTTACTGAGCCAGTGACAAAGGAGCGTACTACCAACATTCGAACAACAACAACAAAAACCAATTCCAGCATCCGAAGAGTCCACCTTGCCATGGACCCATCCAACCTTGCCTTCGCAGTATAAAAACGAAGAGAGGATTGTGATAAAGTTCTGGCACCAGTGGAATGGAGAAAAGGTGAGTTTGAAACAAGCACATTCATGGAGTTTTAAAAAGGCGTTTCTTTTAGTTCATTCCAAAGGTATAGAAAAGGGATGCATTATTCCTACTGTAGGAATAGTGAAAGGAGTACTATTTTCTGTAGAAGGTACATGCACGAAAGGGTTACTTTTTCTGCCAAAAATGGTGGCGTCGAAAAACTAACCTCACATTTGTATTCATAGATAGATGTTTTGCAATTCAAGGGACATTTGTGGCCTCACGCATGAAGTTTTAGTTAAATTAAATGAATCTCCAGTGTTGTGTTTACATATTTGTTTCTCTTTCTTACAGTTTCTGAATGAGGCTCTCGACAATCTGAAATCTCTTTTCGCGAGTAAACTAAACAAGTTTTGTGAATCGGAAGCAAACTCTAAGTGTGGACTGCCAGATAGTTGGTTTCCTCCTAATAGGTTGGTGTAATCACTGTAAAATTCTCGAATTTTACTTCTATGCACTTCTTCTTTTTATAGTCACGGCTGAAAGGAGCATAAAAAGCGTTTAGGCCGTGTCCCAGTACAATTGTCAAAATAAATGCCTACAGGTATTCAAACAGCTTTAACAAATGAACAACACAGTGCAGTGCAGCGCAGCGCGGTGAAGGGTTTTTCCATTAGGGTCTGATGTGTTGACTACATCTCAAATGGCCCGAAGTATCACTGGATCGTATGGCAAATGAGCTCCTTACTGACAACTGACAGAGGGCCAGAATGTTAAAATGTCAACTGCCGAAGGGCTTGAAATTAGAACTGGCATTTAAACTGTCAGTCTCTCCTCTAAGTGCAACGTACAAACCAGAACGTTCCGACCTGGTGTCGTACAGGGCAGTGTTAATAACTGTGCTTCTAATTTCAAAATTCAAATGCTCATCACTTACCTCAGTGGCATATATATCTTGTTTTTATGATATATTAAGGGACTGATCAAACACTTTTCTTCCTGTTTTTTTTTTAGATCACTCTTTGATTCTGAGAGTATTTTAGTGGAAGCGACTCAGCTAACAAACGAAACTCTAACAGTTGAAGTCGCCGTGAAACTTCCTCCAAGTGTCAAAGGTGAAGCAATCACTGAAACATTTATCTGCGACATATTAGGTTTTAACTGCCTCCTTCTTGCTAACCCATAAAGTGATTACAGTGGAACCCCGATATAACGATATGTCAAGGGAGCAGTAAAAATATATCGTTATATCGAGGTATCGTTATATCGAAACTCCCGATATAACGATATGGCCGTAAAATAACCGAAAATATCGTTATATCGGGGTTAACTTAATCAAAGATACTGAAACTTAGAGAACTATTGAATGACAAGGAGGATAAAGAGGATAAAGTTGATAAAAAAGGCTTAGAACACAGTATCATTTTCGTATATAATTGTACAAAGCGGTTGGCAGAAACATTAGAGATTACACGATTACTGTAAGGTTATTGTGTTCAATTCAATGTTTTGCTTAAATTGGTACTGAGTACTGATAATATCGTTATATCGGGAAAGATTTTACGTTCGGTGCACTAAATTCTCATCGTTATATCGGGAATATCGTTATATCGAAGATCGTTATATCGGGTTTCTGTCCCATACTCTTTACTGTAACTTTTGACGGGACAAAGAATATTCATCGTTATATCGGGAATATCGTTATATCGAGGATCGTTATATCGGGGTTCCACTGTAATTACGCGTCACATACATGCCATTTCAGGATCAGTTCCAGGCCGCACGCTGGAAGAGGCGGTAATGATCAACAAAGCCGTCATTAAAAATGTCACATCAGCGGAAATCAAAGAGGTCTACGTTGTTTCCCCGAGCTTGCCACCAGGCCTCTCTGGGTCAGCGGTGTCCACGAGGTCGTCAACGGTTTTGTCTTCCTCGCTATTTTACGTCATCGTCGCTGCGGGTTTCACTATTCTTCTTCTTGTTGTGATCATTGCGTCGTGGAGTTTCTTCAAGTACAGGTAATTATGACTCTTATCTGGTGCAGTTTTGTTGCACATTGAGTCTAAATATTGTTCGGGCATGATAAGCTTGGTTATCAAGCAAAGCATGGGCTTGAAGTATCAACAAGGTGTACCGCTGAGTGGGGCCTTGGTTCTTCCGCACAGATGGGAGAGTTCTTTGATGACTGTCAAAAATCGTTTAGCCCACAAAAAGCGAATTAAACCAATCGAAACTCAAAGCAGACTAACCTACTATTCTTGCATGCAGTATAGATTTTTTTTTTTGGGGGGGGGGGTGGGGGAGGGGGGCTAAGTCACGCAAGCCGTAGTGAGTCAGACTGCATGAGGTATGCACCGTTGAAAATTGCCATCATTATCGTCGCGCCTCTCCGAGGTTTACCCATTCCCCCTGTGACTTGCGTCATTCACCGGTACATTTTTCCGCAAAATTATTGGAACTGATTGTACGGATTTCGTGAGCTCATTTTAAAACGAGACGCCAAAACACACCCAAAACTGCCATTGCAGATCTCCTCTGTTGTCTTAGTTGTTTACATGAAGTTTTTTATCGTTTCTCTATTCAGAAGAAGGTCTCGTGTTCGTGTCATCAAGGTAACGCCTGCATGCAGAAAATGGTCATCGGGTGACAATATTGCTTTGGTATCAAGGGTTTCTAATGAAGACACAGAGGTAAGTCGTTATCAAGTATAAGTATTTTCAGCTGTTGAGGCTTTGATCAAAAACGTACCGTCAGTTACAATAGTGTCAGACATTGTAAACGGCTTCCGCATCTTTCAAAACATGCATGCCAAGCCGATATACTTGCTCTTTCTACTATTTTGACACTTCTATTTTTTCCATAAAAGGTTGAATTCTGGGGGAAAAATTGGCTTGCTGTATAGTACGCGGTCCGCGAGTTAATGAATGATTGGTGGGGGAGGAGGGGGGGGGGGGGGGGCGTTGCCAAAAACTTACAACAGTCGCTTTGAATACAACAAGAAGACTGGATCTGGTTCCACAAACGACCTTTAGTGGTCGAATCGAAAAAAATATAAAAAGCATGATAGGTCACTTGCTATAAGAAAGAGCTGTTCACAGACTACGAATCAAAGTGCTGACTTGGCAAGATTAGCCAACATTGACATTATTCATCACATGAGTGTAATTTCTTTTCGGTATAGTACTGGCAGACAACCCATTCTTGGTTTCTTTGTTTTATCCTTAGGGTATCAAGATTTCTCGCGGCATCTCTCACTCCACGGTTCTTCCGTGTGGTGTAGTTTTACAGCCTTAATTCTGATGAAGGTAACAAGTCACAGGTGACTAATAAAGAGGGGCTCTAACTCAACTGGGCCTGATCCGACGAGTGTACTTATGAGTTCTTGTGTAACGAGACAAAACAAATTTGCAACACTTTGCTCTTAAAAAGAGAAAATTTATTGCTATATCTTCATTACGTAATTCTTACTGAGGTACGTCTTAGCAAATGTAATTATTAAAACGACTCAAATAATCGCAAAGCGAAAATGGAGCTTTTTGGTGTAGCTATTACAAGTCCATAATTTGATTGCTATTGCTGGTCTCCTTTGACTACTGTTTAACGATACACAATCGTTCCTACTAATAGGGGGGGGATTGTCGATCAGATTTCCCTATTGATAATACGTCAAAGCATCAGTAAAACTAAGGAATGACTGACACTTCTTACTCAATCGTAAACAGCTCCTCCTGGCTTCGAAAACGACAGTTTTGCCCTTCCCAGCCTTTCAAGCACACTTTACTTCCGTCACGTTCGTCGCACGTGTAATGCCCGTTCACGGTGTCGTTATGCGGCACGCAATACGCGGCACAGTCGGGCCCATACCACGACGGATGACACTCTTTTACTCCTTCGTCGATACAGTCGTAGTTCACTTGCTTCTCAACGATTAAGCACGTCAGGGAGCAGTTACCGTCGAATCGACGGACACCGTCAAGACAGAGCTTGTTTCCTTCGTTGTCACAGGTGTAATTCCCCAGATGGTGGTCAGTTTGAGGAACACAGAACACCGTGCAGTTCTCGCCGAACCATCCATCAAGGCACTTCTTACTTCCGTCATGCGCACAGCTGAAATGTCCGCTGTCGTCATCGCGAGGAATGCATTGCGTGATACACTCGGCACCAAACCACGTCGGGAGGCACACTTTTAAACCATCGGACGGTCTGCATCTGTTGTGAACGAATAAGAATGTAATACATTTATTCTTAGCGCCAATCACACCTTTCCTAGAAGTGCGGTTGCTTATAAACCCTTCTATAGCTGTATTTGAATTTGAATGACCCTAGTTCGCAACTGGTACTAAGTAGGTTGATATAAGTGATTTGACGGATTTAGTAAGAAAAGGGAGAGAAGATATTAGTTTGAAAGTGACCCTGGCAAAGAGTAAAGTTTCAGTGGTACCGGGTATAAGAACTACTGGCTCTATTTCTGGCCTTGTGGCTTCCTCGTACATGGGGCTTCACAATTTTCTCGTTAACTGATAATATTTGAATGTTCACATAATCCATTTCGATACTGCATCCCTTCCCCAATGGAGAGAGAGAATATTTTGTTGTTTAAAAGTTCAATGTAACAGCGATTTCCAGGTTCCATTTTCTATTCGCGGTTTTTTCCAAATTTTTAATTTATCTAGACATGTGAATCAATCATTTCTCGGGATTTTCCTCGTTGAGTTGCATCGAACTATATGATATTTATAAGCACTGCAGAAACAAGACCAACATACTTTTAAGAAACCACCATGTTGCCCGGCACTGATGACCCAAGTTACATAAAGAATACCACGAAAAGTCTCAAAAAGAGGTTTCTCCTGCTATTCTTTGGGCAACTTGGGATAATCCTGCTGTATTAGAAGTATTTTCCTTATTTGTGTGAAAACCCTCTACTTCCTGAAGCAAATACCGTAATGATTCAATTCAGCGCCCGGGGCGTTTATTTACTTTTGGCACCTCAAGGGAGGGCGCTTATTCGAGACAGGGCGCTTATTTAATTTTTTGAGAAACAGCCAAATGTTCAAAACACAAAGTAAATAAATATTAAAACAACTAACAATAACAGAAACTGTAATAGTAACAGTACCAAATTGTTGAAAATTTTAGTTACTTATTCGAAAGAGGGCGCTTATTGGAAGGAGGGCGCTAAATCAAATCATTACGGTAGTCAAAAATCGACTAAAAATTATCAATTAATTACAGATGGGGGTTCGTGAAGACTTACTTGTAATGTCCTTTCTCGTCACTATCCTGAGGCACACAGTATGAAGAACAGCGCGAGCCAAACCAATTTTTCACGCATCTGTTACATGACGGACCTTCCCAACGAGACCGGCATATCTTATTTCCCTCCTTGTCGCACGTGTAGTGTCCGCGCCAGTCATCCCGCGGGACACACGACCGAGTGCAGCTGTTACCATACCAATGCCGCCTGCAAACCTTTCTTCCCTGACTATCACACGTGTAGTGTCCGCTCGAGTCATCCCGCGGGACGCACTTCACACTGCACCTAGGCCCATAGTAGTTCGCGTCGCAATACAACTCCAAGTCAAGCGTCACTGTAACGCCTCGCTCCCTTAGCGTCAGACTTTTTCGTAACGGGTTGCGGGATGTCCCTGGGGTGACGGAAGGGAGCGTTATAGACGGACTCCCTACGAAGTCATCGTTCGTAAATTTGTCCTTGTCCCAAACTTGCACTATTATCGCAAGGGCGCCCTGTAATGATAAATACAGCTACATGTAACATCAAAATTTTACTGTGGACCTCTCGTTTAACCAAACACATTGCACGACTTAGTTGATATGGACCCGGTGCAGGCGGAGAAAAGAAATAATAGACAGCATACTAGAGCAGTTTTCAATTGAGTGTCGTAAAACCAAAACCAAACTCCAAACTCCGGCCAATCACAAAGGACACAGACAATCCAGTGAACCAATCAAAGCTCGAAGCAAATACATTAGCTGGCACGAAGCGCGGGAAAACGTGCGAGCGAGTCACGATTGGTTTTGGTTTTACTCCTGATTGGCTGAGAAAGTGGCGCGAGATTTTTAAGCCAATTACTAAGCGTAGTTATGCAAAACCAATGCAAACGCAATTTACTTTTGACACTCAAGTAAAAACCGCTCTATCCACCCAAATGACTTAATATAACTGCATTCTTGCTGTATTTTGGCTAGCTCACTGGACAAGTCAAAATACGATGAGAAGTAGAAAGGTGAAGCGATATTTCAGTTTTTTTTTCAATTTGCAAACAGGTATAATTGAACGCTTTCTTTCCCGAAAACCAGACTTTAAACAGTGTGTTGCGCTGCGCATGGTCAGGAGAACTAACACAGATATCAAACCATGTTTGTTTGCGCTTTAATTTTACTTTACTGACTGCAACGGGTTAATAAAGCACCTACTTGAAAAGTATTAAAGGAGAACGACTTCCTAATGTTAAACGAATGGTCATCCCGGTCTCCAACCACGCCTGTCTCGCTTTGTCCAATGTTGCAGCTAGATGAAGATGATCCAAAGGCTGCCTGACTCACGCACAGTTTAAAATAAGCATCGCACGGGTAGCACCGGCCAAAGTTAAACATCAAGTGATCGCAGCATTTACCATTGCTCAGGCGATGAGAAGGATTTTTGTATTTTCTTAGAGTCACAACAGCGTGTCCAGTGCCTTCACAGGGTACCTGTTGAGAATATTGAGATAACCAGTGACACGTTTACTCTCAATAGCGATAAATTTTGAAAATGAAAAAAAATTATTTCGACAATTATAAATAAACAAATCGTACTATGTTAAAGTTACTTTTATTTGAATTTTCACACTCTAGGATTTCATCCACAGTCCTGTGGGAGGCGCGGTGGCCTAATGGTTAGTGCGCTGGACTCCGGATCGAGCGGTCCGGGTTCGAGCCCTGGCCGCGGTCATTGTATTGTGTTCTTGGGCAAGACACTTTACTCTCATAGTGCCTCTCTCCACACAGGTGTATAAATGGGTACCGGCGAATTTACTGCTGGGGGGTAACCCTGCGATGGACTAGCATCCCATCCAGGGGGAAGTAGCAATACTCCTAGTCGCTTAATGCTACAGAAACCGGGATAAGCTCCGGCCTGACGAGCCACTTGGCTCGACAGCAGGCTTTACCTTTACCCTCAAAGTTAGAACCGACTCGTGCGCATAATTAACAGTACCATATATGTAAGAACATTGCTAAAAAGTAGTTAGGAAAACTAGCTAGAAAAAAAAAACAGAAAACGTGAAAAAAAGATTAACCGTTTGAGCCTAAATTTGAGGGAAAGAGTAAAAACCCATATCTCAGGATCAGATTAAACGAAAATGCTACAGTAGTCGAATTTCACGTGACAGGATTCAGTCTTTAAGAAATATCCTAGTTCATTGGCAGCTGACTCGTCCCCAGTCGTCTTTTGAGTCCGTCTTGAGTCGACTGCTGAACACGGAGAGAATCATGGGAAGGAAAAGAAGAAGCGAAGGAGACTCGACTCGCCTTTCCTCCTTCCCATCATCCTTCGCGTCTTGCAATTTTCGCATAAGAGACGACTGGGGACGAGTCAGCATTGGCAGAATTAAAGCCCACGTAACAGGATTAACCTACGAAGCGGGCGTTCCTGACAGCGAAAAAGCAAAGAGGAAGTGAGCGAGAAAAAAAAACAAGACTTTCCCACCAGCTCCTTCCTAATTTGCTTTCACTTCTCTTCACTTTTCTTGTTTTGCTTGTGTGTGCTGCAGGGGCTTTCGTGATAAAATCGAACAATGAAAGTGTCGGAAATGCTAAGTGAAAATGTTTACTGCTAAACAAGTGAGCATGGCCTGATATGAATAAGGTGTGCCAGGAAAATAAGAAGCGAAGGAAATAGCAACAGTAAAATTATTGAGACTACTGTGCGAAGTTTTCGTGACCAATCTTATATACAAAGGAAGACGATAAGCAGCTACTCCTTGTCTGTCCGCTTCTCATCCCCCACCCTACGCTCCACTCCCTCCCCCCCCCCCCCCCCCAAAGACACACACACACCTTTCACATTCACCCTTGATGGCATGCCAACAAGCGAAATGGCAACGAACACGAGCTGATTGGTGATATTCGACTGAGGCCTTTTACTTTGTTCTCAAGGTCAGTTGAGCGCGCGGGATGATCACTTTGTGAGGAAGACTACCCGTGGTCAATTTTACCTGTAGTGACGCGTGTTTGTCATTTCAGTTCTCTCGAAAGTGAAATTTCTTCGCAGTTATTCACAAGGCGTCTATTTTGTCGTAGAAAGGAAAAGGAAAGGGGTATATAGGGGACCCTTACGTCACAGTTACAACAACTCGATTGCGTGACTGCTGTAGAGCAATAACGATTGAAAATGATTGGAATTCAGGCATTTAATGGAGAAAAACGTACATGACTTCATACAAATAAAAATATTCTACAACATTCAATAATCCTTAGGTTAGGTTCCATCGATGCAATTCCTCCTCACACAACCCCCCCTCCCCCCCCCCCCCCACCCCCTACCAAACAAATAAATTCTTTTAGTTCCGGAGATGTTGGAAGACTTCCAGCTCCTCTTCAGCTTTCGTATTTCCTACCAGAAACCTATTATGCATCAGTTTTCTTGGTTTCTGATAGCTTAACGATTTTCACTATTTGAAATCATGAATTGTACGGTGTATTAGTGCGACTAATCTAACTTACAAAGCCAAAGGGCGACACTTCAGTTTACAGGAACTCACTTACCATGAAGGCCAATATGACAGCGGCAGTGCTGACGAACGACAAGAGCATTTTCAGCATTTTGGCAAGTATATTCTGCCTCGTAAATAGCTGGCGCTGTTTAACAAACGTGTGGCAATATTGTAGAACGAATTGACGATTTCTGTCTTGAACCCTCGCACTTCTGGTGAAATATCGCTTATACGTAAGACTGCTTCGTGACCCTTCGTCAGAGAACTCAGATGTGGTGACGCGTGAGATCTATTATGCATATAAATAGTGGGTCATAAGATATCCAATGGCTGACGTTTGGCACAGTTCCTAGATTATTCTAGATATAGATAGAGACTTACACCACGCATTGCCACGCGACACGTACACTGCACGCAGAGCTAGACTCACGCAGGGTGAAATCGAAACTTCAAAATGCTGATACCCTCCCTTTCCCTCCCCTCCCCTCGTTTGCCCTTGGTTTAGGCGCGTAGTACTAGGTGTAAAAGCCTACTTGAGAAAAGGTTGTTTTTTTTTTACAAGGAACCACAAGAAAGATCACGGCGGAAATTCAAAACTGAACAGTACAGTGAAAGCCATCCTTGAGGTTCATGCGTCGTTCCTGCTGTTTATATTACCACGAGAGGCTTAAACCCGGCCCAAGAGTTATCATGAGTTATTATGATAACGCCCTTTGTTCCACGCGGTTTAAGTCATGATAACAACAATAAAACAGAAAATTACCCGAAAGGGAAATTATCGCGATATGTTTACAAAAAACATACTGTGTGAATATCAGTGATAAGGTCAATAAGGGCAAGAGTTTATATGTTGATATTTCTTTAATCATCAATTGTTATTATATTTCTTTTGAGTAATGATAAGAAAAAAAGGCAATACAAAGATATAAAACTGGTAACAAGACCAATTTTGGGGATGATTTTACCACCCCTTACACTCTTTGTAATCGATATATGTAATAAGTCTGTTACATTTTTTCTCTATTTATTTTTACTATTTTCGTTGTGTCGATTTTTACTGAATCAACAATGGGCAAAAAGTATATTATTACTTCAAACTTCAGGCTGTCTGTGAAGCAAGCCAGCTACCTATCAAGTCTTTGTACTGTATTATAACAGTTAAAAGTAATAAAAGACCGCTTGGAGTATTGAATTTAAAAATGCAAAAATGGAATATTGAGATGGTAATGGAAGATTATATACGCGATAATATTGTAGCTTAAAAATATGTCAAAAAAGTTGCGTTAGAAAAGGCAACTTAAACCGACTGTTACATTGAAGTTGTCAGTGCGGTGGGACTTCTGAATCAACCGGCAACATGCTCAGTTCTTTTTTTGATCAAGACAGCTTGGCCCTTCCCAGCCAGGCCTGCACACTTTACTTCCGTCGCGTTCATCACACGTGTAATGCCCGTGCAAGCTGTCGTCATGAGGCACGCAGTACTGCAAACACTCGGGCCCATACCACCACCGATTGCAGCTCTTGTCTCCATTATCGGTGCAGTAAAAGTAGCCCTGTTGGAAGATGGACGTATCGTTGCCCAGACACGTCAGCGAACAGTTGGCACCATATCGACCCAGAAGGCAGTCTATACACTCCGGGGGACGATATCCGTCTAAGCACACTTTGTTGCCCTCGTTGTCGCAAGTGTAATGGCCGCGTTGGTCGTCATCTTGGGGGACACAGAACACCGTGCAGTTCTCGCCAAACCATCCGTCAAGGCACATCTTACTTCCGTCATGCGCACAGCTGTAATGTCCGTTGTCAATATCGTCGTGAGGAATGCAGTGCGCCTTACACTCGGCACCAAACCACCACAATAGGCAGTCTTTCTTGCCATCAGATGGTCTGCATCTGTCGCAAAAAACAGTATTTCATAGTTTTACAGACGATCTTATCAACAGTCAGACGTATTTTTCAGCGGTAGGGGACGCCATCATGATCGGTTGTTTTCGGAAGTTAAATGATATATTCTTTGTTAACTTGTTGTTAACTTCACCCACGCACGCCTAACACCCCCCCCCCCCCCATTTCCTCCGCCTCCCCCCCCCTATGCTCTTCTTGCTCACCCAGGAGAATTACAGCTTTAATAACAGTTTGAAAAGCCAAGAGCAATGAATGAAGAATGAAATCTTAAATTGTGATGAGGTCTGTGTGCATCCACTTACTTGTAATGTCCTTCCTCATCACTATCTTGAGGCACACAGTATGTAGAGCAGCGTGAACCGAACAATTTTTTCACGCATCTGTTACAAGATGGCCCTTCCCAACGGGGCAGGCATATCTTGTTTCCCTCCTTGTCGCAATTGTAGTGACCATTACGCGGGTCGTCCCGCGGGATACATGAACGAGTGCAGCTCTTTCCATACCAATGCCGCTTGCAAACCTTTCTTCCCCGACTATCACACGTGTAGTGTCCGCGCCAGTCATCCCGCGGGATACACGAATGAGTACAGCTCTCTCCATACCAATGCCACCTACAAACCTTTCTTCCCTGATTATCGCACGTGTAGTGTCCACTCGAGTCATCCCGCGGGACACACTTCACGCTGCAGCTTGGCCCGTAGTAGTTGTCATCACAATGCACTTGCAGTTCAAGTGTCACAGTGACAACCCTGCTAGAAAGCGTCAGAAGTTGCTTGTAGTGGTTAAGCGAAGTTTCAAATGGTTTAACGGATTTCGTAAAGCTTTGTATCAAGTCATCGTCCGTAGGGCCCTTGTCTTCGTCCCAAACTTCCACCTTCAAATTAACGTTTCCCTGAAGCCAAAGAAGAAAATACATACGTATACTCTTGTCATGTTATACACAAATCAAAGGAAAATTAGTTACACGGTTTCTTTTGTTACTTTTCATTTTTAAAAGATGCCCGTGCGGGGTGAGTGTTGGAGAATGTAAGAAGATTTGAAACAATAAAAAGTTTCTAAAGATAAGAAAATAGAATTTTAATTACATAGTACATCTGGGCACGAAAATAGATTGTTATTATAAAGCCATCCTTGCCTTCAGTTTGCTGGGAGTGAGAAGTTACACTACAATTTTATAGCTTGCAGTATTTTGTTCCTACTTTTGAAAAACTTGCTGATAATCCCGGGGGGGGGGGGGGTACTCCATATAGTGGCCTATACGGGGAGGCTCCGCCCGAAAGGGGTACCTTTTTCAGGCTTCAGGTATATAAAAGGGTAGGGATTTCACAAGTTTAGGTATATGAAAGGGTATGTAAATCCGTCATTTAGGTTTTTTAAGGGCCTTGAATTAAAATATTTCGAACAGACGCACTTTATGGCTGTATTATTTTAATTTATAAAGCGCAACATGAAAATGACAAGAAAACGTCCTGTTCTAAGTCTATGCCAAGTCTTTTAGGTATATGAAAGGGGTACCTTTTTTCAGTAAAAGGTATATGAAAGGGGTACAATTTCTGTGAAAGTGGTATATAAAAGGGTAAGGGGTAAGAGCTTGGGGCGGAGCCTCCCCGTATAAAACTTTTTTGAGTACCCCCCCCCCCCCGGGCTGATAATTCCTAAATTATAAGCCCCCATTTCGTCTGTTAGTTCTCGTATTTTCCCTCTTCCTCATTCCCACCCCCTTAACTAACAACCAGGCATCGAAGTGTTGTAGCTGATGTCACCGGTCGCATGCGCAACCTTGTTCCCAGGGTTTTTCTCTTGGTTGCTTGGAACCAAGGGGAAACCCCTGGGAAATAATTTGGACGCAAGCGCTCTTTCAGCTTCTTGCGCAATCGTTAACGTTTCTCCGCTAAGTGAGAGGAAGGAGTGCTTGACGTACACAAAGAAAATTTGCGCAGTAGCCGATGAAACATTATCTCGAGTAAATAATAAAGATGGTAGATTTTAAGCTCGGTGATAAATAGTGGATATATTATTCTACATGACACGAGCGTGGGACAAAGAAAAAAATCTGAGTCCCCTACGGGAATCGAACCCATGGCCTCCCAGATACCGGTTGGGCGCTCGTGTCATGTAGAATAATATATCCACTATTTATCACCGAGCTTGAAATCTACCATCTTTATTATTTACTACACATTTAAAGATTTCGACATTGCTGATCCTAGCAGTATGCAAGACGCTTGTCACTTATCAACCTAGTAAATGGCCCAGCTCACAGCGAGTCTCTCGTAGCTTAGTTGGTTAGAGCGCCCAACCGGTATCTGGGAGGCCATCGGTTCGATTCCCGTCGGAGACTCAGATTTTTTTCTTTGTCCCACGCTCGTGTCATGTAGAATAATACATCCACTATTATCTCGAGTGTTTGACATATATTCTCAATAGAAACAAAAACTACGGAGTAAGCGGAGAAATAAAATCGTAAAAATCTATCCTAATTAAGAATTGATATCCAAACCTCCTTCACGGTTATGATTTTCTTTGTTTTAACCTGATAAATTATTAATGATTTTGAGAAGGTCCGGGAGAAGGCTCTAGTAAGGATCTGTTATTAAGAACAAGGAACAATTAACAACACACTCACTTGGAAGGAAGAAAAAGTGTATCGCCTCTGAATGTTGATGTTATGATGATTATCCTTGCGACCAACCACATCAGTCTCGAATTTTCCCAGGTTACCGTTATGAGCAGAGCTGGACGAGGACTGGGTCACCCACAGCTTAAAATACGCGTCACATCCGGGAGAGCAACTGAACCATCTTATGTCACAGCATTTATATTTGTACGTGCGATGGGAAGGATTCTTGTAGCTTTTGATTGTCACGACCACATATCCACTGCCTTCACAGGATACCTGTTGATAGAAGAAAAGCGTTATGATGTTTTATAGAACACTTATCGTCAAATTACAGAAAGCTGTCGCGTATCGGTATTAAAACGTTAATAATGGAATGTGGACAAATTATCATTCCTAGTGGGGGGAGGGGGACTCTTCTCACATAAAAGTGGCGGAGGTGATGTGAGATGATCTCCAAAGGGGGGTACATGTTTCCCCAGTCACTTAAAATTTTGACTTTTCTCCTTGTTCCCCGTTATGGATTCAACTGTTCCCGTGGAACAAGTGATTATGTTCCCTCGTTCCCACGTAGCACCGTTTAAAGGTAACATAATCTGGTTTTGTGGGCGTCTCAAGTTTATAAGCTAAGGGCTACACCAAGCTACGCGTAATATTTTCCACGATTTTTAAATCAAAATTCCAGTGGTATTCAGTTTAGAATAAACACCCAAAGCGTGCCAAAAATACATTTTAAAAACTGAAAGGTACGACGACCACCCCTTTGACAAATTAACAGCCCCCCCCCCCCCCCCCCAACACCACCATCACACTCCCCCCTACATCAACATCAGGTTGTTTCCAACTTTCTAAATGCATCCCAGCTCCAATTTTCTATTTTCCCCGGGTTAGCTAAGCCGAGACAAACACATTATTGTTATATTTTTTTAGCATTTATCTAACCTATTAGGGCTATTAGTTACGGCGTGCTTGGAATTGGGGGATTTACGTTTACCAGTGTACCTTATTGGCATTCTAAAGCAATTTACTTCCCCATCTCGTGCTAAAGGTATCTTCTAGCGTGTCAAAATCTCAGACTTGTAAAAGAACCTACTGAATCGTGCAGTTTTAAATACTAGTTCAATTTTTTGGATCTAATTTAAAATAGATCGGTAATCAAACCCAGTCGTTCTGGTTGCAGATTTAAATTCCAGCAGTTCCGGTGTTAACACTGAGGAGTTGTTTGCTCTCCAGAAAATTCTCTCCTTTACAAAGAGGCGTTTTAAAATTCGCTGTTTACAGCAACAAGGTGTTAAAAACATTTTGTTCTTTGAAAACAACAAATGCTGTGCTAGTGATACCGACTTGGGGAACCCTAGGGAAAAATACAGGGGAACTAACCGATTACGGATAAGAGCTCCACCGCTGGGGTACCTCCCTCTTCGCATTTGTCTCTGTTTTGCAAAACATTCGCCCAGCGAGGTCCCCGGTTTTATGAGTTAAATGGGTCTATTAGTCATGTTAGTTTAACTCCAATTTGCTTGCGGCTAGTTCCACTCTGCTTTGCTTTCGGTTAGCTTTATTAATTGTTAGTAAGGGCAGCACTATTTTGAATTTCACTCATTAACTGACTCACTGGCTTATTTGACTCATAAAAACGTTTCTCTCTCGCCTAGCTCTAGGCCAAGCAATGCTCACTAAGCTATCAGTGTACAGGTTTAGGCTTACTATAAAAACTCGATCCCTTAGTTGGTTTTGAGTTTATCTAAAGGAAACATCCTATTTCAGCACAAAACACGACACTGAACACTTTCATACCCGCCCCTTATTTAAAATCAACGAGATTCTTTGTTGCCGCAAAAAAAGCTCTGACATCAGGGTAAATATACCGTAACTAACTTACCACAAAGTTCAGTAAAATTGCAGCCGCGGTGAAAAAAGACCACAGCATTTTGCCTTCTGTTCTGGATCGATACTGGCTACAACTCGTTGTGTATTTGTGCAACAATCCAACAGAACTACAACACTCGGCTTGGCACTCTCCCAACAAAAGCCAGAGAAGCAACGCGAATGTTCAAAAGATGATCTCTCTGGGCGTCGCTTACTTAAGCTTGTTACCCCGTCCGGGGGGGGGGGGGGGTGCTCGTCTGTACTAAATTCAGTTTTCCTGATCAGTGAGTTTCCAAAAGGTATGGTTGATTTTTAAAGAATTTGCCTTTTTTGTCTGATTTAGGGTGTACGTTTTCACAAGTGCAATCTCTAGATCTATAGGGTATGGAAATTAAATATGATATATTTTCATCCGAAATAAACTTGAGGAGTACCCCCCGGGATGTAATCGTAGCTCACAATATTGAACAGGAGCCAGCACATCTCTGGGCCCCTAATTAGGCTATAAGGTGACAAAATGCAGCTGTAAGATTACAAATAAAGATCAATAACATTACTATTTTTAGCGAAAAGCTTAATTTAGTGTTTCGAGTTTTCTCAAGTTTAGCGACTTCCCCGATTTGTAGGTTGATTTTTCCAACATCGACTATATAAAAGTCTCAGTGATTTGCAAATTTAGATAGCACTCTAGTTAGCGATTTTTTTTAAGATAGCTCAGGGTTTTCGCTCAAGATTTTGATGCTAGAGGGAATAACCTCTGTGAAGCGCTACAAACTGCAAAACAAGCTGACAACTCGCACGAAGGTTTTATAAAAGAAGCTGTTATATCGACTGTCAAGTCTTGCAATATTTCGTTTGGTGCAGCAGCAAGCATCTCTCTTAAATTCTTTAATCTACTACAACATAAGCTGCAAGACTTCACGCAAGAAAAAGTCATCGGTGGTGATTTTAATTGCGCTTTGTCCGACAAAGACAAAAAAGGTGGGAACTCAGTCGCAAAGAAAGCTGCGGTAATAAGGGAAATTAACAATTATGTAGATGCAACAACTTAGTGGATATCTGGCGTCGCTTAAACCCCGAAGCTATACGTTTTTGAGTCCTTGCTTGAGTCGCCCGAAGGACATATAGACACCTCATGATCTCTCTCCTGCTCTTATCTCTCTTTTCTCTTTCCTTCCACGCCATCCTCTCAGTGAGTGCGTGTTGTAGTTACTTAATTTGGGTTCACAACGGCGGGTTCTCGAACCGCGTTCATTACAAAAAAGATAGCTTAATAAAACGGAAAAATAGTTTAAAATGGCTGACTGTTTTCCTCGCATCACTTCATCAAAAGGATAAATAATGTAAATATTGTTACTAGTAAAAGCGACCATAATGAAGCCCAAAAAATAAGTAAAAAAATAATCAAGAAAAAAAATAAAAGAGAGGAACCAGAGTGGAGACGCGAAAAAGTAAGCCAACTGCCGGCGAGTGCCATGCCTCCCTAACAGTGATTTTAAATAATTACACTAGATTTATGACTTTGACGAGTATGGTCCACAATTCGATTTAGGGCCCGAAGGCGCCGCGGAAAAAAGATAGAGAAGAAGCCGCGGGAGGGCGACAGAGCGAGCGTGCCGACACCAAGGCAAAAGAGGGTAAGAAAAAAGACGAAAAGGGGGAAAAGAAGAGAGAAAAAAAAAAGAAAAAAGAAGTAGAATAAAAAAAAAAATGAACTTCAGCAAAAATGCAAACAATCCGAAAAGTAATCATATTAAATGAACTAATGTAGCCAAATTGCGCTACAAAAAATAATGCACTTTAAGACAAAAGGAGCAATCTGAGAAGCAAAGTGAGGTCGACGAAGGCGAACGCAACACCAGATATTTTTACAACTTAGAAAAACGTAGTCAAACCAAAAAAACCATCCACAAACTAAAAATAAACGACACATATATTTACGACCAATTTGCAATTCTAAACGAACAGAAAAAGTTCTACGAATCAATTTACCAATCCAAAGAAAGCGACAATACCAGCTCCCAAGAGTCCTCGTTTTTTAAAGCCGAAAATGTAACACCATTATCACACGACGAACAACAGTTATGCGACGGTCCCATCACGGAAGCTGAATGTCTAAATGCAATCAACGGGTTTAAAAAAGACAAAACGCCAGGAACCGACGGCTTTCCTGTAGAATTTACAAATTTTTTGGCCCGAGCTACGACTAAATTTGTCAAGTTTTCATTCGCCTTCAAACCGGATCACTGTCGATTAGTCACGACGCGTTATCCTCACCCAAAAAAGAAAAGAAACTAAGAGAACGACCGACATAAAAGACTAAACACAAACGAAGAGACTAAAATTCCTAAAATACAACCCCGACCAAACGGGTTATGAAGGGTCGCAAGGTAAAAAAACTACAAATTTTCGGCGAATACCTGGAAGTAAGACTTCGAAAAAAAAGGACTACACTACGCACCAAAATTTAATTTCGGACCAGACACAAAGATGGAAAAGTTATCAAAAGTATCCAGCGTTGAACACGGTCACGCTTCGCCTTTTTCAATCACGAGGCGTCAGGCAAGGATGCCCACTATCAGGTGTCTCGTGATCGGAGAACTCTCGCAAGAGCGAAAAATACGAGTCCACAAAGGCACACGTCGGAAGAAAAAATACTTACGCAATGCAGACACACCACGGTGTTTGTAAACGATCAAGTTTAGTGATCAATCTACTCAAACTGCTACGTGAATTTAAACATACCTCCGGTAAATACAAGAAAAGAGGAATGTGGTAGGCGCCTGGAGAAACAAAACGGATACACAGTACTCAGATGGCCCCAGAACCGATCCGAGCCCTCGTTCCTACAATGCCGAAAGAAATAATAATTTTGAGAGAAAATCCGCAATTTAGAAAAAAATCAATGATGGAAAAAAGGAAACTTACTCTATGGTAGGATAAAAATAGTTAAGACTTAGTTTATCGAAGCTGATATACAACACCTCTTGTTAAAATTCCGATTTTACGTGAAAGAAATAACAAATAACATCAATTTATATGGGAAGGAAAACCAGCAAAAATAAAAAGAAAGACCATATTAGTAGATAAAGCAAGGAGGTCTAAAGATGATGGATTGAACTCATGGACAAAGCTCTCAAAATGTTGGATCAAGCGATTACTGAAAACGTCGATGCAGCCTGGAAGGTAATCCCAGAATTCGCAGCTGCGCACTATGGCGGTCTCTCCTTTTTAACAGAATGTCAATACGACATCAAGTACCTACGCCTAGACAACCTACCACCATTTTACCACACTCTTCTCAAATATTGGCAAGAATATAACACCGACAATTCTCAGACAAACCCCTCATTCAAAATAAAATTATCTGAATAATAGCTGCATCCTAGTTAATGTCGACGATTTTAACAAAACCATGTTCAAAGCCAGATCACCGATAAACACTTTCTTAAAAAAATCAAAATTTTCCTCACTGACGAACTCTCGCGCAAGTTCAACATTAACATTCCTTTCACAGTTTACTATGGCATCACTCGGCTATTCCAACCAAATGGAAAAGTTATTAAGAAATGAATTCATTTACCGCAAACTGTAATCCCCTCTCAGGACCTCCCGTCAACCCGAACCGCCTACTCTGCTCTTCTAATAAACCAAGTGAATCCACCAACATCAAAATCAGAATTTTATACGACTCACCAAAAAATTCACAAATGTACACTCTACAGCGATAACAAAATTAAATTCATTTATATAATTTTTCACCAACCAACTACAGCCCGGCCGGAATAATGATGCAATTTGCAAAACTGAAAAACAAACTATAAACCACTTGCTCTTCCACTGTTCTGAAACTAAAGCTTTATGGGAAAAATTCACCAACTGTGTTTTTAAAATTTACACAGCTTTTTCTTTACAGAAAGCACCGTCCTATACGGATTACATGACAATATTCACAACAAGCAGGCACTTAATGTCACTCTCCTCATTGCAAAGTACCACATCTTCTCAACAAGCTCATGCGACGGCAAACTATGTTTTGAAAGCTTTCTCCTCCGCCTTCAGAACCATATACAAATATTAAAACAAAGTTTCACAGCCAATAACAAACTTCAAATATTTTTGTCTTTATGGGTAAAATTCTGTAATTTATCTTTGCTCCTTCTCTCTTTTTTTTTTTTCTGACAATTATATTCAATCTTAGATGTAAGTTCACTTTTGCTATCGTTATGTAAACGTTCTTCGAAAAAATGTAACTGTTGTAAACACCAATGTATAAGTAATCTAAGCACCATATTGTAAGCAGAGCATTGTTAAGTAGAGTAATGTAAGTAGCGCCCTTGTGTAAGCATTATAATGTAAGTGATGTAGTTAAGTAATGTAAGTAATGGTTGTAAGTAGTGCTTCTTACCGTAATGTAATGTAATGTTATGTAATGTAACTTGTTTTGTGTCTTGCAATTAAAAAAAAAAAAAAAAAAAAAAAAAAAAAAGCATCTCACAAAGTTAAGCTGCTGGTATACGACCCGGGGGTGGGGTCACTCCCATATATGAACTAAATTTAAGCAGTTTTAATAGTCTGGGATACGGTATAGAAATCGGAGAGTTGTGGTCTAGAAAAGGGTATCATTTGCCAGGAAACTGATAAGTGGTATGACGAGTGAACTCCAGAATAGGAATAGAAACTCGGAAGAGAAAAAGGCTTTCCTAAACGTGATCCACCTTGTGTACCACAAGTGTTGGATCACTGAGGTGGGAGAAATAAGAACTTTTCTCCCATTACCACCATGCCTCACGCAGTGCGAGAGTCCCGAAGAGGACGAAACAGCTGTCCACTGCTAGGCTGGTGTGTTACCTCAGTCTGGAGATGAGCAAAGTGCACAAACCTGAGGTAGTGAGTCCAGTTCACTAATAAACGTAAATAAAATCATCGCGGCATCGTTGGGACAGGGTAGGGTTTTTTTTGGTGTCTAGTCTCAAAATCGGCTGAACATGGTCTCGCATACCAGCGCCACACCCCCACCCAAAAATATACAGATGTGCCCCCTCCCTGGTTTTCTGATAAAGTCAAGAAAGCAAAAGAGGATGAAATGGAAACTATTTTTTATTGCGTATTGCACACTATTATAAATTATTTTTATTGATATTACATCTTTAGCCACAGCTTTTGTTAAATAATTTTGCTAAATCTCTTATTCCTGTATCCAATTTCTTTTTGTCGTATTGTACAAACATTCAATGATTTAAAGTCAAACTAGTTCATTTGTCAGTTCCTCTTTGCCATTACAACAAATACGTTTACACTCACTCTTAAGTTAAAGACTACGTACATTTAAAATTTTTGAACAATTCTTTTAAGCCAATTTCTCTTTGTCATTGTTTTTCATTTCTCGTATTACTCTATCAATTTACAAGAAATATTTTCGTCAGTTACTTTAACTTAAAATAGTTGTATATTGAAAATTTCAAAAATTCTTTTAAGCCAATTTCTTTTTGTCATTTTTCGTTCATTACATTTTGCCTATCTATTTACAAATAATTTTAAGGGGTGAACAACCCTCTCTTCAATACAAAAATGCATTTGATTTTTTTCTTATTCTTGGGCTGATTACTCTTAAATCTTAGTAACCTGCTCCATTTAGTGCTAATATCTTACAACAAAACTCGTAAAAATATACAACAAGACTAAACATTTAACCATCTATTAATGTAGCAACTATATTAACTCCTTACTTTCTTTACTCTATTTCTCAATAAATGGCTGTAAACGCAATTATCATTACCTTAAAAAAGATGAAATTAGAGATGAGGCTAAAATAAGTCACACCTAAGAAAAACCTACACCGAGAACAGTCCCCCTTTTTGATACGAATTTCTTGTCTTGCTTCGTTGTTGTTCACTTTTTTTAAAATTATACCTTCGCCGCCAAACAGCCTGTTGGTAGTAATTCTTTAAGTTTTACTCTTGTACTGAATTAAAGAGACTATGTCACGGATTTTAACAGCCCAAATGTATATTTGTGTCGTAGGAAACCTAAAAATAATGGTCCATTTTTATGAACAATTGCTATTTTAGAACGCCAAAACTATTTAAAAGCGCGTTTGGCTGCGGATGGCTCGGCCGGATGGTAATGGATTGGTTACAATTTGAAAAAGTTAGTCAACATTTTCAAGTTGTTTCTGCGCGCCTTCAAAAAAATCGATATTTATAGCCGAAGTTTGATTTCTATCCCCAAATAAAGGTTATATCTTCTGTTAAATGTTCAAAGACGGACAATGTTTTTATGGGTAAAAATGCCTACCACTTATTTCAGAACAGTCTAGAACAAAAAACTGCGTAATCCCCGTGACACAGACCCTTTAACTTAAAAGATAACCATTACAGATCAACCCAAAGAGGGTCAGTTCTCAGCCTAGATCTTACCGTTTAAAACGGCCTAAAATCTGGTTCTGTTGACCAGGTTGATTAGGAATTCTTCGCTTTGTAATTTGTCACTATTCATATCCTATAAAAGCTAAAACTAGAGACCTCTACTACGCATGTGTTGAGCATTTATTATAGCTAGCACAAACGCTAAAACTCAGTTATGTCATAACATAACACTTAGGGAAAATAGCTATGCGACCGCTCCTGTAGACACACCTCTTAACGAACTAACACGCGGACGCACGTGTTCGTTCATAAATCAAACACCACGTTCCAGTCACTGTCCAGGGTCAGTTGCCTGTTACCAGCTCCGCCACTCTTGCCTTTTTCTCGTGCTGCGGCAAACAAAGGGTTATTGTACATTACCAAATGATCATCTACTTGTCTTGAGCCATCTTCAGTCCTGTACAAGAAAATGCACTCATTATTAATTGTGTTTAAAAAAGACACGAAGAAACACCCCCTTTGTTAACAAGCATTTTCGACGATATTAACGGAGAAGAACGTGATTGGGAGTCAAGATGGTCAGAGCTCTCGCTGATTTTACCATCTTATGATGTTCTTTTCGTGGAGGGTAGCCATTATTAAGAGATTAATCATTAAGCCTTTTCCATTCAAAAATGATCAAAACCGCGTTACAAGCCTAAAAAATGAAAAAAGTAAAAAAAAAAAACTCCCTCAAAACTAAATAAAATCTGTATAAAAATATATCATCACATAGTTACATGTAAAAACAAGTATAAAAACATGCGTTTTAGCATCAATAACAAAACAAGTTTATTTTTTTGACCCGTCTCGTGTATTTTGCTGAACTGAGATTTCTTTTTTGGTATCCAAACACGGATCAATGTGATTTTGTAAAGCTTCTCTAAACAAATGTGTGGCAAATTAAGCAAACAAAGGGTTAAAGTCTTGCTTATGTGGAAAACAATAGTACACTTGCAATAACATTTGCTTACTTTTTAAAGTTTGCTATGTCTTTGTTCAAAGAAAATTTGAAGGGATCCCGTTTCATCTCCCAGAACTGACTGGTTTCAACACTTCATCCTAAGGTTATTGTTGTTGTTGTTATGTCGTTATAAAGCGTAAACGCACTCGCTCCATCCTCATTATAACCAACCCTTTCTCCCTTCCACTTTAGAAAAGCCTGATACTCAGGCGACGCCGTGAGGGGGTGGAAAACTGAAATAAAAGCGTCTGTGTCAGGCTTTTCTTTCCTTTCGCGCTTCTACCCTTTCTCTCCCCCCCCCCCCCCCTTAGAAAAGCCTGATACTCAGGCTATCCTCATTATGCCATTAGACGCATAAGACAATCGGAACGATCGGAACTTATAAATTTATCTGTGATTGTTTTTGCAGTACTTACCAAGAGACTTGCTGAACTTTGTAGAACATGTCATTCATTTCGTATTGTGAGAGGATGTCAGCTGCTGGGTTAACTTTGCCGCCAACTGAATTCATCCTCTCCAATGAACACTTCTCTTTGTCATTGTGTTGTCTGGAGTAAGGAACTTTTTTCGTTCGGGGTCTACAACTGAGCGAAAGATTCAGATATTAAACAGTAGGTCTACAAATACTCTGTTAATGTTACGAGCGGCCCTTAATTCAGGGGGGACTAACGTATAAAAGTGACTTGGGTGATCGTCGAAAATCCCCTTTCTCGTTTCGTGGTACCGAATCTTTCTTGCAAATGGCCTGTATCGTTCCTTTTTTTTCAGTTTAACATCCTTAACTAGGTATTTTAATAACTTAAGCAGCGGAACCAAACCACCAATTTCTCAGTTCGGACACCCGTCGCTATTGTAAGAGAGTCCCCCTGGAATCCACCCCCCGTGAAAGTTTGAGTGCACACAAACTTTAGGGGCGAGTCACCCAAACTAACGTTTACTCTTTTATGCATCACGCTAAATTAACACGCGCGCATCACGCTACGTACGCGTGACTGTGTAAACACGCGCACGCCTTTTCTATCTCTAACAGCTTACCTTATCAAAGCAATCATCGCTATAGCACTGAGGCACAACAGAAGCGCAAAGCCGCCAGTGATTAAACCGATACGCGTGTTTGTCATCCATCCTTCTTTTTCCGACTTTCTGCTTTCCTTTTCCACAGAAACGTTCCCTTCACTTGGTAACAAAGTAGAGATGCTGTATTCTGTGGTTTTCAGTTCGGTTGCAGGGACTGACGATGCTACCGTAGTGGAGGCGACATATTCTGTGGTTTTAAATTCGGTTGAAGGGACTGACGATGGTGGAGTCGTTATTTCAGGTGGGCGAGTTGTAGTAATTCCTAAACAATGAAAGAATACATGATACAAGAAATGTAAATGATAAGAACTGACGTTTCGGTGCATCTTGCGCCATTATCAAGCTTTTTTATCACTTATTATGTAACTCTGATAATGGCGCAAGATGCAGCGAAAAGTCGGTTCTTATCATTTATATTTCTTGCATCATGTATTTCCAAATTATTTCTTATTAGACTAATGAAAGGATATCTTAGTTTTTCGTTCAAGTTCTCCTTAATCCCCATTCTACACCATCCTTGTCCTTCTTCGGTTTATTGATAAATCTAAAGCATCGAATCTGTTTAGCGTGAAGACGCCAGCATTCCATGTGGAAATAGCCATTTCATTCATTTTTAAACAGCATTTTTAAAACACATGTTTGCCAGGGCTCAGCTTAGACATTCTAAAAGTCGTGCGCTTCTCGTTTCCGGTTTGGTGAGCTTGACTTAGCTTCGACTTGTAAGCAAATCTAAGGGCCCCTGTGCATGTTTGCTCGCGTTGGATTTGACTCAAGGCTTCAACAAATCAAATATTTTAATAGAGAAAGTATCAAAAAAATTTGTGCGCCTTAGTGGTGTCAGTCTCTTGCAAAGCTTAATCGATGCCGTCATGGGAATGATTAAGTTGGGTCGTCCCACGAACTCAAGCGTTCTTCTGGATTCTTTCCCAGTACATGTCTACGGATCACCTTACAATTAGAACTGGGAATCGAATAAACTGATATGAGGCCAATCAAATGCGATCTACTGAGTAGTACTTTGGTATATTCTATTTGTTTCTACAAAATGGATTGTGGGTCATAACAACAAAATTAACTTACTCTGAAGGCACGCGTCTCCATGCCAGCCTTCAAGGCACAATCTATGGCCCGTTTCTTCATCACAAGTGTAATGTCCTTGACTGCTGTTTTGTGGTCTGCAAAATACCGTGCAGTTAGGTCCGTACCAATGCCTGTAACATAACCTGCTTCCATCTACGGAATTACAACTGTAGTGTCCGGTGGAATCATCCCTAGGGATGCAGTACACGGAGCAGTTAGGGCCATACCAAGTTGGGTGACAAATCTTTGCGCCGTCCTCAAACCCACAATCGTAATGTCCTTTAGAGTCATTGTTGGGCACACAATGCGTTGAACAGTTGGAGCCGAACCAACTCTGGTGACATATCTTGCTACCATCACTAGAATCGCATTCATAATGTCCCCGAGAGTCATTTCTTGGTGCACAGTGAACCGTGCAGTTTGGCCCAAACCAGTCTTGATGACATATCTTGGTCCCGTCTTCGACAGCACAGTGGTAGTGCCCTTGTGAGTTGTTCGTTGCTTTGCAATACGTTTTGCACTCGGATCCAAACCAATTCTCCAAACAAACCTTGCTGCCGTTAACGTTATTACACTTGTAATGCCCGTGCGAGTCATTGTGTGGTTTACAGAAGACAGAGCACAGGATTCCATACCAGTTACTGTGACACTGTTTACTTCCATCGATCTTGTTGCAATTGTAATGACCATAATAATTGCTGTCCTGAGGAACACAGTACGCTGTGCAGTTCTGCCCATAATAGTCTGGATTGCAAATCCTTTTTCCTGTCTGCGGATGGCAAGTGTAATGACCAGCGTGGTCATCTCTTGGCGCGCAATAAACGGTGCAATTCGGTCCATACCAGTTGCGGGCGCACAATTTACTTCCATTTATCGTGCACTCGTGTTGACCAAGAGAATTATTCTTGGCCTTGCAGTACACGGTACAGTTTTCTCCAAACCAGTTGGGCAGACACTCCTTAGCTCCAGTGCCACTGTGGCAAGTGAAATGACCTGCGGAATCGTTCCTTGGTGAACAGGAAACATCGCAGCGATCACTGAACCATCCACTGAGACACTCTCTTTTACCGGTGGTAATATTACACTTGTAACCCATGGACGAATCATTCCTGGGCGTGCAATCGCAGGATGGACCGTACCAACCTTGCAAACATATTTTGTTTCCATCTGAGTCACAACTGTAACCAGCATTCGAATAATTGGTCGGTTTACAATAAACGTCGCACTTGTTTTTACCGTACCAACTCCGCAAACAAACTTTTTGCCCCTGGGAATCACAAGTGTAACCCGCCAGCGAGTCATTCCTAGGGATACAATGCACTTTACAGGTAGATCCAAACCAACCTTGTAGACAAATCTTTCTCCCAGTGCCAGGCTCGCATGCGTAATGCCCATGTGTGTCATCATCATGAGGCACACAGTACACCTTACAACTGGCACCGTGCCATCCAGTTCGACACACCTTGTGACCAGTGGCTTTTTCGCACGTGTAATGACCAGCGTTGTCGTCATCGCGTGCTACACAGTACGTGGTGCAGCTGGGTCCATAATAATCACGATTACACTGAACCGAGTACTTCAATCTAGTAGTAGAGGGACTACTTCCTAGAGTAAGTTGCCACCATTTTGTTTGTGACGCCCATGATGCGGGGACGACGGAAACTTTCTGTTGATACTTGTCTATGAGGTCATCGGCAGACGGCCATGAGTCTTCGTCATAAGCTTTGATGCTCACTACGAACGCGCCCTAGGAAATGAGATGGCGATTATAAAATATAATTTTAAGAATGATTGACATCTTAATTTCCCTAATATGAACACAATACAAGGTCAAGCGAGCCAATGGCTGCATTTCTATGTGCTCTAAATACAAATGGTTTAAAATGAAAGATTCTTAAAACAATAAACAAATCCATACTTAAAATCTATGACACCAAGTAATACCCGATAATTGTACCAGCTAGCTTCACAAAAGCAACGCAAAAATAGTTTTAAAAATGGTTACATGCATCCAATTATCAAGAAAGACATTTTAGCTTTTTACACAACCGGCTTTCGTAGCGGTTTTCGTTTAACTGTGAGGAATAGTTGTGGGTTTACTTTGTACGTTGAAAAAACCTGCTTTGTCCCGGATGAAAGAAATATTTTTTTCATCAATCAATCAAGAACAAAATCAAATACAGTCGTGACTTGGCCCAAGTCACGAGGTTTGTTCGCACTTGGCTCCGGTACATGTAAATTCGAGTTCTGATTGGTTCATTGCGTTGTTTTCGTTTGCTTTGATTGGCTAGATAGATTACTTTACGTCATTACTCGGCTTACCGTCCATGAAGAGAAGGACCATACCAGAGGGTTTCTTCCACCACTATGAAAGTCTTCATTCTTTTTGAACACAATGTACTTGGTGTTATCGTAGGTCTTTGTCGTGGCAGATGCTACACAGGACCCCCCAGTAGTTTGTTTCAAACATATTTCCAAATAATAGTCACAGCTCCTACACGGTGATTCGCAACAATTCCCGTTTAAGTCATTATTAGAAGGATTCGAGAAGCTCGTCAGAAGAACAGACAATTTTCCTCCAGGGCCGGCTACTGTGACTGGAACCTGAAGAAAGTAATAGTAGACAGGAAATTGATAAAAATGGTTTTCTTCTGGTTTACCGGCGCTGTCTTTATAGCATTAATTTGAAATGCTATACTGAATACTTTTAAGTCAGTCTGTCACCTATGATTCAATCAGTGAGTCAGTCAGATGTGGTATACGTCAAGGGCAACCGCTCACGCTATTTATTCCTTTACATGCAAACTGCTACTGAAAATTAAATGAAACCTCCTGAAAATGAAATGGCTTCCTTTTAATTTTTCTACTTTTGGTATCGACGACAACCGTTCTGATCAGAACCAAGGAGTTAAATGTAAATAGAAGTTCCCTGCAAATACATCCTGACAATCGTTAACTAGAATCTGTACATCTTTGGGCACTTGGTAACACTTTGACCCGTCTACATCGCCCATGCGCAAGAAACTATGGACTGGTAATGTTTTTTGTCTTTGTAACTGAACGCCGTTAAAACAACAACATAGTTTAATAGGATCGTGCCAGTTAGCATGTTTCATGATTAGCGAGAAGAAATTGAGTTTGAACAGGTGTTTTCTGGCATGTGTTTTTTTTTTCTTGGTATCAGTAATTGGTGAAGACGTGCAGAAGTTAACAAAACATACACCTCCTAAAAAGACATTATGGCTATTTTCTCCTACGATACGTGCGAGACGGCATTCTATAGGGGGGCGTGTACCTCTTGTTAAAGTGTATCAAATGTGTGCGTAAGATCAGTCAAGTTAGAAGGCTACAGTTAAAATGATAAAAAAATGGTACTCTGAGCGCAAAATCAGAAATAGGAGATGCAGGTCATCCATTTTTTACTACTTAGTTTCAACGTTGTTAGCTAAAACCGCGTTCAAGTTACCGTTGATCAAAATTATTATTTCGTCGTGATTTTTTAATACATTTATACGGACGTTTTCACAAGTCTCTGTTAGTTGTCTGACCCTCACGTTAGTAGATGAAACTCTAGGGCGTGATACTTTGAATGAAATGTATTGATCGTAGCAGTACAGTAGCAGTTTTTTATACTGTACAAGATGGTTCTTTAAAGGTCTTCTAACTTTGAGTCTGTAGATCGATGAAACCATATGATAGTCACGTGTAACCATTCAAAGCTATTGAGCAATACTAAATTAAATTTGATTTTTTTAGACAAGGCACTCTTCAGGAGCCAACGGGTTAAAGTGATAGAAATAACTGATGTATGGTTATTTTTTTTTTTATTTTGATCCTTCTTGTGCCTGTCACTAAGCAAAACAAAGTCACACTCGAACCAGTTTGAGATAATCTTCCGTTACTTCCCGATTAAAATTAATCTCTCAGAGGGGTTTATAAATGCTTCTACGGAAGTCTTTCTAAAAATAAACAAAAGTCGAAATTTTGTAGTTTTATCAACTGGTTACTAGTTTTTAATTTCCCGTTCTAGTATATAAAACAACAAAGAGGACCTTTATTGGTCTGGAGCTGTTAACGGCCCTTCAGTACTTAGGCCACGTATCCCATAACACTTTTAGCGATTCACCTGTGATTATCAGTTTCTACGTTCACATGAGTTGTAAGCCTGAATTCATTTCGACAAAAAATAAATGTTGATCTGTTTGACGAAAGTATCAAAGCAAGCGTGATGTTTCATAGTCACGAAACGTATCATACAGTGCGTGTGTAGTGTTTCGTGGATGTTGAAGCCAACGATTTAGTTATGGCGCCTCGCTGGCATGAACGTTCATAGCCGTGACAAATCGGTTAATCCTCCCTCTCAATCAATCTACACTCTTAGATTGAAAACACACGTGAACGGATCGTGACGAAACGCATTTTATCAACTACTGCATGAAACAAAATAAACAGAAGATTCATTGGTGTTTTGACTAAACTTCAATTTCCATTAAACATAAACAAACGGGTTTCTCGCTGCCGGCTTTAAGAAAAACGCTTGCCATAAAGACTGCATTAACTCAAGCTGAAAAAAAAATCACAAAAAAATCACTAAGGCCTGGTTCTTTGTATTGTCTTTAAAAAAATAAATAAAATAAGATTTTCCTTGGATTTGAGCCGATTTGTGCCGTTTGTAAGCCTAAACCTGTCTGTGTTTAGAGTGTGTCATTTGGCCTCGCGCAACAGAATGACCTTTTTCATATCTTGAGTTTTGAGTGGCATATTTCTTTTGCACTTCTAAAAAAATTCAGTTCCAAGAAACCTCACTAGATCTGCACTTTTACTGAGTTTTCTGTAGCGTTATTAGGTTCCTTCTTTTCACCAAAATTAACAGGGACATAAACCTGACTTGTTCCGCTTGCATCAGTGGACCGCGGAATAGCCAAGGCAAACAAATGCATGCTGTCTCATAATTGCACACGCCCCTTTCTTGAAGCAGCATAACCCACCCGTTTCACCCAACTGTTTCACTCAAGACTGCCAAATAAACCGTTGAGAGAAACGAACCACAATTAGACGAGAAAATAAATGCCTTAGCTTGGTGGAACATCTCTTCACGGAGCACATGGTCACTGATGAACAAGAGTCCGGCCCTGGGCGATTCTACAGATAGTCGTACAATTATGATTAATTGAAAATCGATGCGTTGCCCGTGGGAAACATTTTTGTGGTGATTTTCTAAGTGATCAGACCGGAAACCAAACCATAAAACAAGATATCCGTCTTTACCGGCAGATTGGGTAAAGTTAATTATAGCGCCACTGTAAATCCCGTGTCCAAAACATCCTTATGTGGCACCGCTACTGTGTTTTGACACATCAGGCATCTTGCAACTTGCTTTTCACTTGCGGCAACTCGAACCGACGACTCGTTAAACAAAGAAAAGATAATGAAAAGGCCTTTTTATGACAAAATATGCCCTGATCACAAAACAGGAAAGTCACCGAATACCCGCTTTAATTGTTAAAATGACGCTACCACACACACAGACTGAAATGTATCTGCACTAAGATTTTTGGATGTTTAGTGTTTTCAATAACAAAGGCGCTGGTTTGTTAATAACCATTTTTGGGCTTAACGAAACGATGTTTCTAAGGTTTTGCGACTTTTTGCGCTTGGAAAAGCCGAAAGATTCGTTTTTTTAAGGCAGAATAAATATAAACATACGCAGCGTACCGTACGTAAGTATAATTTTCTCATGGAATACTTCCTCTTCGAGATTTCTTATTTGAGTCATGTTTCAAGCTAGAAATATTTAATTTTTGCTATAGCTTTATAATTTTAAAGTAAGGATTTAAGACAGAGAGATAAAAAAAAACTTTTGTCCCGCGAGATCGAGAGTTACGCGTCAGGTAAACTTCGAATGATGCGCGCAAAATTTCCCCTTTCTTTGGACCCCCATATAATACAATAGTATTTCTCGCAAACCTACCTGAACAGTAACGAGCAAAGATAGAAGCAGAAGAAAACTAGCGGCATTTCGGGAAACGGAGAGTTTCATCCTAACCATGCGGCTTTTCAGAATTTTTTTTAGACCTCAAACAATGTCGTTGTACGAGTGTGGAAGATGCACCACTCGAAACTAAGAGCACAAGTGCGCTTTTCCGAATCCTGACAAAATCTTCTTTCCCGTCGCACGCACACTTGTCTTGCGATAAAATAACAAAATGTTGACAGTCGCCACAGCTAGCTTTGGTACGCATTGAACACGTGATCTATGTCTCAAACGCGCAGTTGTGCAATCCATGCGCGTAGGGTCAGGCTTCTTTCCGGTTCTTTTGAGACAGCGCACCTTTAATCATTTCGCGTTGTTTTGAAACGGGAGTACGTCGTTTATATTCAGTTAGTAGGTCAACATTTTGTTTTCTTTGATCTCTAGCGGGAATTGTTCTAAATCAGGGCGCTTTGTTTGTAGACGGAGTAGTCATTTTCGTGGAAATAACGGCCCACCCGAGTAGAAACTATCATCCGCTTATTTTGCGCAGGTATCAAACAGGTGCAAACCAGTTATGAAACATCACGCCAAGCTATGCAATAAGTTTATAACGTCAGATTATAATCCACGCGTCATGAACTCTGAACTACTGATAGCGCCCAACGTTTCACAACCCGATTACGTTCAATGACCTGACTGTTATCACAAAAAAAAAGAAAAGAAAAAAAAGCTTTCCAAGAAGACTTCCAACTGTTGTGCAAAGCAGTCTAAAAACTACGCTAATTTTAAGCAGATCTCTTTAGAAGCGCACCTCAAAACGTGTTCGTGGAGATATCTCCCGCTGACGTTACGTGTGTCGACATGAAACTTTCGTGATGTTTTTGCAATATGTCTTATCGGATGAGGGGTACTTAACCTTTGGAGAAGGCGTGATTAATCGAGCAAATATGACGTTCTGCGCGTGGCGAAATTGTGAGAAATTATTTCTTCTTTGCCCAGACGGTTAGCGCAATTCGCATATTATCACGACCTGGCATGGCAAAATACCGGAACAAATCCAGGTTAACGCCGGATTTTTTTGCGGTTGACTGGTAAGAAAATACGATCTGGGCTCCTGTCTCTGCGTAAACCAAACGTCCTCTAGAAATCAGTATGTCTTCAGTTACAAAGGGCTTACTCAGGCTTTTGTAGTCCTCTTCCTCCCATCCCTCCCCACTCTCTTCATAACAAACCCATCGCACGAGCCATTTTGTGGAGAAATAGCAGTTGCTGTCATACCCGTGCAGTCAGAGCTTTAAATAGAAACAAACGAATTGGGCCAGGAAAAAAATGTAGACTAGTTTCGCAACATTTAGGCCGACAAAATCTGACTGCAGTTGGTTTTTTATACGCAAAATAAAACAGATCCGTATTTCAACATGTTTCAAGAGGATTATAAAATTTTGCCTTTGTCAAAGTTCAACAGTTTTAACAATTACGGTAAATTTTAAAGTAGTAAAATCTTTTTTCTCATTCTGAAAAGTGATGCGGTGTTCGAAGTAAGTTTGACTTAGATCAACTGCCCAAACAGTCAAACACAGGGACAACCGTTTCGTGATTCTTGCTTTAGGACGTTAAGTTCATCTTTGTTTTTAGGTCTTCAGAGACGGAGCTGATCCCTCATGACCCCTCGTTAATCTGAAGTGCACGAGTAATCTCGACTTCGGTCTTCCAAACGTGAGCGATTGAGGGAACGCAAAATCACGTTACCCCCATTAAAAGAATATAAGATTCACTGCGCTCGTAACTGGCACAAAATGTACGGAGCCTATTTTAAAACTATATTAAAAAGTATCTTTTTAAGAACGATTCCATTTTTTATTTTATTTTGAACAAGTTGGTTCACATTAATTACTAATGTACAGTAGACATGCGAAGACACAAACTGACCTGTTACACTGTATTTACGTGATGCTAGATATTTATCTAGCGGTCACTTCAACAGCGTGGGTTATTTACGTTGGTAGCAATAAATAATTTCGAAAGGAAAGGATTAAACTTGAGAAAACGCAAAACAGATGGCCGCCATCATCTCAGCTCGGAAGGGCACAGGGCTAAACGCGTCCATAAACCGAATATGTAATTGAAACGAAGCCAAACGGGAAAGAGAATGATTTATGCGGAAAAATTAGACACTACCTTTGTTCCCTACCGTTGAAAAGCTTTTTTTTTTCAAACCGCTGAAGAAATGTAAACGTTTTTTAATCGCGTAAGGCGGAAATGAAATCAGAACTGATTACGAAAGCGATATCATAGATTTCCGCTCACCTCCTGCGCGCGTATTGTAATTAAATTCGCCATGAGCCTACCAGTGTTGCTTTTCAAAACATTTTGATATCTCAGGTATGCTTTTTCCAGACCAAAATATTTACATTAATTTTTGATTTAAATAAATCACAGTAGCCTGCAAAACAGGTTGCTTTGCGAGGGCTTAGTGCGCGATGTTTTCGCCTCTCCCGTCGCGCGAGTTACACGCTTTGAGCACGCGCTCGCTCGCAAAACCGAAAAAATGCACATTTATTACCTATTTCAACGCTAAACCAAACTAACTGCTTTCTTCTCGCTATTAATTTCGTAGCCACCCTAACCTTGTATGATCGCCTATTTTCGGTACCAAACTATCCTCATTTTGTCTCGGTTATCCATACTAAAGTTTACTTCAGGTCGCATTCTGGTGTTCACGTCTCATGTAAAGGTCCGTTTAAACAGGCGATTTTTGTTGCGCAAATTCAGTACAATTTTTGTCCCGCCAAAGTTGCAATTTCATAATCACGCGTGGAAACTTGGGTGTTTTCATGGCGATTTTATCGCTGTGATATATAGCAGGATTTTCGAACCTGCTGGAAACTTGATGGAACTTCGGCGCGACAAAAATTGCATTGCGCGACACTGAAATCGCTAAACGGGCCTTAACTATTTAATTATCAATTTCATCACGCCAGTACTAAGCTATACGCATTAGACCCTTTCGTGTGTTAGGGTGCCGCGGATTGTTTTTTGGTGATAAAAATTTTTTAAAAATTAAAATTTTTTTTTTTTTTTTTTTTTAAATTTTTTTTTTAGGACCTTAAGAACCCCCTCCGGCAGGATCCCTTCTTCCCCTAACTTTTTTTTCTCACTTCAAAAAAAATTTATTTGTTGACTATTTTGATGACAGCTTTTCTATTTTAATGTGCGTGATGCCGTTTTTGAGGGGACTGTGGCGTACAGAAACAGGTCAGGATTAGCTTTTGGTCGTTTCCCAAGTGCTTATTCAAAGTTACATGACTGTCACAACATGTTGGCTTGTATGTCTTCCTTCACTTAAGTGCTACGTAAAACGTTGAAGGAATACAGACCTCTCATAATTCTAGTTCTCCCAGTTGAGCGTAACTTAAACACACTTGCAACACGTTATGTAAACGAAGTTGTAATTCAGTAATGATGCAGGCAAGGAGGTAGCCTGCGTTGCAGACGAACCGGGGTTTTGTTTGTCTGCAACGCAGGCTAGCAAGGAGGAAATATGACTAGAAAGGCATCACGAGGGGGGGGGGGGGGGGGTACTGCCGAAAATTGGAGGGGGGTGCGGCGCGCTTTCTGAAACCATTACCCTATTTCACACCAAAATATGTGATTCTCCCTACTCTATTTCAGGCCAGACCCCGAAATCGAAACCCTATTTCAAAGAAGCACTACCCACGACCTACTTTGGCATAAAGAGGGAAAGGAAAGTAATTAAGGACTGCCCAAAGACTACAAAGACCTAATAATCAGCTGTACTGAGCAGAGCCAATAACCACAATCAGCGTACAAATAGAGCTATAAACGCAAACCAATCAGAACTTTGAAAAAGGACAGCAGTCCCTAAAAAGGCGGGAAAGACGCGGGTCTCAATCGTGCATTACGGCGAAATTAAGTACTGGGAGCCATTTCAAGGAAAGGCAATCGGTGAAAAGCGCGGGAAAAGACGCCAAAGTCAATCACTTTCTCCAAGGACCAGTGAAGCAGTCGAAACCTAATTTTAACTGAAAATGCCAAAAAGTGATCGTGGTTGACGTCGCAGTGGTCAACTACTACGTACAGTAACAAACAGTGTAATGAGTCGTGACAAAAAGACAGCCCTGAAATACGCTAGAAAATTAGGGGAATTCTATCGCGGAGTGGTTTACTTATCATCAGGCCCATCCAACCCCCCACCCTCCCCTCCCCTCCCCTTCCCCCGCCACGTTAATCATCTGAAGTTCATCGAGTTTTTTTTGGGACACTGTTGTTTGAAAGATGCTTTGCTAAAATGGGAACGTTTAATGACAATGGGAACGTTCTAACTGTAGGAAAGCTGGCATGAGCATTAGCTGCTATCTTTGCTGCCATTCGGTTAGCTCCACTAATAACTTGTCGATAACCTGATCCAGGCGAAAGACTACGTGGACCGTGGGGCGATTTCGATCAGTGAATCTAAATCACGATCTCGACTCCTTAATACTCACAATTACCTACTTCATTTGACAAAAATCAGAGCCTGTTCTGCTAGGGGATCTAAGTCTGGTTATTGGTACGCGGCCTTTAATTAAACAGATAGAAATAAACGCAGTTTTGCAAACTTAATCATACTATATGATACACAATGCAGAGTCACATCTTTTTATTAGCTTCTGAAGTTTAATACAATCAATAAACTTATCTTCGACGTCGACCCCATCCACCACCACCACTTGGTCTCCAACCACCACCTCCGCCCCCTCCACCTGAGGGTCTCCAGCCACCACCTCCACCCGTGGGTCTCCATCCTCCCCCGCCACCTCCGCCTCCTCCTGGACGCCAGCCGCCGCCGCCGCCACCACCACCACCCCTCCTCCTCCTCCTCCTCCTCCTCCTCCTCCTCCACCACCACCACCACCGCCACCTCCACCGCTGCAATAACCTCTGTCAAAACTTCCCCTAGCAACATTACTCCTGAAGTTGCCCATCATATTTCCCGCAGGTCGATACCGGCCCACCACATAGGTGCACCGTCCTGAGTCAGCTTTTCCTATCCCCAGCTCCAGACTTTCTTTCCATACTATCTGAGTGAAGTGACCCGTGCCGGATTGGTATCTTGGGTTGTTGAAGTTGAACTGACACACTTCTTTATACCTGTAAGGGAAAGAAATGAAGGAGAAAAAAGGACTCCGTTATCTATGCACTCGAGGCCTTCGTTGATGAAATTTAGGCTACGTTTATACGGGACCGGACCGGACCGGATCGGCTTCTGTTTACACGGGACCGTTCTGAAACCGATCCGGAACGGATCCATAACTGGACCTGCAAAATAGCAGGTCCAGAAGAATTCCGTTGAACATTTTGTTACTTGCCCCTGAAAATGTGCTTAGTAATTCGACGTAAGACTCTCGAATTGACTGCATTCTTTAACTTTTCGCTGATTTCAATCAGGGGAGCAGGGATGGCGCAGTGGTGAGAACACTTGCCTCCCACTAATGTGACCTGCGTTCTATTCCCAGACCTGGCGTCATATGTGGGTTGAGTTTGTTGTTGGTTCTGGTCCTTGCTCCGAGGGTTTTTTCTTTGGGTTCTCCGGTTTTCCTCCCTCCACAAAAACCAGCACTGCTAAATTCCAATTCGATCGGGAACAGTGGACGAACAGCCACTCTGTGGAAGTACCACCGCAAATTCCCTTTTATTATTATTTATTTATTTTTATTTTGTTTTATTTTTATGTCATCATAAATAGAATGAACCCCGAATGAATCCTGTCTTTTTATCCACTGCAGGATATATGTTTACCTGCCTCTCTCTCAACTGAGTTACAGTTGCTCTCCCGAAATGAATATGAATTTAAACTATTACGTCATATATACTCACCACATCTCAACTGCCCTCTTGGCAGACAAGCCCCCAGAGCCGCACGCCATGGCGAGATTCTCGCCCTGACCTGGTCTCTCACTGGAGCTCGAGTGCTTCAGTCTGCCCATGCGTGCTAGCCGCTGAGCATAAGCTGTTGCCTGCTGGTTCATATTAGAGTCCAGTCTCATGGGAGGCGCGTCATGGATCTTGCGATACTTGTTATGTTCGGCCAAGCCTTCCTCTTGATATGAGTCTAAATAAATGGAAATAGATTCATTCCATTTTTTATTTATGCACGCTGACCGAGAGTTTATAATTATATCAATCTTCCGTACTGAAAAAGATGGTAACCGGTACATTTACTAATAACTTTAAGCTCATGAAAGCCCTAAAGACGCTTATAATAACGAACAGAAAATTTCTTACAGCTTCAAAGCTAGCCGTACACAACGTTGCTAGTACATGAAAACATCTTGCACAAAAAAAAAATAACATGGCTTCCTATTGGCTCTGTAAGGTTTGCGTCCTTCAGTCAATCAATCGATCAATCAATCAATCATTAATTGAATTTGCTGATGAACACCATTTTATCCGCCTTTATTTGTTAACGTAAAGGACATTTTACATGCAGTACTTAAGAGTTGTTAATTTTCTTTACGCACAGAAAAGTACATGAACGTTGTATAAGAACGGCAACTTGTTATCAACGATATAAAAGGTGTGGTCATTTTAGATAGTCAGACTATCACATCAAGCTAGCAAAAATAAGCCGCTAAGTAAGTGCAGTAGCTAGTGACTCCCTATATCCCAACCCATCACTGTATTATTTCGCGGAGCATTTAAAGGAGTACCAGTCTCAGACTAGAAAACTCTAACATCAGGACTTTTTAATACATAATTAGGTTTTTACACCCTTGACTAGCTATGTGGTGATTTTCCGTGGTTTTAGGTTTGTTATCTTCCAACCAAAATTAACCTTTAAACCTATTTACTAAAAAAAAGATACACCTACTCACCTCCACTGCTACCGCCGCCGCCGCCGCCGCCACCACCGCCACCACCTCCTCCTCCTCCTCCTCCTCCTCCTCCTCCTCCCCCTCCTCCTCCACCTCCTCCACCACCACCTCCTCCATTCCCACCACCATTGCCACCCCCGTTACCGCCTCCACCACCTCCGCCTCCCCCTGGATTACACCCACTGCCGCCAGCACTTCCACCGCTGCAGTAACCTCTATCGAAACATCCCTTAGCAACGTTATTCCTGAAGTTGCCCATCATATTTCCCGCGGGACGATACCGGCCCACCACATAGGTGCACCCTCCTCGGTCAGCTTTTCCAATCCCCAGCTCCAGACTCTCTTTCCATACTACCTGTGTAAAGTGGCCTGTGCCGTATCCCCAACCAGGATTGTTGAAATTGAACTTGCAAACTTCTTTGTACCTTTGAGAAAGGGAGGGGGAAATATTTAACTTATGGCTCAAGATCTCTCTTTTCTCTTCTTTTCTCCTGATTTAATTTTGCAGCCATAGAAAGAATTTTGGGAATGAACAGTGGTCGCTGACCAGACGGAAAAATTTCGATCATGCAAATTAAAATGCACCGCGAAGGAACAGTTCGCAGTTCAGGGTTGAGCTTGATACAAAGAATCACAATAAACTGGATGTTCGAACCCACAAACGCTCAACCAAATAGCTATGAAGACACTAACTCAATTTTGAGTTTTGTTTTCAGGCTTTTTTGGCTCAAGTTGCTACATATCCGTGAGCTCCCTTTCATATTATTAATTCTTTCTTGTGAAGACACATATATGGTTTATTGGATACAGAAATACCATAATTTTAAATGGATACTTTCACAAATAAATAGAATAGTGTTTGAATTTTGTCATTTTGCATATCCTGGTTAAAAGGCGCCGACCATTTTCCGTTGCGTCGGGGCTATGCTGTGACACCCTTTTAATAATGCACTATTTCAGTTCTTGGCAACCTCGTTCCCAGGGCAGGTTGAGTTCTGTGGGGAGTGGAGGGTGGAGGAAATAAGTACCAGCAAATATCTTCAACGATTCTCCGATGCTTGTTGTCTAATTAGCGCAATGGCTGATGTCTTTTTGCGAAACAACGTTCTTACCATAAACGGTTGGCAAAAAAATAATTAAAAAAATTACTGTGCTACTCACCACATCTCCACAGCTCTCTTGGCGGACATGCCTCCATAGCCGCACGCCATGGCGAGATTCTCACCCTGACCTGGTCTCTCACTAGAGCTCGAGTGCTGTAGACTGCCCATGCGTGCTAGCCGCTGAGCATAAGCTGTTGCCTGCTGGCTCATACTAGAGCTCAGTCTCATGGCGGGCGCGTCATGGATCTCACGATACTTGTTATGTTCGGCCAAGCCTTCCTCTTCAAATGACCCTGAGTTTGAAAGATTTTAGTGTTTGATAGGTTATAACTGGACGATTAAATATAAAAACCATCCGAAATTCCCTAATTAGCAGCGAATTAGATCGTGTTAAAGAAGTTCAGTTGGTGATAAAAAAAGAATAAGTGAGCTCAGTCTCTTTGCGACAAAAGAAAGTGGCCTCAAAACTAAAAGAAATGGTCTAATATGATACCCTTCTGTATCTATAACCTCTTCATCAAACAAAAGCAACATATAATAGCGTCATTCACATGTAAGGTGTTTAGTAAGTTGCCTTGGTTGTTTGGTTGGTTGGTTGGTTGGTTGGTTGGTTGGTTGGTTGGTTGGTTGATCGCTTGGTTTGTTGGTTGGTTGGTCGGTCGGTCGGTTGGTCGGTCAATAAGTTGCTTGGTTGGATGAATGGTCGGTCGCTCAGCGACAAAACGAAGATACGATATATTGCTTGGAACATCGAACGAATTTAATTTGTTTAGTTTACGTTTACAACACTAGCTGTTTCTGTTAAATGTTACTATAACAGAAGCAAAAAACTACAATGACCTTATGACTCACTGCCACATTCAACAATCACAATGGTCAGCATGAGCCCTCCCTACCTTCATAGCCGGCTGCAAAAAAATTATACTAGATTCCCGTAGTTTTACTTGCATGCGGTCACACCAGTCAACGAGATTCATTAGCATGAAACAAGTTAGTTATAAATGCTGCCTTTCTACCCTGTGAATTTTGTTACAGCTTCCTTTAATTACCTTCAACATTGAGAAGTCCGGCTGAAAGAGAAGGTAAATGCAAGTGCTGTTAGGAGAACATTTATCGAAAAATCAAATGTGGACAATAACTTAAAGGATTTATTGCAGGTCACGCCTGTTTTTGCCTAAAAAATTAAATTAATTTGTTATAATCATTTACTACTAATAAGCAAAGACCACATTCGATACTGAGACTTGTACGCCTAAACTCTTTCTCTGTCAGCACGACAGAAAGCAAAATATGATGATTACAATCCATTTTGATCTTTTCTACTTTTAACCACCCGTCCAACTCTGCCAATTCCTAGAGTTTGTACGATTAAGCATATTTTCAAACCACTATTTAGGCGATTCATTTGATTACCGAAACCAGTTTCTATGTAGCAAAATACGTATGACCGAGCGACTTATAGCCGCTTTAAAGTATCACCTAGGTCTTACCAAGGATGCATAGTGCCCCCAGTAACACAAGGGATGGATTTGAAGTCATCGCTAGAGCGATTTACACTGACTCAAGCCTTTCCTGAAACGTGCAAAGTTTGTGCGTTTTATTTTCTTTATGAGCTTAGCTTCTGTCTTTAAGTGCTGGGAGGTGTCATTTGACAAAGATATGGTTGGGTTTGTACAGATGTAAGGAAAGGTGTTTAAATAAGAAAGCAAGTCGAAGAAATGCAACGCCTTTTGCCACTTATACTCGATTTTCATCGCGTTTATTTAGTGACAGCTTAGATCATAACATACTCAGTCAACCGTAATTTAACGTTCAAAATGATTTTTTTTTACGCTGCGAAAATATACGTTACATGTAAGCCACATTGCTTGTGTTAGAAAATATCGATAGGAATTAGTTACACACGTACGTGTGTCCAATGTATCTAGACAACAATAAAAAAATGTTAAGCGATTTTCTTTGTTACGAAGTATAGAGAAATCAAAGTTGCGTATGTCAACCACGAAATCCAAACTTTATTGCTATTTACTTACTTTGTTTCATAGCTGATATGAGTTGTACTCAGCTGTGCAGGTGGACAGCGGTCGAAAGCACGTGACTCGCTAATGTTTGTTTAGGTAAGTATCAACAGTTTCTAACTTGTGATAAGCTTTCATTTTTTTTTTTTTTGGTGACAATCACATTTCTAAGGTTTTCTTGTATATATCATTCGTTGGCCAAAATGGTTAATCACTTTATAAACTACCGTAGTAAGGGTTTTTAGTCGCAGATACAAATACCCTATTCACACCAACCAGGAAAACCTGTTTTGTTGAACCAGGCTTAGCAATATGAAAACTCAGCAACAGAATACTGAAAGACTGACTTTTACACAGGGTTCAAGAAAGTTCAGGTTTATTAACAACCCACCTTCTACTGCAATGATCAGAGAATATCTTATGCAAATCGTGCGTGTTAACACAATGATAATAGACAGCGATGACAATTGGAATCTAATACTATACAAAGAAGCCTACCACATCAAGCGTACAGCACCATCTTTGAGCAATGCTTTAAAAGCTAGTATGGAACTTTGTTTATTCTCCGACATTAACGTCTTTGTTTTGTATTTTCATGTGCATGTTTTAAATGCTAATGTACCATCTTTCAGTATTTAAATCCTAGCTACTTGTTTGTCACCTTAGTCTGAAGATGATGATATAGAATTATATCGAAATATAACAATTAAGTATACCAACGTTTCCTTGCATTTCAGTGTTGTCTATATCATTGACACAATGCATTTACTTGGTATTTCATTCATCCTTCACGAAAGCTCTAACTTGCATTTTTGTTGTGCTTAATTTGATGTCAACAATCATCAGTTAGCAACTCCTAAGAAGAACTAGTTTAACAAAACAGCTTTTAAACTTGTAATGTTTTAGCTTTGGCTTAGATGTGGTATAAAATTTTACTTTCACGGGGTCATCCGACATTTTTGGTACGTGGCTGGGTAGCCTAAGTAACAATAACAATCTTTATTAGCAATTTTACTCCACAAACAACACAATAATAGCAGAACTTAGGGTGTATCTTGATTGACTCGAGAGTTATAATGTCCTTGTTTCGCACTCTGTGATTGGTTTAACCCTTTCACTCCTAAACGCACATTCAGGCGCTATTTGGAGGTGCAGTCATTGATTCACTTGTGACGTCATTGATTAGCACGTCAGTGGAATTTCGTGATGAGAATCTGATAGAGCTTGAATCGACCTTTCTACAGGACTGTTCATTTTGAATATCAGTTGCATTCTGACAGAGCTAATCAAAGAAAAACAAAATCCATTTTTGGTGCAAAATCGTTGTTAAACAGGCCAGTACACCTGTAATTGGTCAAGGTCCCCTTTTCAGGATTTTTCCATTGATAATGTCAAAACTTTTTTGGCCAAAAGATAGGATATGAAGAGTAGAAAGTAACGAGAATAAGAAAGCGAGAAAAAAAGGAAGCAAAAGGGGCAAAAAAAAATTTGGAACGGTTCAGCAAAAAAAAAAAAAAAAAAAACAAGTCCAAATTTTGGCTTATGCGCATGCACCAAAGTAAAATATTGTACATTTTTACACAGAATCTTCATGAAAATGTTGCTGAAGTGTAAAAAAGTGCTTCTTTAGCAAAGTTGAGGTAAATTCCAGACCATAGCACCAAAATTTCAGTTTAGCGGCTAAAAAAACGCGTTTTTTGAGGAAAACTTGGGGGTCAAAGGGTTAAAATACTCGTACGAGTTTGAAGTAAGCAACGCGAACAAACATCATGTTCTCGGCAAAACAGATCCAAGACCAAAAGCAATCGTGACAACGTGAAATTTGGGTGGTGGTGATCATTTTCGCCTTGGCACTGGTTGCTATTTGGTGTAATGTTCGCAGAGCCTTAGTGTATGTATTGTGGGTTTTGCACATCTTTTGGGACGGGAGGTTCTATTTAATTATATCTTTATTATTTAATGGTCAAAAGAGGATATAGG
>NC_135761.1:17561663-17599002 GCF_052425735.1 Oculina patagonica
GCTTACCCCGGTTTTATCCCTCCCTGGATAGAATGCTAGTCTATCGTAGGGTTACCCCCAGCAGTAAATTTGTTGGTACCAATTTATACACCTCAGTGAAAAGAGGCACTATGAGAGTAAAGTGTCTTAGGGCCTGTTTATATGGAGGAGAGTTGTCCCTGGTAGGAGGGTTACCCTCTCCCCCGAGCTATCTTTTGCCGAGCGTTTATATGAAAAAGTTGTCCCTGTTGACCGAGCCAAAACTTGGCCCTCTCGGTTAAAAAGACTGGCGAGAGTTGTTTTGAAACATCTATTATGTCTGCCTTTTTTAAATAAGGAGCGCTGAAACATCGACCACAACCATTTTTTGGACAAAGTTACCGCCGACTTCGATTTCAATATATCTGCAATTTTGTTTTGGTCGACTGCAGCGTTTGCGCATGCTCTGTATGTGTCAACTTGTCCCTGGTAGGCGAGGCGAAAATAACCAAACTGTTTATATGAATAAAAAGTTGGCTCGCTCCCCAGGGTCACCCTACCTTCAAAGCGAGTGACCCTCCACCCAGGGTCACCCTGCCCCCCGAGCCAACTTTGCAATTTCTCATATAAACAGTTCGCAGCTATTTATAAAGAAACGTATGAAAAGCTCTCTCGCCCGGGGTGGCTCGGTATGGAGGGTAACCCTCCTACCAGGGACAACTCTCCTCCATATAAACAGGCCCTTACCCAAGAACACAGGGATCGAACCCGGACCGCTCGATCCGGAGTCCGGCGCACTATCCATTAGGCCACCGCGCCTCCTACGCGAGTACCAACGAGAAATTCGAAATCAGTACGTGGTGCAGTATTGAAGGATAAGCACGCATCGTATGCGTGTTCTTTGTTGCAGGGGAGGAACGAAAACTGTTGTTGCAATCTCGACTGGATGGGGAACAGCGTAATTACTTACGCGATTCTTCTGCTTCAAAAAGCAAGGGGAGGGCTCTTTATTTGATATTGTGGTATCTCTTTCACAGTGGACGACAGCAAAGGAGGAACAAGTTCGACTGGAGATTGTGAACAAAGTCAATGAATTTTGTGTGAAGCAGCCTCTTCCATGTCAGATTTCTCCGAACGCTACTCTAAATAGGTAACAGTAATGAGTCGATAAGTCAAGATGACGGAAAGGAGAAGTTAAAAATTAAATTATCATATCAAGCTCGAGAGGCAATGCTTTATCACATTTCCAAACATCGAAAAGAGAACCGGTTTAACGTCTGGTGCGCAGAGGAGTATTTTTGAGGATATTCGAAGTGTTTGCTGACGTATAATGTTCCCTAAAATCAATACCAAAGAAAACTTTGGAGTATTGGAGTGACGAAGAACTAAAATCGTGAAAAACTCTGCTAATTATGAGTAGGTATCTATACTACCATCACAGGCATCGCATTTTTGTATTCAAGATGTCAATGAGCGTGAGAACGTAGTTTGAAGTGTTAACAAAAATAAAGTTGAAGGACAAATGGCATCTCTTTTCTATTCCTCCCAAGGACAATTTTTAACATGTCGCATGTCATCATGAGAGTCGCGAATGGCTCAGACGGAAAAGTCTGGGTCCGAGTTAAAGTAAAGCTTCCAAGTAACGTACCACACATCTCCGGTTCCGGTGAGTCAGTTATGTCTGTCATATTCAGCGTTTAATGTCGGGGCGAGGGTGGGGAACTGGTACAGTTTTTGTTAAATCGTGGTATTAAGGTGGCTCAACTGGATTTTCAAGGGGTACCACCGCTCAAGTTTGATAATTAACTACGTCGCCATTAACAATGCTATCAAAAAACGATCACCACAGTTGTATTAGATAAAGATGAAATTTTTTTATGATCAGTGTTATATTGACATCGGAGTTGCCATAGCGACGAAATGACGTCATTACGTCTTTTACTTTCGCTCGTATTACTCGGTACCAGGAGATTTTTACGAAAATCGCTCAAAGGAGCTTGTACCACACATAGCTGCCTCGATGTTGGCAAAGTTTGAACAAATTCTATGAGAGCGTTTTTGAAATATTTGGGGATGAAGTTTTCGGGGCTATAAAAACAGTCAAAAACATACTAACGAGAAAATGGGGTAATATCTAAAGAAAACGACGCGCCTGTGAATGGCAATTTCATCTTATGGTAGTTTGATGTCGTTTAAAATCGTATGTAAAACAGTGGTGGGGATTGCTTTGGTCGATTGCGAGAAAAAAGAATTTGATGAGCGTGCGTTCCGGTGCTCTTGTTGCCATTTTCGTTTATTATTTGGTCTATGCCTACAAAAGTGATAATAAATTAAAAACCGCTCGATGAATTTTTTTTTAAAATTTGACAAACTCGAGGTTTGTCATCAATTGATAAAGCTTGCAAGTTTCAAGCTCCTTGAAAACATTTAAGGCAGTAAAATTGGGCCTCCAATGTACTGATTTTTTTCTCGCAGATTTCATGTTTACAAACGAGTGTCCTCATTATTCACGGGTATTGTTTTCAAGTTTCATATCTTAGTGCACCACTCCAGTAAAAAAAATGATTTGCATTAAACAGGACGCTCGATTGCTTTCCGAAACATTTTCCGAAGCATGCTTATCTGCCTTGGGGTGAGAATAGCAATGACAATATCTGCAGAATAATAGCTTTCGTTTTCTGAACAGAGGCCCTTGACATCAATAGCCCGACAAATGCTGTTACAATTTTTTAAGCAATGTAAGCATGTTTCGGAAAATTGTTCGGAAAGCAGTCGAGCGTCCTATTTAATACAAATGAATTTTTTGCTCACGTCGTGCACGTGGATATGAAACTTGAAAACAATACCCGTGAATAATGAGGACACTCGCTTGTAAATACGAAATCTGCGAGAAAAAATCAGTACATTGGAGGCCCAATTTTACTGTCTTAAATGTTTTTAATGAGCTTGAAACTTACAAGCTTTATCAATTGATGACAAACCTCGAGTTTGTCAAATTTTAAAAAAAATTCATCGAGCGGTTTTAAATTTATTATCACTTTTGAAGGCATAGACCAAATTATAAACAAAAATGGCAACAAGAGCACCGGAACGCACGCTCATCAAATTCTTTTTTCTCGCAATCGGCCAAAGCAATCCCCACCACTGTTTTACATACGATTTGAAATGAAATAAAAAAACTATAAGATAAAATTGCAATTCACAGGCGCGTCGTTTTCTTTAGATATTACCCCATTTTCTCGTTAGTATGTTTTTGACTGTTTTTATAGCCCCGAAAACTTCATCCCCAAATATTTCAAAAACGCTCTCACAGAATTTGTTCAAACTTTGCCAACATCGAGGCAGCTATGTGTGGTACAAGCTCCCTTGAGCGATTTTCGTAAAAATCTCCTGGTGCCGAGTAATACGAGCGAAAGTAAAAGACGTAATGGCGTCATTTCGTCGCTATGGCAACTCCGATAACAATATAACACTGATCATAAAAAAATTTCATCTTTATCTAATACAACTGTGGTGATCGTTTTTCGATAGCATTGTTAATGGCGACGTAGTTAATTCTCAAACTTGAGCAGTGTTACCCCTAAAAAATCCAGTTGAGCCACCTTAAAAAATACCCGAAGGTTTTTCCAATTTTTCATTCTCGTTAACCAATGTAGCCTGCGTTGCAGACGAACAAAACCCCGGTTATATATATTTTGTTCGTCTGCAACGCAGGCTATAACCAATGCGAAACCCACACAAGCACTACTGATCATTCCCGAGTATACCAAACCTCCAAATTCGTATGCGCTCTACCAGCAACGTCGTTCAAATATCCCAAAGGCCTCAGCCCATATGCATAATGTCCTGTACTTTTCATGTTGGGGAAGACAAAGGTTCCATTGAAATCTAGAAAATGATGGTGACTCCTAAACCCCTGCGCTTGTAGTTAAGGCAAAACAAGGCTCCTAAATCGTCCTCCATTTTGACTCTTCTCTAGGATACTTGCCATCCATCGTACTCAAAAAAGTAGTTCTGGATAACAAATCATCGCTGGAGAAGAACCTCGGAACACAGATCGTGACCGTGAAAGAAGTCGTGTGGAACCACCCCACCCTACCCCCCATTATATCTTCATCTGTCTCTCTGAGTACTTTGATGACGGTCACAGTCACACCAACCACTCTTCAGGACTATTACTCCAGCTTCCTTCCCTACGTGTTAGTGGCCCTGTGCCTCACAGCTGCTGCCATCGTGGGTTTTGCATTTTACAGGTAAGATATATCAATATGTGCTCGTTTCTTGCTTTTATCATACGCATAGTCCCGAACGTGACTATTCCCAAAGAAAAGCGTTCTCGCCAGAGCAGTCAGTGAGCAGTTGCTGGTGACTAAAGTGTCTGACGTTTACAAGCAATTACTGGGAAGAACATACCGTCTTCTAATGCACCACTGTAGCATAGGCTACGCAGGTCTACGCATGCATATTTCCCAGGTGTGTTAAATCGTATTTAGAAGGAAACTTATTTATTTTTTATATGTATGTAGACGAAATCAAGCTCTATGTGTTGCATTCCATTTTTTAATCAAACTTTTTTTAGGAGAAGTAAGTTACGTGACGTGAGAGTCCAGCCTGAGCCCGAGTCTCCATCAGATGAAGAACTGCTGGTAATGCCGTCAAGAAAATCAACATTTGTAAGACCGAGTTCAGCACCAATTGACACGGCAAGAAAGGTTGGAGTGGATTTCTCTCTACAGTTAGCTAAATTGTAAAATTCCGTAAAAATGAATTGATCATTTACTCTATGCCCCAAAAGATACCTTAATAAAAATCAGTTTATCAAAGAGTTACAAAACCATGTCGTGAAAAAAGTAAACAATAACTTTTTATTAACTACCCAGTTTTATTTAAGTTAGGTCCCCCGCTATTCTAATGACCTCTAATAGGCTGCGATTTAAATCTCCTTATTAAAAACTAGCCATGGTTTATTGAAATTCCGAGTTTTGACTGGTTTATCATATGATATGGTATATGAGCTCATAATATACCATGGACCACTAAATAATATGGTTGGTGTACGCATCTAATGTTGCAGTTATTTGGGTGTTTCACTCGCGTTTGTTTGTGAGATGGCATGTAGCGCCTCGTTGGCTATATCTATCTTATTTAGATATAGCTGATCGTGAAATAATTGTTAGATATTTTACAGTTTTCTGTCAACTGGGAACGAAAAGTGCTTCAAGTCTCGAACTTTTGAATTGTGTTCAGCAAAACTCCTGTGATTTAGCGTATTTTTTATATTATTAGACATTTTACTTGTACAGCGATGCTACACAGTAATATGTGTAAAAAGAGTTCTATTGTTCAACTTTTTCTTCCCGAAACGGAATCCTGGCTTTGAACTGTGTTTTGTCGGTTTTCGAAAATCGGTTGCGCGCGCTCAGAAGAACTAAGGAATTAAGAGAACCACTCAACTGAGTTGAGCCGGAAAATAAAATTTGTTTACATCCCCAACGTATTTTTATTCTACAGGATAACTATCACAGTGACCTCAAGCCATCTAACGAAGATGCCGAGGACTACAATCGATGTAACAAGTATCTCTTTCGATCAGAACCACGCCTCCGAGGATTAACCGTGCTCGATTCAAAGTCGCTAAATGAAGACACTGAAGACACCTTCCAAGCGAACGCGAACATTTTTCTGTCGGCCGCCCGGCTCCGAGAATTGACTGAACCTGCTGTTTTCGACAGCGGTGTTGCTAAGAAACAAGACTTGTCCGGATGACGTAGAGCCGACGTGTAACTGTCAAGGAGCTAGTGTCATTTCTGATTGGAGGACAAGATTCGGAAACTCTTCGGCTTGTAGAAGTGGGATTTGTTGCCCGACTTTTGGAAAGCCGGTATTCCTGTGACGGTTGCTTGTCAGTCTTTCAGTGAAAAAAAGTACTTTTTAGATTCTAAAGGAACGCCAAGCCCGAAGGTTGATAAAAGAAAGAGATATAATATCGGGATTAGACAGAATAAAAAGCAAGAGTTTCCATTAATAAGAGCAAAAAGTTCTTTAAGGGACGAGATAAACGCCAAAAAAAAATGAGGCAATTTAAGAAATATAAACTGTTGAAATGTTGATCGGTAAAGAGTACTAAAAATTATTGTTCGATTTCAACTCTACTTACTGCTGTGAATAGACACGAAAGATGCCTTTTGCCGAATCTGTTTCAAGGCGTAAAAAGTTTAACATGATCAACTGAAAAGTCGAAGGAAAAGTCTTTATTTACAAGCTGTTTTGCACAAGGTTCCTATTTTGAAGAGCCTAATTGCATGCAGAAACGGCCCACTCAGTATAAGTTAATCTGGAATATATTTATAATAAAACTGAGATGCTACCTGTTGTATGATTGGTCTAAAGCTATTGACTAGGTTAATCCAACTCTCACTGTTATATATACTCACAGTGACCAGCTCCCAGTTGGCTTGATATTTCAGTTGGTTAGAGCGCTGCACTAGTATCGCAGAGGTCATGGGTTCGGTTCCCGTTTAAGCCTGAATTTTTTTTTCAGGCTTGCTTTTCTCAACTGCTTAAGTTGAGTACATTACTTCGATGATCTTTCATTTGCTTAAATTGTATATCCGCAGTACATATATGAATTTCATATATGAATTTCATATCTTACTGTTATAGTAGCTTATAGTTCTGTACAAATTTGATTAACTGACTTCGACTTGTAGGTTGGCCCAATTTTATGTAAATAACCAGTGTTGAAATCAATTTATATGCTGGGACCGCTAGTGGGGGTCACTGCGTTGTTTTCTTGGGCTGAACACTTTGTCTTTCAGTCTCTCTCTACCCTGGAGTATACTGTAAGACCTTATTACGAACGGGGGTGAAAGAGGGGTGGGGGGGGGGGGAGACTTTCAGACGGTGGCTTTTAAGAGAGGGGGGGGGGGGGTAACTTCAATCCAGCCGAGTTAGCAAGAACTATACTGCAAAAACCGGGATAAGCTGCGGCAGTAAGTCACTTTGACCTGAAGGCAGTCTTCTAGTAAAACGGACTGGAAAGTTCAATTTACGCTAAAAACGACATTCATTGAACGTTGCTTTTTAACGTTCTTTTTTGTACAAGGAAGCTTTTCCGCCATCTTGTGAGATTATTCGACAAATAGGAGAATATAGGCTCTAGTTGAAGAGCACTTGCCTAAAATTCTGCCATCTTGTCTGGTCGCTAACCCCCGAGGAAGACGACCTGTTTCTCGGGGGTAGACAAACAGAAGAAGACAGCTGAAATAATATGTGTTGACTTAGTAATTATTTGGATCAAACTTTTGTTTATTTATTTCGTAAAACAAAACAGCAAGAAGCCAGTAACTTCAGTCGTAAAGTAATTCAGTAAATTCAGTGACTAACAATACTTTATACTACAAAGGCGTCCCTTTTTGAATGCTTGAAGTACCGGGTATTCATACGTTATTACAAAGCTTTATCTCTTCCATGAAGAAAATGTTACTCAGATCTGGATATTAATCAAATCTGTCACATTATCCTGTCCACCTGCAAGAGGTCAGGAGTGTCAATTGTTCCCTGCAACTCTTGAAACCAACGGCACAGAGGTGATGCTTGACCATGATTTCTGCTCTCCATCTCTTTGCTATCTAAACCTCACAATGTCTTAACGTTATTGTTCTTTCCCATCATCAGACTTTCTGGTTGTTTTTTCATAGTCCTTTGCTCTGGAGAACAGGTCTTCCACAAGGCTGTGTAGGTTTGGTAACTGCAGAAATGATAAAAGGCTTGTGGTTAAATGCCCACTGATAATAAAACAGACAAGGTCATCAGCTTCAAATTATCATTCTTCTTCTTGGGTGAATATCGTTTTATTGAAGGAGAACAAACAAGATACAGTTGAACCCGACTAACTGACACCTCCCAAACTGGACACAGTCCCAGCCACATACAAACACTCAAATTTTAACGGCTTCTATAAGAGGACAAAGCAGACAGTTTTTCAGCTCCTAACTGTGTCTGCTTACAGGAAGTCTGACTGAATATGATATTTTTTCACCTTAAATAAAAATGAAAGATCGATTGACGAAGTGAGTGCAATACTGAGTTACAGGGCCAAAGCGAAGCTGTTGGTCATTTTCACAAATAGCTACACATACTGTAAGTGTGGAGAGTGGTGGTCCAAGGGTTAGTGGAAAATGGATTGAGCAGCGAGTGAGTGCTCTTTCTTTTTTCTCCCCATGTGTTTCCTTTCTAATGAGCACTCTTGCAACTCCCACCCCACCCATAAAAATATTAGTCTGTACAGAGCTGGCTTAGTATGCATGCATAAGGACATCATCAAAGAAACAAACAAGATTTTATTTAATTTTATTTGGAAAGGAAAGGATAAAGTAAAACGATCTTCTCTTGTAAGTGACGTCGAAAATGGAGGCCTGAGGGCACCGCACTTAGAATCAGCCATAAAGACACAGCGAATCATGTGTTGCAAGAAATTTGTTGATTCGCAACAAAGTAGTTGGAAAATATTGCTCTTACACTATTTAAAACCAGTTGGGGGTAAACTTGTTTTAGGATGTGGATTTGATATAAAGAAACTTCCGATAAAATTGCCAAAATTTTATGAGGAATGTTTTCAAATTTTTTCTGAGCATTCTGTAGCGACTGCAGTAAACGTTCAATGCTTGAATAACATTTCTAGGGCGGATATAATCATATGGAACAATAAACATATTTGTGTCGATGATAAATCAATTTTCCGTCACACATTGTTTGAGAAAGGAATAATTACGCTTGAAAATCTTATAAATGACGACAATGATTTAATCATTAAGAATCCTCGTAGCTCAATTTTTACACCGGTAGAAGTGTTTTCTCTGATGCAAGTCATTGATGCGCTGCCAATACAATGGCGAAATTCCTTAACCGCCTGTGGGCACAAGTGCAATAAAGCATTTGTTCTAAATGATCACATTAAATTGCGTTTGAATAATCAAGAAGTGTTGATTAACAAGGCTGTTTCAAAAAACGTTTATCGTGAAGTTCGATCCAAGTATGAAACCCCTCCAACTGCGCAAATGAAATATTCGGAGCAGTATTCTAGTGCGTGCTTAGAATGGCGAGAAATTTACAGTCTATCCTCTAAGGTACTCATAGACACAAAGTCGAGAGAATTTCAGTATAAAATCTTAAACAGATACTTAACAACCAACTCATTTCTTCACAAAATTGGTTTGATTGCCTCACCATTATGTACTTTTTGTGGATTAGAGAGCGAGTCCCTCGAGCATTTACTAATCACATGTTCATTTATCAGTGATTTTTGGCTAGACTTCATTGACTGGTGCAGAAATACAAACATTGTTTTGGAGGAACTTTCTGATATAGATAAGCTCTTTGGAGTTTGGAAAAGAAAAGAAGATTTCTTACTACTTAATCATCTTTTAATTCTAGCTAAATATCACATTTATGAATGCCGGAAGAACAACAACCGTCCATCTCTTCGAGTATTCATTAAAATTGTTAACTATACATACCAACTGGAATTATATGCAATGAAATCACAAAATCAGGAAGAAAGCCAAAATGTTAATCTTAAATGGAAAAAATATACCGAGAGTTTATAGATTTCTTAGTGGGTAACTCCTTTGTAGCCAAATAGTATTCTTTAAAACAAAGTATATAAATTAAGCCATATAAATTGTAAGTAATGGTTATTGTAAGTTATGTAATCCTGTGTTAATTGTATTATTATCAGCAGCACAAAACGAAATCGTATAGAAGTGGAAGTGATTGTAGATGTAATTGTAGTCGTGTTGTAAATGATGTAAGTAGCGATTTTAGTATTGTAATTTAAGTAAGGTGACTGTATTGTAGTGCAAGTAGCTGTGTTGTATAACATTTGTATTATAAGTAGTGTGTTGTAATGAACTGTATTTAGCCTCAGTGTTGTAAGTAGGGTTGGCAAATTCATTAAAAAAAAAAAAAAAAAAAAAAAAAAAAAAAAAAAAAACTGCAGAAATGATAAAAGGCTTGTGGTTAAATGCCCACTGATAATAAAACAGACAAGGTCATCAGCTTCAAATTATCATTCTTCTTCTTGGGTGAATATCGTTTTATTGAAGGAGAACAAACAAGATACAGTTGAACCCGACTAACTGACACCTCCCAAACTGGACACAGTCCCAGCCACATACAAACACTCAAATTTTAACGCCTTCTATAAGAGGACAAAGCAGACAGTTTTTCAGCTCCTAACTGTGTCTGCTTACAGGAAGTCTGACTGAATATGATATTTTTTCACCTTAAATAAAAATGAAAGATCGATTGACGAAGTGAGTGCAATACTGAGTTACAGGGCCAAAGCGAAGCTGTAAGTTGTTGGTCATTTTCACAAATAGCTACACATACTGTAAGTGGGGAGAGTGGTGGTCCAAGGGTTAGTGGAAAATGGATTGAGCAGCGAGTGAGTGCTCTTTCTTTTTTCTCCCCATGTGTTTCCTTTCTAATGAGCACTCTTGCAACTCCCACCCATAAAAATATTAGTCTTGCTTGAAACTGCTAGGCAGGTTAGGCTAACCTGTGAAATGCTAGTAAAATGTGATAATTCTTCTCACGAAGCAAATAAATGATGATGAACAAAAAGTAATCCATCTATAAGGAGTGCTGTCAATAAAGTTCTACATCAACAACTGCAAAATTAAACACTGTGGAACTCTGATGAAAGTCTAGACATTTTAGCAGTGCTGCCTTCATCAGAAGTAAAACATGATCATTGCTAGGAGAGCGTGGAAACGCTTTTAAAGTTATTAATCAGCATGGACAATTAGGCCACCTACAAGCTGAGCTGGTTTCTCCTCTCTGGCCTTTAACTGTACATCACAAAAATGAGTAATGGAGGTATTGATCGCTTTTAAGAGCCTCTGAGTTGATGAAATAACACCCATTTCAATCAAACCAAATAAAAAACGATTGATGAAAATCAATGATAATCGAAGAAAATCGATGAAAATTGATGACAGTGATGAAAATCAATCATGTTAAAAGTCACAAAATTTTCCGTCATCGATTGGTCATCAATTTCCAACATCAATCGATTAATTGGCATCAATTGTTATTGATTGATATCGATTTTCATCGAATATCGGTTTCATTGATTGGTCAGGCCGGGTAAATGGTGTTCACCCACATAAAATTAATACCATAAAATGATATGCTATTTTATTAGATTTGTGTATTTTTTTCTAGCTTACCTCATACGTCTGAGCTAAATACACACCAAATACATTGCCCAGGGCAAGTCCAGTCTGTGTTCAGGAAAATAAGTATAACTTGTCAACATAAATTAATAAGTTATAATATAACTTGCATCACAATGTCTACACAACTTTAACAGAACATGCAACATTTTAATAAATCTCAAACATCAGAATTGCTAGCAAAATGACATTGAGACTAGCAAACAAATGTCTTTAGTTTCCACTCCTTCCTCGCTTATAACAGGTCAGCTGGTTGGGCCAAAAAAAAACATTCAAGAACTTATTAATTAAAAATATAAATGTACCATAGTTGCTATTATGGAGGCTGACTGGTTACCTAGGGCTACAAAGTACATGTAGCTTTCTATGAGACATGATGGTGGCCTAATAGTTAGTCACTTAGTGTACCGGACTCCAGATTAAGCCCGGGGGGGGGGGGGGGCATTCCCTTATTAGGTCTTAACAGGGATGTACAGCCCGATAGGGTATGGTTTTCAGGCTTTTTTGTCATGAACCGGGTATTTATTTCACCCATTTTTGTCTTAAACAGGGTATCTTTACATGGACCAAAGTCAAACAGGATAGGCTTATATGCCTGTAGAGGTGTAACAAACCGAATTTTCACAAATTCTTCCGTATTACTGGCTCACGTTGATTTCGGCATTGATACTTAACTTAATTCACTACCACAACAAGCCAGTGAGGTACTTGTTTATGTCTTATACGGGGTATCAAAAATTGGCATGCTGTCTTAAACAGGGTAGGAAAATCAGAGGTTCGCGTCTTAAACAGGGTCAGGGAATTAGGAGGCCGGGCAGCACCTCCCCACCCAAAATTATGTCAAGTACCCCCCCCCCCCCCCCCCAGGGAGATTAAGCAGTCTGGGTTTGAGCCCTAGCATGGACGACTGCATTGTGTTTTTGGTCAAGACACTTCAATCTCACAGTGCCTCTCTTCACCCAGGTGTATAAATGGGTACCGCCAAATTTAATGCTGGGGATACCTCTACGATCGACTAGCATCCATCCAGGAACGAGTACAAATACTCCTAGTTGCTAAATGCTGTGAAAACTGGGATAAACTCCAGCCTGATTGGCCACTATAGCTACCCTTATCACTATTACCCTACCGGACAGTGATTCTCTTCTCTTTTGATCCCTGAGCAGAAAAAGAAGGGAATCTCTGCATCACTGGGTAAGTTAAGTCTTAACAAACAGAGAGGTGGAGAGGTGGATTCCCAAATGCACGCACTTTGAAAAAAGCTGGGACTGTAGCCAGCTCACTGAGCTTAGCCCACACTCATCCCTGAGACAGGCAATCTGGGCGAGCTATATGCAATTGCAAGACACTCTAAACAGAGCTATTATCAAGAGCTATTATTGTCAAACATAAAAAACTCGTCTCACACAATATCGTTATAATAAAGATATTGAATCAGACGAGTTTTTTACATTTTTTATGGCGTCAGTTAAGTTATTAACAGTAAACTTCGGTTGTGATGATGGCTAAAATATGTCTACATAAACATCAAGGTAATATTGATCTAAAATTTACTTACGACAAGGGAGACGAATTGAGTTGAAGTTGGCATAGTACAGTAAACAGGAGTAAACAAATTTCGATCGTTCGTTCGATCTCCTTCGCTCAATGGCGTTTTCCTGACCGTGAGAACCTAAACCCAACTATTACGGATATATTGAGCCCGCAATATACACAGCCAGTGAGCATTTTCAATATGGCGGCCAACATGGCGAAAAGCAGTTGGTGCGTTTTTCGAGTTTCAAAGAAATTGTTGGCTTTCCCATTGCGTCTTTCGAGGCACACATTGCAATTAAGGACAAGTACTATGAGCACAGAAGGTAAGTGGTTTATTTTACTATAATTTTCGTAAAATACATAACATCTTCCAATCTTCTCGCATGCATGCATGGTGATGCTCGCATATTTTAAAAAGCTCAGTGATACGAATGGGAGCTCAAGCTTAGCCAAGAAACGTTGTGTTCCTCGACACAGAGAACAAAGTTTCTTTTTAGTTTTATCAGTTGAAAGTTAGCAGCATAAGCAATGGGTAGGGGCACAAGAGGGGGCGGAGGGGTATCCTTTGTGATTTATAATTACTCAGGCCCAGGTCACTCCTGGCTGAGCAATTTTTTTTACGCCCACTTTAGACACTTAGTTTTTTTTTTTTCGAAATTTATGAAAGAGGAAAAAGGAAAATGTTCATTATAATGGGACGTATACAAAACATGGACCCGGGTCCATGGACCACCCCGGTCCATGGACCACCTTGTGGACCCGGTCCATGGACCACCCCTGTGGACCACCCCTAATTTTCAAAAGAAAATCAAAGTGTAGAATGGGGACAGGGTATAAATTGACGGCAGGTACCAAAACCCAAAACAACGAAATGAAACCACCGAAACGAAACGACCAAAACAAGCTACGTGTAAACCACCAAAACGAAACCGCCGAAACAACTGAAACAGCTGAAACGAGTGGCAAAGACAACAAGACAAAATCACCGAAACAAGCAAAACCTTTACCAGCTAACCGTAAACAGACTAACCGGAGTCCTAGTTAGGCTAACCGGAGTCCTAGTTAGGCTAACCGGAGTGCTATTCAGGCTATAAACCGGAGAGCACCTTCCATGCCTTCCACTCCGATTGGCCACTCCAGTTAGCCTAGCTTAGCCTAATAAGCGCTACACAGTTTTTAACAATATTTTGACAATATTGTGATCTTATTAGCCTAATTAGCACTCCGGTTAGCCTCAATAGCACTTCGGTTAGCCTGAATAACACTCAGGTTAGCCTGTTTACAGTTAGCTCTCGCTAATGGTAATGGTTTCAGTGATTATGTTTCGTTTCGCTCGTTTCAACCGTTTCGGCGGTTTCGTTTTGGTCGTTTCAGTGGTTTCGCTAATTTGGTTTTGGTCATTTCGTTTAAGTGGTTTCATTTCGTTGTTTTGTGTTTTAGTACCTGCCGTCAATTCATACCCTGTCCCCATTCTACACTTTGATTTTCTTTCGAAAATTAGGGGTGGTCCACAGGGGTGGTCCATGGACCGGGTCCACAGGGGTGGTCCATGGACCCGGGTCCATGTTTTGTATACGTCCATTATAATGTGCCCCGGGGTGGAATCGAACTCGGGTTGTCTGCCTGAAGAGCGAGCGTGATACCGCTACGCCACCAGGTGGGCTCCCAGAATTCGTAAATTTTAACTATATATCGTGTTTCCCTTACAAATATCGATAGCTAACCGTAAACAGGCTAACCAAAGTGCATAGTAGGCTAACCGAAGTGAATAGTAGGCTAAAAAAGTGCATAGTAGACTAACCGAAGTGAATAGTAGGCTAACCAGAGTGCATAGTAGGCTAACCGGAGTGCATAGCAGGCTAACCAGTACTAGTTACCAGTCGACGACCATAAGTGGTGGCCATCTTGAAGTGGGCATAAAAAAAAATTGCCCGGGCTGGGCAGGAGTTATAAAATGGGCTTGATTGTATTTGTCGACACAAATCTTCAAAATTGTGCAATCGAGTGACATAGCCCCGTTGTACTTTGCGTACCATTTGCTTGCCCTTCAAAGGGAAAAGTTGCCATTGATTATCAATTTATGTAGCAGTCAATTCCCAGCGAGATCATCCCCCCCTGGGAAACCCCAGGGCATTTGACTGCTACTAAGGCCCAGATGGTGGGGAATTTGATCAAACAGAATCCCGGATGTTTGGGCATTTGACTGTTGACAAACAATGTGCTCTACGGTAAGCTGGAACAGATAGGATGGAAAGTGGAATTCCCAAGATGACAGGAACAAGAAAGAAATAGCGGGAAATCTTGCAACATTGCTTTAAAATTAGCCTTGAAAAAATCAGAGAGACGCAAGAACCTTAAAGGATCTTTCATTGCTTCTGCAGGCTACATTAATTTTTCTTCCAAATTAACTATTTTTTAAACTCGATCTCTGAGACAAAATGCAGTATAAAAGAATACCCCCCAACTTTCCAGAACCATGGGAGAATCAACACTGCAAAAGAGATAATTCACAAGTCCTGTTTATGATGAGATGTTTGGTTATTTTTAAAGCTTCAAAATCCCAGGGGACTGTTGATCTGCCAACAAAAAGGAAAGAGCTCAGGAGAGTGAAGTCAGCAACATACAAGAAAAACAGGCAAGATCCACCCATGGAAAGAGCAGCTCGAGAAGGGACATGTTAGTATTTCAATCAATAGTAAACCTGTCTTATTCTCCTGGAACTCCAATGTAGTGATAAAAAAAGCATTTTATAGGGAAAAAATAATAACTAATATCCAGTAAAAATGTCAACTGGCTGGAGGCTGACCAGGTGGCTAAAGTATGTACATTTGTACAAAGTTAGAAGAGTTGAATTTGGGACCACCAAACATAAATCCATCCAGTGGCAGGGAAGAGGATTTGAACCCAAAAACTCAGGATAACTAGTAATTAAAAGCACCCTAACAACTAGGGCCCTGCTTGCCTCATAATTTGCACAGTGGCTGAAAGAATAAAACACAGGTTCATCTCCACACACAAAATCCACAGATTGATGCAATAAAAAATCTTTCAAAAGTTATGTTAAAGCTATAAAAGTCATAAGAAAGGAAAGAAAAAGGCAAATTGTTATGGAAGAAAATGAATTTATTTATTCAGTATTTATTCAAATGACAGACTGAAAGTGCATAAAGCTACAGTCGACTCCCGATAACTCGAACCCTCGCTAACTCGAACCTCACGCTAACTCGAACCAAAATCGATTTCCCCTGGATTTCCGTTATACATTTACTGTAATTTTACCCTCGGTAACTCGAACCCTCGATAACTCGAATCTCCCGCTAACTCGAACCAATTTTCGTTTCCCTTCAGGTCATTTTCTATATAATTTTACCCTCGATAACTCGAACCATGTCTGACAAAACATGACAAGTAAAAACAAACAGTGTACTGTGAGTCCAAAACGTTGGATTTATTTTGAAATAAAAACGTACACGAGTCAGAGCCGTTCCCGAAACGCCCCTCAAAGCTCAAACTGTGCAATATTCTGACGTTGCTTGACGAGCTACAGACCTTCAGTTTGTTTGTAGAGGTTGATACCCATTTTTTTTAAATCCAACCTTAGAAAACGTTTAAGGAATATCGCCAGAACGATTGAACTGACCATTGCTCGAAAAAGTAAATCGCATAAACTCTGCAGCAGTAGCCTGTAGCGTTGTTCTCTTTGAAACCTACAACGTTCGCAGCTGATCCGCTTTGTTTTACGTTACGTTACGTTCTTGTTTTATACAGTGATTTAGAAATGTATTGTTCCTTTCTCTTTTGGCTTCTCTATACTCGAATTAAATTTGTTTAAAATGTACACTGGTCAAAGCTGTATGAATAGAAAATCAGTAAACACCGTTTTTTTCCTTATTTCCAGTCATTTTTTCTCGACTTTCGATAACTCGAACTCCCGATAACTCGAACCATTTTCAATTTCCCTTGAAGGTTCGAGTTATCGGGAGTCAACTGTAGAATCAATATTTGAGCAAGTACAAGGACTCAGTGTAAGTTTCTGCCATCAAAAAATTCAAGTACTGTAAGCTTTTATTGCGACCAATAATTACCGGTAGTAGTTTTTTTCCGTTCATGTACTAAGGTTTCTGAGTAAATGTTGAATAAAAAGATATCCATGTTATTAATATCATGCCAGTTCAATGAAAGTGGAACTGTTTATTGTGTTACTTCTCATATGTTTGTTTCTGCATATTTTTTTTCCTCAAGTTCCTCCCTTCGCTCCCACTCTAGTGGGCAGGGAAAAAATCGATTTCAGGGATCAACCATCAGTAAGGTTTTATAATTATGATCATTTATTCAAATCATATTTGTTTTGATCATCAGATAGACGAAAATGCCAAAATGACACATTAAACTAACATTAAGTAATTCTACGTCCTTACGCGTAGTCGTTTGTGGTGCTGCCATGTTGGGAAGTAGGAGTTTACCTGTACAATGGTACATAGGTTTTTTACCATTTTGGCCAATCAGAGTGGGTGTATATAGTATCTTTGCTATTTCATAAAATAAAATATATATAATCTTTCTGATTTGAATTCAACAGTACTTATACCACTGGACACAGTAAGAAAGGAATGGATGGCAAAGAACGAATTTTCCACAACAAAAAAGCTAGCCAGGCACTATGATATTTTTAAGCACATTTTCAATGGAGAGGAGTTCACACCAACAGTTAGATTGTCAGTAACATTTGGAGACACAGATCATGTGCTAAATGGAAACTTTCTGACACCATCTCAGGTATAAAGCAGAGTATATAACAAATTATGTTGAAAAATAGTGTTGATATTTTTAGTGATGCTTGTTTTAAATATTCTTTTAATCTTTACATACTGTAATACCTTGAAACTGAGAGTAACTATCAGGTTCATGGCAATAACCGTAACATACTTGTAAATCAAAATTTATTTATGTTGGATATAATTGCATGTACATGTGCATGTAAGAAGGTGTGGTACCCTTTATTGGCTAATGGCTAGGTGCACTGGACTCTAGATCAAGTGGTCTGGGTTCAAGCTATGGCTGGGGCAGCTGCATTGTGTTCTTGGGCAAGACACTTTACTTTCATTGTACCTCTCTCAACCCACATGTATTAGTGGGTGCCGACAAATTTAATACTTACAATAATACTGGCATCCCATCCAGGTTGGACTAGAAATACTCCTAGGCGCTTCTCGCTAGGAAAACTGGGATAAGCTGTGTCCTCTAGGCCTGAATGTAGGCCTGAGCTAAATTACCTTACATGCACAGTCACTGTAACCTTTCAAGATCAATTTGGTCTGTAATGTTATGTTCTAATTATTGTTATAGGCCACTTCACAACCAACTGTCAACTATGCCTGTGAAGAAAATAGCCATTGGACACTTGTATTTACTAATCCAGGTACAGACATGTGCGTACAGAAGGAGTAAGATGTTTCCCCTTTCTGTACTCTTCTTACTCATTTCTCATATCCCTCCTTCCCAACTTCCGGCTGGGCTATATAAATAGCAAATGCATCACTTTTTTTCTCCTGCTTAGAACTGGCTTGTCTTTGGGACACACTCATTTGAAAGGGAAATTCCAATTAAACCCCTAAAGGAGACCAATCTTGGCATACCGTATTTATTCGATTAAGCGCCCAACCTCGAATAAGCGCCCACCTCAAATAAGCGCCCACCCTGTAGGTAGGAAAAGTTAATAAGCGCCCAGCCTCGAATAAGCGCCCACCCCCACCCCCTTAAAAGTTGACGTGACCGAGAGAAGTGAAATGACAGGAGTGAAATTGACTAAGTGCTACCAAGAGACTTCCCCGAAGACCAAGCCTCTCAATAATTTACAGAAAACTTTCAATGATCAGTAACAATTTAGCCTGAATTTCAGACATCCCTCAGTGCTCGCCTACTGGCCAGAAGAGACGTCTGAACACATTTGGCTCTAATGCCGTCCGGTGACGTCACTACACTTTGGTTTTAATTCATGCGGAAAAGTTTCTGTCGAGGCCATGAAATTGTGAAAGAAAAATCGCTTCAATAAAAGACTACAGGGTATAAAATTGTTTTAATAGTAAACTATTGAAAACTTGAGACAAATGAATGAGATTTTAATTGACTACAGGCTATATTCTTTTACGGAACCGATTTAATCTGAACTGATTTGCTTTATCTAGCGATCAAAATATAATATGTTACACAGCTGACGAATACAACACACTCGTGAGTACTTAAATGAATCAATTTAGACGGTTACAGAGGCATCAAGAAACGGAATTCAATACAAAAATATCCTACTTGACCGTGGGCACTGAGTTCAGAAATCACTGACTCGTCGAGGCTGCAGGACATAAGCGTCGAGTGGCTTTTTTGACAAAACAAGATTACGTATAAATTTGGCAAAACGCTGCATGTCGAAGCGACGAATGCCGCCAACTTAAAACCTACCGGTTTCCATTACTATTCTTCATCCGTAGGTAAACTAATAAAGTAATAAACTCAAGGTAAATGACTTATAAATTCATTTCTGGGAAGATGAACTCTTTCGAAACTTTTTGCAAACGTTTTCAAATTACAATCCTCGCGCGGTAAATTTCAGTCATAATTTCACATAATTATGCAAATAATTTTCAAATCAACCAATCAAAATCACTACCCGGTTTTCGGGTAGTGACGTCACCGGACGGCATTAGAGCCAAATGTGTTCAGACGTCTCTTCTGGCGAGTAGGCGAGCACAGAGGGATGTCTGAAATTCAGGCTATAACAATTCGGCTTTTGGACATCTTTACCTTCTGTTATTATTTACTTTTTTCTTGCAAAATAAGCGTACTACTTGCTAAAAATGGTGAAAATTTAATAAGCGCCCAGCCTCGAATAAGCGCCCACCTCAAATAAGCGCCCACTCTCAAGGTCCGAAAATTTAATAAGCGCCCAGGACGCTTAAACGAATAAATACAGTAGTTCAAGCTTGATTCAACCTGTTTAAAGATACGTACATGTACCATTTTTCATGTCTGATTGGTCTAGACTGCCAATGCAGGGTGATGGTGTTTTCTTTATTTCTTCACATGCCCTAAAAAAGACCTTTTTAGCTAAGAATATGGTGCCCTGTCCTGAACACCCTAACTAACTCAGACCAAAACTATCTGTAATTTACACCCCTAAGCAAGACAACGAGCATACCTGTCCCTTCCATATTGTGGGAGAGTGCACCCCACCTCCCTCCCCCCCCCCCCCCTCTTGGCTTTCCACCCCTTTAGCCTTGCATCCCCATTTTATGCCACCACGCACTGGACGCACTGAAATATCTTTGAATTGCTGGATGTGTCCTTCAATAAAGCATTTCTGGGTTTACAGATGAATTAAAGCATGGATTAAGCCTTTAGATCCCCCCCCCCCCACTTGGTGGTCTGACTCTCGTAAGCAACCACCTTCCATAAGGGACCACATAAGTTTGACATTTAAAGTGGACATTAATGTCAAGTATGTCTGTATTACTTTTAGATGGTAACTTGATAGACAAGGATACAGAATTTTTACACTGGATGATGTAAGTCATAGCCACAAAATAATGTGATAATTTTTATTTCCAGTGCTCGTCAATATCTTACATGAGGCATCAGAATAAAACTAATTTACAAAATAATTTCATAAATTTAGCATTATCCTCAGTAAAATTAAATTTGTGATAGATGATCATTCTTTCATTTTTTGTTTCTGACGATAATGATCAGATTGTATTTAGTGGGTTGTGCAGTACACCCAATTGGGCCCATTACAGTATCTCGTTGCCAAGCTACGCGGTTGCCACGCAAGTGCAATTTTATTTCCGGTTTTCTCGCATTTGTGATTCAGCTTAGCGGCAAAATTTTACGCGAGTTTAGTTCCCTTTCGGTTAGAATCATATTTCAATGACGGAAATTTGTTCTGCAGTAAAAGCAAACTGGGTAAATTGAAATAAAAAAAGTTTGTCATACTAAATGATTGCAAAACATATACGAAGCCTGAAGCAAGTATCCGAAACCGCCAAAATATTTTTAAAAGTAGTGCCGATGCATTAGAAAACATGCGAATGTGCGGTGCTACCGTATTTTCATCAGTTTCCCCTTCAGCTCACTGAAGAAATCTGTGAAAGCTACTGGCAAAAATTAAAGCACTGTCACTAGAACTAAACGAAGCTCAGAAAAAAAAAACAGCAATTCATTTCGTTCGCGAAACGAAGGTAAGATAATTTTTACGCAGTTACCGCAGAAATACAAGAATGAACTCGATTTATCTGCCGTAAATTGCTTGCAGACACTGCTGATTAAGATTCGTACAGCAGTCTAACCACAGGACAAATTCAGTAAGGTACAAAACTGCGAAAACTAAACGATATAAAACACCTGTATAAAAACATTTCAGCTTACAAACGTTAACTATTTATTCAACCGAACTATGAATTGTAGCCTCCTTGACAAAACATAACTTAATTACGCCGTTTACGGTAATTCGCAAATTACAACGAGCCGAAAATAAATAAACTCACACTAAACTGTTTTAATACTTACGACCGCCTTTGTTTACATTTGTCTTAGCCTCTACAGTTAGTTGAGCGACAGTAAACGTTGTTAAAGCTGTCCGAATACAAGCAAGAAGTTAAGTTTGCCGTGTCGAAAAATTATAGTTTTTGAAGCGTACGTGAGCGGGGGGAAAGCCAACTTAGTACAGCAATGTCAATTACGATGATTTCAACCAATCAGTCACCGTATAATTTTACTTCCGGTACGGACGAAAATGCGAGTTTTTCTCGGAAGGAAAAAAACGTACCTTCTGTTTTTTGCAGTAAATCGAAAGAAAATACATTTTTCTTTAAACGTAAGCATGCGTTTTTGGAAAATCAAAAAACCATTAAAGTTGTGTTCAAAAACGTGGTCAAAAGAACACATTTTCTTTACTTATTGTTCAAGTTTTTGTGCTAACGGAAAACGCATGCTTTCATTTTTTAAGATAAACGTACTGATTGACATAATACTACAAACTATGAATGAGACCGTAAGTTTCTTGCGTAAAACTCAGTTTTTTGTTCTGGGTCACGTGACATTAGACGTGCACCGATGACGTCATCCACTGACTTGCAGTCGCACTCTAAAACTCCTGTCTAAATTTGGTTCAATAAAAGCAAAGATATATCAAGTTACAGCCAATTGAAATCTCCCTAGCAACGGCCCCAAAAGATACTGTAATGGGCCCTTAAGTGGGAATTGACACAACTCTTCTTTGTTAAAGTCAATCTGTCTCACCAAAACTGATTTGCAAGACACTTGGGAAATGCTAAAATAACCTTACGTAAAGGGTTTAAATTGTTGACAAATCGACTCGATTCTACTCGAACTGACCGCTGCCTGCTGTCAAAATCAATTTGTCTTGCTGTCCCAAAGTCAATTTGCAAGACATTTGGAAAAGATACCGCTAGATGTGAGAGTGTTTCCGAAATATAACCAAATGAATTTAGTTTCAGTCACTGAATTTCTCGTTCAAAATGTTTCGTGGCTTTTTATTCGGCCTCTGCACGTAGTATGTGCGTGTCATTTAACACACGCACTTGCATGTGACTATTTCTACAACGCGCGCGTAAACGCGCGCGTAAAATGCGTGCAGTTTCGCGTCTTTACCCACGTGAAACACGCGCGTAATGCTGCTATATCCCGTGGCCTGTACTGTATGCGATTTCCTTATCTTGCCAGTCCTAAATGAAGGTGAAAAAAAATTCCCCTACAAACCTTTGTAGTTTGTGTTGTTTCCTAATAAAAGCCCATTACCCCCACTGAGAAAACGAAAACCAAAATAACTGCCCCCCGTCACACCTCCAGACGTTTTCAAACGTCACACCCACACCCACCTCTCGTGAACACTCGCCGCGGATTCCGGCAAAACAGTAGTCTTTACTAGCATTTGGCGACGCGTTGAATCATACCAACTATGGTTGAATATATCTTGTACCCGGTCTTGGACATGTGACGCCCCACCCTTCAGTTGACAGTCGCGAGTTTGACTATGCCTTATGGATTGTGCCACGTTTGTCACTCGGTACGAAATGTTTGCCGAAATTCCGGTGCACGAGTTTCCAAGGTTCCAAATTCAAGTCTTGTCAGTAACGTGTAAGAAAAAATCCCCCCCCCCCCCGCCCCATATTGCTGATGGCAAAGAAATAAACACCAAAATTGAACGTTTCCAAACTTTTAACCCCCCCCCCCCCCCCGCTTCCCTTGAGAGTGGGGCGGACGAACGGTCCCTAAGCCGGAGTGTTTTTCTCAACAAGTCTAGCCTGCGGGCTCGAACTTCCCTTCTCCTTCCCCTTTGAACGCCGGCCACGCAGGCTACAACAAGTCTCGCTTTCAGGGTCGTTTCGATTATCCAAGTCCCTGAATCAGCGATCACAGCGATGGAATCACAGATCAAAGGCGAATTCCGGGATCAAGGCAGGAGCTTGTTTCTTTCAACACTTTCACTGCAGTTTTTGGATCAGGGATCATGAGATACCGCAGATGTGGGATCTGGTATCCAAAAAATGGTTGAATGATGGAATCATTAAAGAAATGACATACCTCGTTACCACCGGGCGCTATATCTCCTTGCGGTTTATGTGAAATGGGAGAAAGAGAATATATCGTCTAACTATTGCGAGTAGGTGATATGTTCACACTTTGCTGTGGTTATTTTAGTACCGCAGAAGATTTACAAAAGTATGAAAGGATCGTGCAGTTTCGCATTATTTTTTTTCGAGCTTTTTCGGGAGAAGATTCACCTCGTTGCCAACACTAGAGACCCTGTGCCTGTAGTTTGTCGCCGACTGCTAAGGGACGGACCATTATTTTTTTTGGAGGTGGGGGGGTGGGGATGAAAAATATTGAAAAAAATTGTTTGCAGGGCCTGGAAAGACAAAATAAATTGTTTGCAAACACGATATGTATAGCAAAAAATAGTAAAAATTTCGAAAAAAAATGTTTGCAGAGGTGCGTAAACTAAAAAAAAAGTTTGCAGAGGAAAATTTTTCATCCCCCCCTCCCAAGAAAATAATGGTCCGTCCCTAAGGGCGTCGCAGTCGCGTCGCTTCGTATTCAAAATTAAAAGGAGAGCTGTGCATAGTTTATTCTGGTATAACACTGGTAGCAAGCTGCCAACGACTTCTACGGATAATGAAGTCACGAACAGCACATTTTGAAAAAAAAAAAAATTGGCAAAGTTTTTGAAATTTGTCGTTCGTTGTTTTTTTAGAAAACTATTATTTTGAGGTTTCCTTCAATTTGAAAGGAATCAGAATGTGACTTAATTTACCGTGACAGTGCTCCTTTAACAAATCAGACGCAAGAACTTGCGGCTCTAGTATTATAAAGAGGAATGTGATTATTCACGAATTTATTTGTTGTTCAAACTTGTAACGAAAATAAAGAATGTTAGCATTGCGTCAAAAACAAGATAAGAAGTTTTGATCTTTGAAATAATGGAGACATTATCTTCTTTTTAAAAAAAGAAAGGCAATATCTCGATGGTATTTGCAAAAATCCCCGTTGTTGATATCTTTATTTTTTTACGTACAAGGAAGCTCGATGATGTAGTTAACAGTCCATTTAGGATTTCTTTCGTCCGAGCTGAACAGATTTACCGATGCCTTATTCTGCAGTGAGACTGTTCGTCCACACCAATAAACACTCTCTGTTGGCAGGACTCCTTCTGTTGGGCTTCTGCTGTTGGGTAAGCTTGTAGCTTGCACTCGACTTCATGCCCTGCGACGCCCTATGTCCCATGCCAGCTTCGTGTTAAACTGCTCTGCATGTTAGATTGTCCCACTTCACCAGTGACGCTAACAAGGATCGCTAGTCTCGAACACATTTTTATGCATTGCGGACCTGGATGGATGTCCTGTGTCTAGTGCCCAGTTCCACGCGAAAGTTGTTTTGGTGGTGAACGAAAACCTAGACAGCTAGCCTTTTGAGAGCAGTTATGTGAATTTACATAGAAATCTCACCATGGAAATTTTGACAGCCTGGAAAATTGTAGGTAAGTTGTCTATTCTTTGCTTATTATGATATGTCGCGTTACATTTGTCGTACTGAGACTGAGCTACAGACCTTTCTTGACACAGTTTACACGAGCTGTCAGTTACACGATCGGCATTATGTTGCAGGCCGTCGAACAATCAAAATAAACACAAAATGTATACATTACACTAGAACGAGTTTAATAAGATACTGATGTCAGAAATATAACAGTAAATCGGTTCGGTGAGTTGATAGTAGGGTACTGTAACGCTTTTATGGGGGCCATCTTGTCGGATGCCCTTCAGGGACATCCTTACATGTACATCTTATTTTGCTCGTGTAGTGCATCTCGATCTTGCACATGTTTAGTCAGATTTTTCGCGTTTGTCAGTCTTGATTTGTTTCTAAAATCCGTCTCAGAAACTCGATTTCTTTTGTAAGGATAGGAAAGAAAATTCTCAGGTTTGTACAGTGGGATTTTGATTTCGCTGTCTTGCTAAGTCTTTAATTTTTAAGGCGAGGCAATTTCCGTTTATTTACAAAAAGATACTTGATAAATATTTCATTCGTATTTGATCATTTTTATTTACACAATATTTAAATGTTTTATTCGTATTTGATCATTCGTATTCGTTTATAAGACCTGTTTTAAATCTCATCATAGAAACGAAACACTTCACTTTAGAATGTTGACACATCCTTATAACAGGCGTGGCTGTAAAAAAATTATCTAAAATTTGATCAGAGCAGAATATTCATTTTTCTGCTCTGTTCACAGGGAACCTTTAGGGCATTTTTTAAGGACCATTTATGAATAAGCCACCCCTCTAGACTTGTGGACATTGGCAGTGTGATTTTATCCTATTACCTTATTCTCCTTTATTTTCGTGGGACCTTTATTTTGCGAAAATTTTCTCGCCACAGTTCCTAAGTCTTTAATTTCGCGACTGGGGAGAAAAAATCATGTTTGCAGGCAATTTATTTTGGCGTAATTGATGATTCAATGCCTTTTTTTGCTTTTTTACCAAACTTGTACGGAGCAGGATGGTCAATTTGACGACTGTACAAAGGATGCATTGGAGGAAGTGTTCGAAGATGATTCCTCTGATTCCAAAGAAAAACTTGAGAGCGAATCTTGACACTTATTACATGTGTAACATCTAAAGTTATTGGCTGATTAGCTCCTTGTCCATTAAATTTCGCGACATTAAAGTTCGCAGTCATTATTTTTCACAGGTCTTTAAGTTTGCATATTTTTTAAAATCGCGAAAATCACGAATTTAAGAACCCGCAGACATTAAAGAGAATAAAGTACCGGTATATTTATTTTGTAATATTATATTTCTCTTACGTTTTTAGGTTTGATATTGGTTTCCTGGGTAACAAGAATTACATTTGCACAGAACAGTAATTCATGTAAGTTGCAGTTAATGTGTTAGTCAGTATGCTTCCAGAAAATATTTATACTCCTCCCCCTCTGCCCCCAAACAAAGAGAAGAAAGAAAATCATCATGCTAAACCAGAAACTCATAAGGGGTTGAAACGTGTAACGCACGAATGCTTTACACACGTTTATGTGACACACGCAACAACATTTTCAGTTTTGCAGTGACTTACTTGAATTCCGACCTAAGCACCATAAATTTCTTACACAAACTAAAGAAATCCTTTAATTGTATACAAGAGTAGTTCTCGAGACTACTAGATAAAACAGGAGAATTTAACCGAATTTAATTTTTTTCAACCAAGCTTGTTCAAAAACAAGATTATGCCATCGAGTGCAAGCTAGCATGCACTGCAAATTTAATCCAAATATTGCAATTTTGATTGGTTAATTTTTTTTCGTGATTTTCCAAATATGGTACTTAATGGAAACGAATGTGCAAACGCTTTGTACAATTATGCAAATCATAGGAAGTTACACATTTCAACCCTTATAGGTTTCTGGCTAAACTGAAAGGGTGACGTGGGGTCAAACTCCAGAAACCTTTCTACCAAGGCTTCAGAGCAAGGATATTTCGTGGCTCAAAATCATTACGTGACAAATAATGTCTCACATCTGCAAAATTGCATAAGTAACCATTTAAATTCATGAAACGCAACAAAAACAGTTTTGATAATCCATGAAATGTCAAAAATTGAGATGAGTAAAGAAGACAGTTATTTTTTTTATTTTTTTACGCATTTTATACCTTTTAAAATTTATAGTCTATCTGATCACACAAATTTAATAGGTCACCATACTCATTTACGAGAAAGCGACAATTAACTTCTCTCGCAAACTAAGCCGCATAGAAAAAAGCCGCCATTTTGTTTATGTACGCGCGCTAATTACACGTAAAATTCTGTGCAGTAAGGATGCGCAATACAATACAGGGCAATGACCTTAAGCCACATCAGCTTCCAAATTATGTCTACCTCAACCAAATTATGTGTAATCTCTTATTGTCAATATCAGTTGACTGATTTTAGCATGGATTTGAAGTGTTCAACTTATAAAATACTGAAATGATTTTTTTTTTTTCACAGCTGCAACTTCCAAGCAGTTGTGTTTACCTGGGAATATCTACAATAACAACCTGACATTGACTGGCTTAAATGGAACTCTGCAGAATCCGAAGCTTAACTATTCTATAAAAATGAGCTGTGATTGGCTTATCACTGTACCAGAAGGGAAAATTGTGAAACTAGTCTTTGACGTGTTTCATTTGGAACCTGATGACTTTCCCAAGGAATGTCCAAGGCAGTATGTGGAAGTTCTAGATGGCAATAACAGCTCTAGTAAGAGAAGAGGAAGGTTCTGTGGTTACGTCAATCCAGGGAGCATTCGCTCAAGTGGTCGGTACATGTGGGTGCGTTTCAGATCTGACAACTTGTCGTCACATCATAGAAGATTTGAGGCTTCATTTACAGCGGAGGATAAATCCGGTATGTGCCAATTGCAAATCTTACTGTGTAATACCAATGATGCATGCATGTTGTAAAAAGGGTCCAAAAAGTAACAATCATCTAAGAATTATCATGACAGCTTTGAGGTTAAAATTATCCAGAAATTTAATTTGTGCACTGATCTTTAGTTTTCAAACTTCAAGTGGTGCAATTTGGTATTACTTGCAAAATTAAAAACCAGGAGGAATACAAATAGTGGAGCCAAGAGGAAATGTTAGAATGTGAAATTTTAATCCCCTTTACGTAAAACTCTTTAATTGGAGACCATGCTTTTTCCTTGATGAATGTGATGGTCTTTGTCTCTACATGTATTTTCCCTTCCCCATCCCCAATAGAATAATTTTTCTTCTATCCCTGGGGGGGGGAGAGGGGTCAGAAAGTTGTCAATAGACTGTTACATTAGGTATTCCAATCAAAGTTACATTACTTTGATTTGTAAAATAAATGATTAAATCACTTCTACAGAGTAACATAAAATTAATGTCTTTGTTGCAGATAATTTAAGTTTCAACTAGTTAGTTAATTTTTTTCTAACTAGTTATGTTTTAAAACCTAAGTGATACATATTGCAACTACCGGTAGTTAAAAAATTTATAACCTGTTGTTGTTGTTTTTTTTTTTTGAGTAAGAAGCTATAACTACCGGTAATTTTGTTTGGCATGGCTGGGACCAGAAAAAGCTTTTGAAATCATGGTAGTAGAGGGGGACAGGGGGCGGGAGCCCGGGAGAAAAGGGGCGGGAAGTGGGAGGAGAGAGGGCGGAAAGCGGGATTCTTAAAACTTCTTAAGGTGGCGGGAACCAGGAGAAAACGAGTGAAATTCCGTAACATTTCATTATATTTCGCAATAAACATGAAACAAACGGGAGATAACAGCTACGGAAAGGGGCGGGAAGCGGGAGTAAAAGGTACGGGAGGCGGGAGGTTCAGACCCCTCTGCCAACCCCCCCCCCCCCCCCCCCCGATGGTAGGCAAAAACCTATCAATTTCTCAAATAGCAAGTATGGTGTAATAACTTTGACCAAACAAGGACTTTCAAAGATTTTTGAAGAATTCCTTGGTTCAGAAATCAACAAGAAAATTCTGAGAATTCCCGGTGCCCAAAGTCTTTTGAGAAAGAAGAATATAATTGACATTTGTTAACTATGAGATAATGTAAAAGTTTTATTTTTTGCCCAACAACACTTGCACACTCACCCTGGTCACCACTCCTCCCACATTATTATATTAATGATAAAGTACTGATATCAATTTTTTATAGCTGCAAGTTCCAAGAAGTTGTGTTTCCGTGGGAACATCTACAATAACAACCTGACATTAACAGGCTTAAAAGGAACTCTGCAGAATCCAATGGCTGGCCGTGGCATATACCCTATAGAAATGAGCTGTGATTGGCTTATTTCTGTACCAGAGGGGAACATTGTGAAACTCATCTTTGATGTGTTTCATTTAGTCTATTCTCGGAAATGCGTTAGGCAGTATGTGGAAGTTCTAGATGGCAATAACAGTTTTAGTACAAGTAGAGGAAGATTCTGCGATTATGAGAATCTAGGGAGCATTCGCTCAAGTGGTCGGTACATGTGGGTGCGTTTCAGATCAAGCAATTTGTCATCATTTTACGTGAATGTTAAGGCCACATTTACAGCAGAGGATAAAACCAGTATGTCAGAATTTCCAATCTTACTGTGTTATACACTATACTAAACAGGTCATAAAAATTAAGGTCCAGAATATAAGATCTATACCTTGACAGCCTGATAAAAACTGCCATTTTTTGTATTGATCTTTGGCTTACTTACTTTTTGTGGTATGATGAATATTACTTGTAACAGTTGAATTGCAATGCTCGTCTTAATCCCCTTTATCATAAAGGGGATTGAAACTGTTGAACATAAAAACTGAAATTGAAACTTGCTAAACATTTTAGGAAACTTTGCGTTGTCCATGATAAATGGACTTCGTCTTTACTTTCCCTTCTCCATCCCCAATGGAATACATGTAATTATTTTTTATCTCTTGAACCCTAACACTCGACCCTATTACAGACCTGGAAGGTCAAAAATATACTTTTACTGCATTCGCTCCAGTGGCTACGAACATTGGTTTCAATTTTTAAGCTGGGGTGGACAAAAATACGGTAAATATAAAACCATTGTTCATTGAACTGTTGAAACCATTGTTTGCGGGCATTGAAGCATAATATGGGACTCTATCCAGTGACACATATCAAGGTACCGTAGTCCCCCTCCGCCCCACCTGGCTCGGAAAAAGCAAAATTAAGCTTTTTCCCAGTGTCAGGTGTCATTTGATTGTATATGTCGAAATTTAAAGCATTTTCTGCAAACAATTCATGAGCTCATTAATAATGGTCCAGGCTACTAACAAACATGTGGTTAATGACATTTTTATATCCATTTTTCAATCTTTAGTTTGTCCATATTACAGTCAGGTGCTTACTGCATCTGCATCCCACAACAGAACCCTTACAAGTCCCAATTATCCTATGCGGTATGACAAAAACGCGCGATGTAAGTGGATACTTAAAGTCGACAGTAACCTTCCATCTGATGACTACATAGTAAGGGTAACGTTCAGCAGGGATTTCAAGCTGGAAGGCTTTTATGGTGACTGCAATGACAAACTCAAGTTTTATGATGGTAACAGCACCGTGTCAACCCTTCTTGGAACTTATTGTGAAACGATCCGTCCTGATGTTCTCTATTCCACTGGTCTAGACCTGTATGTCGAGTTTGACACGGACAGACGTGTTACTTACAAAGGTTTTAGCTTCAGTTTCTCAGCTGTGAACAAAGGTATTATTATATTATCCTTTAGCTGCAGTTAAATGTTTGCACTGTAAAGTGATTATTTTTACTACTCGTCCCAGTTGCCGCAACACCTATGATTTTTTCACCCTCTTCACGATGATTGAACATGCATCACATGCATTACATTGTACTGCCAATCTTGAGAGCTATAGGAAGACGAAGTTCTTAGTATTTTACAGAAACTTTCAATGAACGGTTAAAATTCTGCTTTGGTACATGTTATTATTAATGGTTTCGTTGCAGAGTAAACTTACTACTTGCTGAAAATGGTGAAAATTTAACAAGCGCCCAGCCTCGAACAAGCGCCCACTCTCAAGGTTCAAAAATTGAAAAAGAATTGAATAAATTAATACGTCAGCAGTTGAATCGGGGGTTTTTTACCACGAGAACCAACTCACGTCTCAACATGTCATGCAAAAACCATTGATCACGTTTTACAGCCAAACATACCACGTGATGCATGTTGATTGATCGAGAACCTGAGTTTGTGACGTCATACCCACCAAATGAGAAGGAAATATATACAGAAGATAAAACATGGTTGCACGGAGATATGAAATTTATCTTCGAGTGTTCAAATCGATAGCCCACGAGTGAGATATCAGTTTTGAACACGAGAAGATAAATTTCATATATCCAAGCAACCATGTAATATTCTGTTTATTATATAAACGTACTAATTACGATGTTTTTGACGATTTTCCGAAGATTTCTGACCATTTTCCGAAGATTTCCGAAGATTTTCAAAATGTTGTCCGAAGGTTGTACGAATGATTCCGAACATTTTCCGAAGTTTTAAGAAGATCTGAAGATGTTTCGACTTAATATCGATAAAATGTGGCGTATTGAGCATTGAAACACGGCAAACTCTGCGAGCTGATTGGTCAAAAATGATATCCCACGTGTGGATATCATTTTTATCCACACATGTCATACCAGTTTTTTCGATTTGCTACCACTCGCTATACCACTGCAGTTTATATAATAAATAGTAGTATTGCATAGTACATGCATGGTTACTAAGCCTATAGGTTTGCTAAACTTGCCAAAAAAACGTGGCGGATGGATGGGTTGTAAATCAAGCTGATGTTTCTCAAATGTGGTATATTCAGTGTATGTAATTGGAATTATTCTCTCCAGACCTTAACCTTAAAGTGTGATCTCTTTTTTTAAGTTAGACTAGAGACTACTTACATTTAACCTGGTAGCTAATCTAGACTTCAATTAAACAGTTCTACTCACGTTTTGGAATGCCTCTTTGGGCATGTATTTAGTTGCAAACGACATGTCGATCGTCAACTTGGAGTGATGAAGTCCATATGCTCAATGGTTCTTCTGGTACATTCTTTACCCCTAATTACCCTGTTCCTTACCCAGAAAACATCAGTTGCATTTGGGTCATCTCTGTTCCTGCTGGCAAAAGAGTGAAGCTGACCTTTGAAGATTTAAATCTTTTCAGTACATTTACTGAAGACTACATAATAATGCGTGATGGACAGCTACAAAACAGTACAGAGCTCCTTCGTTATTATGGAGAAGATGTTTATTATTCCAGTAGGAGTTACATGTGGATTAAGTTTTATTCCGCGTCTCGTTTATGGGCAAGTGAGCAGAGGGGTTTCAAAGCACGCTTTGAAGCTTTGGATCCCCGTAAGTACCTCTCCTTTACAGTTATTTAAACGCTTTCTTGTGAAGTCTTGCTCTTTAAGCAAAGTAGTAGAGATGAGTTTTGCCCAGGGGAGGTGTGCTCCCCAAAAATTTGGGTAGGGGTCTGTGACAGTACGCTTCTTGAAACCTTTTAGGTAAACAAGGAGCTTCAATTTCACGTTGTTAATCATTTACCACAATTCTGCAATTCCGTACAGACATGCAGACCATTACTTGACAACTATAATATAATATTTCAGCTTATATAATAATATTTCAGCTCGAAGGGTTTACCAGATTTTCTCAGGTATGGGGCTTCGCTTACCAGAGTGCACAAACCTTAAATTGTTTCAGACTAAAATAGTCAAAATCTTACCCTATTGGGTGTAACTTACATTAGGAGAATCCTCGCGACGTAACGTGACGCGATATGCTGGCCGTAATGGCCAGACAGAGTATTTCGTATAAATACGACATGGCTCGCAACAATTGTTAGAAACATCAATGTAAACCTCATCTCCCGCTATGCTTCACTAGTAATAAATGAAAAATCTGATAATGAAAAACGGCAAATATGACAACTATCTTTCTCTGGCCGTCATCATAATATTTGCTTTTGTGAGAAAAAAGAGCTGCTTTCCAGTGAAAACTTAGCCTCCTTCGCTGACGTTCTTTTGCCTCGCCACGCAATTTTTCCTCCGAGCAAAAAGAATGTCTGCTTAGGAGGCTGGTGAAAACTGGGCCATACAGTACAGTACTTTGTTTACCGGCATCAATTTTTTATTGTAACGATAATAATAATACTGAGCCCTCGTGACATTCTCGCCACCTCAAATACCTTTGAGAACTCCAACAACAGATGTTTCCGTAGATAAGCCGCACCCCCGATTTTTGACTTAAATTTTTAGGGAAAAGGTGCGGCTTATCCAGGGAACTATACGGTATATGACAAAATGAAGCCTTCTGACAGCTTTATGCACGGCAGTAATGAGAAAAATTTTTTATAATTTTTCTATTTTTTTTTTCCTGTAGCTGGAAACCCAAAGGAGTTTTGTTTTCCTGGGAACATCTACAATAACAACTTGAAATTTACTGGTTTAAGTGGAACTCTGCACAGTCCAGAGGAAAGGTATCCGTCGCATTTGAGCTGCACTTGGCTTATAACTGTACCGGATGGGAAGATTGTGAGACTTACTTTTCACATGTTTAGTTTACCGGAAAGAACCCCTTGTTTACCAGATTATGTGGAGGTGCTAGACGGGAAGTACAGTTATAGCGAGAGTAAAGGTAGACTGTGTGGTTACAGTACTCGGCCAGAGGACATACGCTCTAGCGGTCGGTACATGACGGTGCGTTTTAGAACAGGTCCTTTCAAACTATTTGACGGGTTTCGAGCAACATTCACAGCAGAGGATAAACCAAGTAAGTTAGAAGTGTTAGCCTTAATATGCAATACATGGACCAAACAATGTCTTAAAAAACTCCCCCAGAAAATACGTCAACCCACGTCATGATATCGTTGGCCAAAGATGGCAAACGCGCTTTCAAAGCGCGTTTACACGACAGAGAAATTCAAGTACGGACCCGTTACGAAATCGATCCTGACCTCACCACTTTTGTAGAGAATCAGTCAAATCAAAATGGCGCCATAGGCGCCTATGGTCCCGTTCCAATTTGACTGTTTCTCTACAAAAGTGGTGAAGTGCGGACAATTCTTTGACAAGTCCGTACCTAATTTTCTCTGTCGTGTAAACACGCCTTAAGGTTCATGTACACCTTAAGCCCTCTATGATAATTGTTGTAAGAATGCTTCCGGCCCCATAATGTGGTATCGGTAGTGTAACTTTCACATCTCTCTTCTGCAACCTTTTTAGGGGATCACGTGTGCTTGCTTTCAAGAGTTCCCCGAATTAACTGCAACTAAAGAATGCACTTCTGGCATACCCATCTCCCTTTCATAATAGTTACTTGAATTTGCTTTCCAGGAATGATAAGCTCAACGCATTTAGATATTAGACATTGTTTTTATTGTCGAGGCGTGGGGTCCAAATTAGTTCTTAATGAGTTCTTTTTGTTTGGTCACTCTTGGAACGAGACGAATTCAAATTCTACACGAAAAAAAAAACAATGAAAATATTCTAATCAAGAAGATTTTTGTTCTTTTTCTAACAAAGAAAATACCCCTTGAAAATGTCAAGCAACCGGTCCAGATATGAAATTTCACTGCTCCACCACCCAATCAAATTGCATGATTCAATTCATCTGGACCTTGCCTGGATCCTTTACATTCGCAGTCAGTTTTTAGTGCTCCAATGATGATGCCCATGCAGTTCTACACGATATTCTGTTACATTCCACGATTGCATGGTAATGAAGTGTCAACTTCACAATATCAAGATGGGAAAGAAAGCATTGGTCAAGATAGGTGCATTGATTTCTTTCACTTAGCACAGCTCCTCCTCCTCCTCCTCCTCCTCCCATCTTTTTCTTTCTTGCCCACCAGCAACACCGAACTTGAATTTGGGCTTGACATCTTTTCAGGGAGCATATCCTCTTAAAATATATAAGATCAATTTCTCTTTGCGGGCTGTTAAATGGATATCCTTTTTTCGACATGGAGAACTTTCGTTGGTCCCAACTTTCTCTTGAGAATCCATCTGCCGAACTGACAGCATAGCTTTGTGTGATCCGTGTATTATCACTGACTAGGCCGGTCTTGCCACCATAGCTTCTTTTGTGATCGAATACGTGCGTCCTATTTATCGCCAAAAGATTACAAAATTGTTATTAAGGGATGAACAATCACTTAATCTTGTGCATAGCAAAGAGGCTTATTGTTTGCATGAAACTGAAATAAAGCTTCTTGTTTTTGCTGACGCATTAATTTGTATTTATCCATATATAGCTGTAGCGGCCACTGCCGCCACTTCCAAACAGTTGTGTTTGCCGGGAAACATCAACAATAAGAATTTGGAGTTGACTGGCTCAGATGGAACTCTACAAAGTCCGCTGGAATACTATCCCCCAGATTTGAACTGTGTATGGCTGATCACTGTACCAGAGGGAAACACTGTAGAATTTAGCTTTGACAGATTTGATTTGGATTTCCCCGACAATCATGGATGTAAAGATTATGTGCAGATTCGTGATGGCGAGACCAGTGATCACGAGTCGTTAGGAAGATACTGTGGTGATTCAGTTCCAGAGGACATTCAGTCAAGCAGTCGGTATATGTTGGTTCGTTTTTATGCAGACCTTGAGGCCGGTCCACCACGCAGAGGATTTAAGGCTACTTTCAAGGCAAAGTCTAGTAAGTTGAAAGTTGTATTACCAGACATGAATTAACTGAAAATATGCCCCTCAGATAAAGGTTGTAAATTATCGTTTGGTTCCTTGTATTGTCTCAGACCTATTGACTCTGTTTTATCCATGCAATTGCTCTAAAGTTGAAAAGTTATCCAAAGATAGGTTGACATGTGAGCAAGTGAATGCACAGTATGTCTTTACCATACTGATGTGATAAAGGGAATACTGTTTCTGAGGAAACTTAACTCGGCTTTAAAGGTTGTCATTGTAAAAAGAATTGCAAAAAAACGCAATAAAAAAATCCGTTTTTTTTTTCAATTAAAGATGATGCGGTGGAAATTTCCTGTTATAATACGGTTAGAATACATAACTGAGGACATAACTGAAAAGAACCGGCACAAGGCTGAAAGAAAAGTGGCGTTTTTACCGCGCCACCTGGCCAAAATTCGCAACGTTATTGACGTTTATTGTCGTATTTTTCATTGCAGTTAGTGGCGCAGTATCTATCATTTTGTTTCCTTTACATGTTTTGCAAGGCAAAGTTGAATATACCATACATTTATGTTGTTGATGCCAAGGCAGATGAAGGAGTAATATTACCAGGCTAGGGCTGGGTACTTTACTTTGAACAGCTACTTCTCTGTAACCTTGTTTAGGTTTCTTCCTCAACTGATTTTGAGTATTTCCTTTGCTTTATTTAGTGGGAGGCCCTGTGGCCTAATGGTTAGTGCACCGGACTCCGGATCGAGCGGTCCGGGGGCGAGACCTGGCTGGGGCACTGCGTTGTGTTCTTAGGCAAGACACTTTACTCTCATAGTGCCAATCTCCACCCAGGTGTATAAATGGGTACCAGCGAAATTACTGCTGGGGGGTAACCCTGCAATGGACTAGCATCCCATCCAGGGGGGAGTAGAAAATTAATACTCCTAGTAGCTTAATGCGACAGAAACCGGGATAAGCTCTGGCCTGATGAGCCACTTGGCTCGACTGCAGGCTTAACCCTTACCTTTTTATCTTTGCTTTACTTCCAGAGCCTCGAAATTGGGTTATACCTGTTGCTGTGACTGTTGGTGTAGTAGTCATGATTACACTTGTCTGCTGTGCGGTGTGCATAAAAATGACGAGAAAGAAGCAAAACACAGAAGCGGGAGACCAAGTACCAATGGCATTAATCAAGACCTCGGCATCCCATCCCGCTCAGTCAGAAATGACTGATCCACCCCTCACAGTGGGTTATGCTCCAGTCCCAACAAACCCAGAACAGAACACCCCTCTGATTAGCAATTAAACCCATCAGCAGCACCCTACCATCAGAAAAGAAATGTTTTCCAGTTCCCAGCACTAGGACGACAAAATTCATGGCAACAGAGTGTTCAGGACCAAGTATCTACATTACCTGGGAGTTCAAGAAATGATGTTGGCCTAAATTCACTCACTCACTCACTCACTTACCAAATATTTGTAACATATAATAACAAAACAAGGTGAAATTCCTTTTAGTTTAGGCGAAAGAAAATTGATTCTCTTCACTGTGCTTTGCACAAAAGGGAATATTCCTATTTATTTGTGGTTTGTAAACAATGTTGGATTATTTTACCCACTGAATAATAAGTAGAAGTTTAAGGTTCATCAACACTCAGTTGAAGTTATATAACTTGCAGTCAAACTGCACACAAAACAAACAAGCAAAAATAATATAACAAAATTAATGTTTATAAGCCTATACTTTTACTGTTTGTACCAGCCTTCTAAAGTGCTGAGGAGTAGCTATAGTTTAGGTTGTCAAGCGTAAAGCAGAATAAAAGAGCTAGAGAAAAAGCATGACATACCTGGCTTCATCATCATCA
>NC_135761.1:17599502-17691396 GCF_052425735.1 Oculina patagonica
GCCGCTGCAAGCGCGGTGTTTATTTAAAGTTCTTCTTAAAAATGTTCTTTTTTAAATCTCTTGTTTGTAAACCTGTTAATGAAAGGATTTATTTCGCTGCTAACAAATATACATATGGTTTGAAAAAGCAAGACAAAGTTCGGCATACTGGAGTATCGATACTGGTATCGTCCTAATATATTAAGTGGATGGCTATAACTGGAGTTCAGCAAGCTGCAAATCCTAAAACTACAATTAAAAGTGTTTTGTAAGTTTAGCTTCTTCTATATGTGAAGGGTTTCCTTGCTGCAAGTTCGATGTTACGGTATGGTTGTGATGGGATACAAACCGAAACACTTTGAAATATGCCAAGAAAATTACCAAGCCCAAGATCACTGCAGCGGCAAAACCGCTGTAGTGGATCACGTCACAAAAATCTTTCTTGGGATGACGGTAAAGACAGTTAATCTGTTTTGGACTGTAAAAACCACGCCAAGATGAAGGTAAAACCAAAATTACTTGTAGCAAACACTGATTTATACCATGCCATAGAAAATACAGCCAATCAGAATACAGGAAAGCCGTTGTATATTCGACGGTATTCAACCCAACCTTCCCATCGTGCGCTGCGATCTTATTCTCGATGAAATTTAGTAAGCGTATTTTCTATGGCATGGTATAAAATAGTTACACAACACTTTCTCGTGGTACACTATGGAATATCCCACTTGTCACTTGTATTTTCTTCGTATACACACTCGCCTAAAGGCTCGTGTGTATACCGAGAAAATACAAGTGACTCGTGGGATATTCCATAGTATACCACTCGAAAACGTTGCATAACTAGTATATATAAGCCAGAATATGGATATCTTAATTTAATAGCTACATTTTTTGGCTTTGCGTATTGGTGGTGCAAGGTAGATTCTACGACACACATTTTTAGACACGATAATAAAGTCATTCATTCATTCACACAAGTAACGGATTACTGCTGTATATGCCATTGTGATCAATGACACACCGAATAAAACGTGAATAAGAAAGGCATTGAACGTGCACGCTTCTGTCGAAAATATCCATCTCTCTTTGATTAAAGGCGCCACTGAGAAAGGCATGACCAAAACAGACATTGATATGCCGCTTATAGACAAGAACAGGATGGAGATATTGGCAGATGAACGAAAGTTCGACTTTCTGCAGATGATCAAACAAGTCAACACGTTACCAATAATTGCTAAAAACATCAACACGACGAGAATAATCGCTCCTGTGATTATTTCGTTTGTTGTGAAGAACTCAGTGGCTTTCTCTTCGTTGTGTTAATCTGATAAATTTGAACTGATATTCATGATGGGAATGACGATACCAAGTACTAGGTACTATGCGTTAAGACAAGAAAACAAGTTACAGTTACTCCAAATGATTTGAAAGCACCGACTGAAATGGTTTAGATCTTAATTAAAGCGTTTGAATACGAGACCGCTGTTTCTTGGAGAACAAGAAAAAGGCAGTACGTGGGTGATGACTTCAATTTATCAGTTTCCGGAACCGTGAGATGTAATTGGGTCCCGTGTGGTCATAAGCAAGTCAAATATTATTGTTTCATTCAAAGGATCAAAACTGAAAACAGCTCTTTTGATAAAAGGTGATTACTAAAATTAACGATAAAAATTAATTAAAGGTATGCATTGTGATGCTTAAGGTAACTGTAGTCAGAGTTTCTTTTCATTCAAGGTAGATGACATTCATTTTTATTTTATTTATTTATTGGCTGCTGATTATTTCGCCACTGATCGTGAAACTTGTCATGGAAACACTTTTTCAAGCTTTAAGAAACTTTCGGTATCTTCATGGCAGAAAGACATTTTTTTACTTAAACAATTAATATTCATAATTTATACACGTGAACGTATGCACTGACAGTTCTTGATAAAAATCTGTTCACTTCCTTAGTTAAAGTTCTCTTTACAAAGCCCTTAAAGAGCTGGTAAATCCATTCAATTTTTATTTTCATTTAAGTGTCATGGTCAGAAAAAATCAAAGAAATTTTGGCCACAGCCAAAAACTCATACTTTGTCAGTTTGAGGGCCTAGGTATGTAACTGAAATATATCAAGTTAGTTTTTCAAAATATTCAAATTTACGGCAGAAAACCACGAATAACGGTAATCGTACCGGAAGCTCAAATTTCACTTCTCGACAATCCGAAATTTCACGCTTTTCAGCTTCTTGCTACCCAGACGTTTCAACCGCTGTAAACCTTTCCTTACCTTAGTTGCATAGATTGACTCTTCCTTTATTGAAATATAGTTAGTATTTTTATCTCTGATTATTTCTGAGCCAGCTGAGCCTCGATTAAGTAGACACATTTTTCTCATTTAGGAAAAAGGCTAAAATAATCCAAATTCAGTGAGGAAAAAAGCTGACCGGTAGTGCTTCAAATCTTCTGATATTTTAGCCAAAGAGAGTCCAGTCGTTGAATTTTAGGTTTATGGTTTCAAAAGTGTAGGATCTAGTAGCAGTTTTTAACAAAGGTCGATCAAAGGTCGACAAAATTACAATTCAGCGGCTCTGAAAAGAACAACTGAAACACGTGACACGAAACACGCAATAGAGTAATTTGTATATTTTTTGGGCAAAGACAACACGGTAAAATTAGCTTTGAAGTTTTATACGTTTGAGACTTTAGAAAAATAGTATTTATCCTAAAGATTGCCTACAATAGAAGAAATACCAAAAATAACAGCACTTGAACTCTCCCTGATGTTCGTCACGCACGAGCGACTTGGAGCGGCGAATGACAAAAATATTTTCTATTGATTCAAAGTAAGTCATATTCTGAAATAAGAAAAATCTATTTTCTTTAAACTTTGCCCACCAATCTGTCTTAACTAAAAAACGAAACGGCTTTCATATTTGCAAATATCGCAAGAAATATTTTTTTAAGAATTACATTCAATTGGACCACGACCGGCCTATTTTTAGCAATGGCGACAACTGAAAATAGGAAAAAACGTCGAGTCACCGCTTCGAAAATTTATGCTCCAATTTTAGGAATTGTCTTAACTCTCCTGGAATAAATTGGACCTTTATCTGTATAAAGCACGCAATTTTGGTTCGTTAAAAAGAAACAAACAATACGGAATATTTTTGATTTGAAGTGTACTTGGCCATCTGACGCCAACGGCTCAAAAAAAATTGCACATTTTCAACGGGTCATTGCGCAAAAGTCCAACTACTTCCGCATTACATTTGTTTCCATACCAGCTAAAAAGAAGTCAAAGAGTATGGAAATGGAAAAATATGTTGTGGTTTAAGCGAGCTTTTAGTGCAACCAGGCGGCAACTTGGCTTATGTTGCGAACATGTTTTGTTTACATTGCAACAGCGGGCAGTTGCTCACGCGAAACCAATTTAGCATAAACAACACAATATTTCGTAAACATTGTAACCTTACAAAACTTTATATCCGCTCACACAATAAAACATCATTTAAAACTCGAAAACCTTAGCAGCTAGCGAGTCAGCAAAAAAAATACTGTCGCCTACCTGCAAGCCGGTGAGACAACAAAATTCATTGTCAGGTCCGCCATGGCCATGTTATTGGATTCCACATTTCTTTCTGGTTTTCGTCAACCATAGTATCCGCAGAAAGATTCAAACGGTAAACATAACACACATAACATAACATTGAACATACCACATGATTGTGATAACTTAAACAAATGAAAGAAAGTTGCGGGCAACACATCCCAAGAAATCAAGCGATCACAACAGATCGGCTTGAACAGTTGATTGAAAGTTGCGTCACGCAATCTAACCTGAATCCAACTGCCTTATGGGCGAACTGAATAATTATTGTCCAAGAATCGGACTGTCCAAAATATCGGCTCTAAATATTTTTAACAGATGTATATGTCCTCGTGTGCACCATTTTGGTATGTTTATTAGAAACGAAGCTTACGTATTTAAGCAGAAAACGTATTTAGCTGAAAGAAAACTCAAACAGTCCTATTCGCGGACGGGTTTTTTCATTCCCCGGTTGGGCGGGTTCGTTAAGGGGGGTGGGGGGGGGGGGGTGTAATAGAGCTCAATTGACCTCATCATCTATTCCATCTTACGGAGAAAGAAGTAGGGTGGAAATTATCAGAAGGATAAAAAACCCTTCACATTTTCTGGCCACACTAAAAATATAGCCAACGAAAAAGTGAAGACATTTTTGCCTAGAAAAATTTTCCACTCAGCCATTAAAGGAAATCTATAAGCTTATACTACCCTAATGTGAGATACGTTTACAAACCTGATCTTGTCGGCCATGTGCACATTTAGCACATCTCTGCTTCTAATGGCTTTTTTATCACCACGGTGAGTGGGATATTAGAAAGGCCCGTGCTGTTTTGAATATTTCCTATGAAAAACTAGAATGGCGATGCTTGGGACTTATATAATTTCGCCTTTCTTTGATGAAGACAATCCAAATACACCTGCTCTTGCAAAAACTAGTTCGTGCTCTAACAGAAATGCCACGAAATTAAATGGTTTGCTATAAGATCATTGCAGTCTCCAAGACGAACGAGCTCGGTTATCCCCTTCGATTGCCGCAACTTCCTCTATACTTTGAAGTGTGAAACAAAAAGCGCAACTCCTCCATTTGTTTTGTAAGTTGATAATGCTTCGCGAGAACAACAACAAAGTATGAATGACAAGTGCGTGGCGGCGTGGTTTGTAAAGACTTATTTTTGTTCCACTTTTTATTTCTTTCTTACTTACCTTTATCGTTTACTAGAACAATTTATTATTTTGAAAAAGCGGGGTTTTTTGTATTTGAAAAGCGAGCCTAAAATTTCAAATTTGGAAGCATCCAGATGTAGATGTACAGGAAGTGGTCGAAAACAAGAAATCAAACAAATACGTCGGTCAAAAATATTTACAGCCCATATTTTGGACAGTCCGATTCTTGGACAATAATTATTCAGTTCGCCCATAAGGCAGTTGGATTCAGGTTAGATTGCGTGACGCAACTTTCAATCAACTGTTCAAGCCGATCTGTTGTGATCGCTTGATTTCTTGGGATGTGTTGCCCGCAACTTTCTTTCATTTGTTTAAGTTATCACAATCATGTGGTATGTTCAATGTTATGTTATGTGTGTTATGTTTACCGTTTGAATCTTTCTGCGGATACTATGGTTGACGAAAACCAGAAAGAAATGTGGAATCCAATAACATGGCCATGGCGGACCTGACAATGAATTTTGTTGTCTCACCGGCTTGCAGGTAGGCGACAGTATTTTTCTTTTGCTGACTCGCTAGCTGCTAAGGTTTTCGAGTTTTAAATGATGTTTTATTGTGTGAGCTGATATAAAGTTTTGTAAAGTTACAATGTTTACGAAATATTGTGTTGTTTATGCTAAATTCTTTTCGCTTGAGCAACTGCCCGCTGTTGCAATGTAAACAAAACATGTTCGCAACATAAGCCAAGTTGCCGCCTGGTTGCACTAAAAGCTCGCTTAAACCACAACATATTTTTCCATTTCCATACTCTTTGACTTCTTCTTAGTTGGTATGGAAACAAATGTAATGCGGAAGTAGTTGGACTTTTGCGCAGTGATCCGTTGAAAATGTGCCATTTTTTTGAGCCGTTCGCGTCAATGGCCAAGTACACTTCAAATCAAAAATATTTCGTATTAATAGTTTCTTTTAAACGAATCAAAATTGTGTGCTTTATACAGATAAAGGTCCAGTTTATTCCAGGAGAGTTAAGACAATTTCTAAAGTTAGAGCATAAATTTTTGAAGCGGTGACTCGATTTTCAGTTGTCGCCATTGCTAAAAATAGGCCGGTTGTGGTCTAAATGAATAAAATATTAAAACATATATCTTACGATACTTGCAAATATGAAAGCTGTTTCGTTTTTTAGTTATAGCAGATTTGTGGGCATAGCTTAAAGAAAATAGATTTTTTGTTTTTTCAGAATATGGCTTACTTTGAATCAATAGAAAATATTTTTGTCATTCGCCGCTCCAAGTCGCTCGTGCGTGACGAACATCAGGGAGAGTTCAAGTGCTGTTATTTTTGGTATTTCTTCTATTGTAGGCAATCTTTAGGATAAATACTATTTTTCTAAAGTCTCAAACGTATAAAACTTCAAAGCTAATTTTACCGTGTTGTCTTTGCCCAAAAAATATACAAATTACTCTATTGCGTGTTTCGTGTCACGTGTTTCAGTTGTTCTTTTCAAAGCCGCGGAATTGTAATTTTGTCGACCTTTGATCGACCTTTGTTAAAAACTGCTACTAGATCCTACACTTTTGAAACCATAAACCTAAAATTCAACGACTGGACTCTCTATGGCTAAAATATCAGAAGATTTGAAGCACTACCGGTCAGCTTTTTTCCTCACTGAATTTGGATTATTTTAGCCTTTTTCCTAAATGAGAAAAATGTGTCTACTTAATCGAGGCTCAGCTGGCTCAGAAATAATCAGAGATAAAAATACTAACTATATTTCAATAAAGGAAGAGTCAATCTATGCAACTAAGGTAAGGAAAGATTTACATCGGTTGAAACGTCTGGGTAGCAAGAAGCTGAAGAACGTGACATTTCGGATTGTCGAGAAGTGAAATTTGAGCTTCCGGTACGATTACCGTTATTTGTGGTTTTCTGCCGTAAAATTGAATATTTTGAAAAACTAACTTGATATCTTTCAGTTACATACCTAGGCCTACAAATTGACAAAGTATGAGTTTTTGGCTGTGGCCAAAATTTCTTTGATTTCTTTGATTTTTTCTGACCATGACACTTAATTTTATGCATAAGCTTTATTTTTTTTAGTTAATTCAGTTGCTGAATTGCAACAGACTATGAGAACCTTGATAGAAAGGCTTTTTTTTCTTCACACGGGTCACACGAGTCATTTAGAAATGTTTTAAGACTGATTATGAGTTCGCCAGTGAAAGTAAAACAGGCCGATAAAATGGACCGTCAAGGGAGAATAAGATTCACGAGCTGTCATACGACGTTTTAATACATAGAAAAAATGAGATAGCAATAAAAAATAGGCCTGTAGTTTTTACATGTGACCAGTATTGCTACCAGGACAACTGTTGAAAGAAGTATATAGTCTGTGACTCATGGAATTACCAATTTTTTTTGGCACTGTTTTATTAAACAACACCTCTACCTTCGTGACGCTGTGTTAGCCTTTAAATGTATGACTGGATGCGCGCCTCGCTATCTTAGCGATCAGTTCACCACCCGCAACAAAATCACCAAACGTGCGATCCGGAACTGCCAGCTTTTAAATATTCCCCTTTTTAAATCTGCCTCTGGTCAAAGAACATTTCATTATAGAACAGTGAAAATTTGGAATAACCTTACACCGAACTTAAAAACTCTTAAAACTATTTCATCTTTTAAATTTCATTTAAAATCAAAATTAATGGAGGAGTTTTTAACATAGATTAATTAGGAGTAATTCATTTTTCATTTTTCGTTATAATTATTGTCTCATAGTTTATCCATAGTTTTAATATTCGTATTCTAGTGTATGTTTATATTTTATTGTAAATAATTTTCACTGGTTTGTTAGTATTTTTTATGCTATTTTAGTGCTACCCTCATTAAATAAAGACTTTAGTAGTTGTTGTTGTTGCCTCCAGTTCTAGGAACTGTCATTGCCAACTGGGGCAACCTCTGGGGCAGAAGGACACAGGACACCCAGCAGTTCAACATATTACTTCCTAAACCGTTTGTTTGTAAATCCATAAATAAAAGGATTTATTGCGCTGCTGGCAAATATACATGTGGTCTGAAACAGGAAAAGAAAGTTCGGCATTCTGAATTGTTCAAATTGGGAGTATACAATATATCATGTCAATAAACTGGATTACTATTCCTGGACCCCAGCAAAACACGAATCCTAAAACTACAATAACAAGTGTTTTGGTAATTTTAGCTTCTTCTGTGTGCAAAGTACTCAGTTGCTGAAGGTTTGATGCTACGACATGATTGTGATGGGTGACAAACCGAAACACTTGAGAAAATTTGGAGTTATACCACATATTAAATAATTCCGTTGAAAACTACTGTTTAATTCGACTTTCAAGTATCATGAAAAGTATTCCTCACTCTTTTAATTATTTCAGTTCAAAGAGTTTTGCTTAAGCCCTGAAATTATATTCTAGTGAATGAAAAAGAGTTTCTATGTTGATAGAAAGCATCCAAAGTTCTCAATGTGGCTTTGTTAATTTTGTGAACGCGACGAGAGTTTACGACAGCGAATTTCGGGTTGAAAATTGTGTCATTTTGAGGCTCCGATCACGAAAACTGACTTTCGTTTTTTTCTCGAAATTAGAAGACTTCTGGGGGAAACAAAATAAATCAGGTTTCTTATCTACCTAAAAGCCATTAATGAGCAAAAAATGAAGGAATTTGATTTTTCAACTTCTGCCGCTGCAAGCGCGGTTTTTATTTAAAGTTCTTGTTAAATTAATATCTCAAATTTTTGCCGGGAAAATAAAAACCGATATCATTTATAGAAAACAAAACACAAATGTAAGTTTCTGAGTATATACTTTTCATAAAAATAAGCTCACTTAGTGACTGAATTCCTTAGCTTTGCCCTTATGTTCTTTAATGCATGTTGTAAGGCGGGTAACCGTAGAATGTACAGAAGTCTACCTATATAGAATTTTCGACTGAAAAACCAAATGGGGCTGCAGCAGTTATTTTAATTTAAACGCAATTTAACGTCTTTACATTGTAAAGACGGTAAAATTGCGACGAGGGCTTTGTGATCATGCTCACTTGTAGATATAATGAAAAAATGCTGGTTGAGGTTTGTTTCTGGGGTTAATTTCTTTTTACTGAAAATATAACTAAGATATACCTTGTCTTTGAAACATAGTCGCTTTTTTCTATTCGCAAATCACCACGAATGGCAAAAAATAGAAATTTATTCGCTGAGTGACTGTAAAGCAACTGCACTAATTGAGAACTGCATACAGTGTTAGGTACCTGAAATCGATCTACGATGTGACCGGCATTTTTCATTTTCACAGAAAATCTTTAAAATAAAGATAGGTAAACAGTTCTAAGCTTCACCGGCTCTGTTCAGCATCGAAAGACTCACTCGTAATAATTTTACTCGCATTGAAAATATCAAAGAACTGAAAGCTATTCAAAGCTATTCAGTGTTTGTTGCTAGCTGAGGGGTTTAAAATAATATTTTTTCATTAAAAAACAGGCGAATTTGCTCCCGAGACAGTTATATTTAAAGAAATAAACACATCTTACCTCTAAAATGGCTCCGTGTCTGGGTTATTTGAGCGGAAACAGAAAGCTAAACGAAAAATAATCGTGTTAGATCTAAAAGCGATTAATAAATTAAAATAATAAAACGAAAATTACGAGCTTACTTCGGTAGCTGCTAAAATCGACTCGTCGCTGTTCAAAAAACTCAAAATATTTCCTAGTTAACTCAACGTTAACTTTGTTTTCGTTTTTGTGTTTATGAACTTCTCGTCAGAACAAGTTTGTAGTACAACACCTATTGTTCTAATAGGCATTGTTAACGGTTTGTCTGGTCGCTGATTTATCCCAACAGGTTGAAGCCTTTGTAATGTTCCTACTATTTCTGCACTATAAATGTGCAATTCCAAACAAATTCGGGGGCGACTAAAGACATGAGATCATATAACGAGTGAAAATGTGTCTTTGTTTTTCACAGAGTGGACTAACACAGTACGATTTTGAATATTTCTGTTCTGGGTGACTGAGTTTGTTTGACAATAGCGGAAGTAAACACTTTAACTTGAGTAATAGAAAAGAGAACAGATTTATTTGCAGCTTTTAAGAATGAGCAAAAACGAATCTAAGACTAAACTGCATTTCCCTGTACATCTTGCAAAAGTTCAGCTTAAAGTTTTAGTCGTGTTGTTGGCTTAATTTCACAAGCGAATTTAATTTATATTCAACAAAACAACAAGGGGTCATTATCTATTCTGATTTTAATAGCTTAGTATAATTATACAAATAGCAAAGCAGGGACTGAACTTGAAACCTTTATCTATTCTTGCACTGATATCATACTTCACAATCCTATTCCATAATACCCGTGCCAAAATAATAAGATCATTTAGCTTATCATAAAAAATTAAGATTATCTACTGGTAGATTTCTACTGACTGTGCCAAAATTAACTCGTCTCAACGCTTTCACTCGTTGTAATCATTAATTCAATCAATTAATTTACAATGAAAATTGTTTGGGTTTATAAGTTATAAGACCCTTATAAGTGAGCTTGTTTATCAAGAGCGCCAACAGACCGTGGACAAAGTGTTTTGTCTTTCTTACGTCTTCCTCTTAAACTGAAATAAATTAACTGTATTTAGTGATGTGGGGTTTAGGTAAGGTTGCGAAAATGATTTTTTTGTCCAACGTGTATCATTTTTATTGGAAAAATTTGAATCGCGGGGAAAACTAATATTAAAAAAAATAACTGTAAGAGGCTACCGAAAATTTTAACGCCAAATGTTTCAAACCATAAACAGCGATTTTAGTAAAAATTGAGTTTTCAACCATTGCTATTTCAACATGTTTCATTTTCGCATCTGTGTGAAAGGCATAGTTTAAAGTCGGTCTATGAGTCTTCAGAGAAATTGTCTTTTTTCATAAATGCCCAGTGTCAGACTATTGCCCCTTTTATGCACCATGTATAATAATAAAAAAAATCAGCTCTCATCGGATCCCACTTGTCAATTTTTGCCAGCCGAGTGCAAGGCGTAAGCGATATCCTGGGAACGAGTAAGTCGTCCAATGACGTCACGTGAATAACATTATGACGTCAGGAGCTAATTAAGAAAACGCCGAGGGACCGGCTGAACAGTTGGCGTCAGGATTCACCCACTAAAATGTCCTAGGGTGGACATTGCTTTTGGGCTGAGTTATTTTTGAAATGCACTGTCAGTGAAAGACAGTGATATATTAGGGCTCAGGCTAAACTTTCTCGACAAAAAAGGCAGCCCATGCCAGTCTTTCTACAGATTTTAGAGCAGAACAATGAAGATTTTGTGATCACTTCCTATACTCAGTAACTGCCTTCTAAATTTCTATCAACATTTGTAGGAGAGATCAGACACGCTCCCGTGAGTGAAAACCGTGTTTATCTTATTGGTAACGACGCTTTAAGCTCACGACGCTTTCGTCGCTTTCTTCATTTACAAAAACAGCAACAACATGTGATATCGTGAACAGCCTTTTTATTTCTTTATCTTTGGTTATACATGGCAGTATTTCCTACACTAAGAATGCCTCTGCTGTTTCGATTGTCTTCATCTTCTTCCTTGTGACTTCCTAACGGCCAACGGAACCAACGGAAACGTTTGGAGCACCCACGGGGCAATATCTGCACCAATACACAGAAGGATTCTTATAATAGCTCCCTCCTAGGCGACGAACCGCTTTGTAGTAGTTCTTGGCTGCAGTGTAACAGGAGGGTCTTTGGGCCCCACTCAGGTTCATGCACAGATACTTCATGTCGCGTTTGAATGCCCAGTCACACAGATATCGACTCCATCCCTTTATCACACCCTGTGAAGAATATGATTTCTGAGAAATAACTTGTAGTTGACTACTTTATAAAAGAACCAAGCCTGTGTAAACACAGGTTTCTCTTCGCATGCTTAAATCTCCCCCCGCTCAAAAGACGCCTAAGATTCTGTCCCGAAGATAACCATTTAACAAAAAAGATTTGCTATGTATAAAATTTCAATGAATAAAATAAATATTCTTACACAAGCGTAGCAGGCATCGTGCTTGTGGCAAGCAAGATTAAAATGACGTTTGTAGAAGTCTGAAAGGTTAAACGAGAAGTTGCAACCATCGGTGTGGCAGAATGCTATTGCTTCCACTTCTTCCAGATTCAACGACAACATCAGCAACATGCTGATGAACACAAGGAAGGTTGTCACTCTCATGGCGAAATGCTGTTAGACGAGAAAATAAACATTTTTCGCTTGTCTAGGTACAGTAGAACTGTTCTTTTCATCCATTATTTATGCAATCTCGGTACTGCGGCCACGTTAACGTTCTTCTGCCCCGAGGGTTATTTGAGCAAGAATAATCGGCCTATTGGGAGGGTCTCAAATGGTGATGGGATAACAGAAATCATGCCCTTCAGAAAGTTTCAACGAGATTTTGATTGCGCGTAGTACTAACCGCACCGTCTTGTACAAATACCAGGAGACACATGTACACATTCCGTGCCCATTTCTTAACGAATAACCAAGGCCAACGAGCACAAAAGGTAGGAATTTAAAATTGGCGTTAGATCCGTTTTTAAATTCTTAAGCCGGAATAGCGCTTGGTTTTCAACGATACGGAGTTTGCATGGTAGTTTTTTTGTTGTCGTGTTTTGAACCTCGAACCTTCCGCGCTGATAATGTGCTTATTAATAAAGTAAAAGCTTCAAAAAGCGCTCGTTTGCTTTTTTTGGCCCCTGTGTCATCTAAGAGACAAAAGTTAAGGTGAATTAAAATTCAGGCTTCGATTTGGAGAATTTAATACCATTGTTCTGGAGGAAGTTTTGATTTTTTTTGTGCCGGTGACAAATCTGAAAAAAAGAAAACTGTGGTTTATTACTTGTAATCACAAGCGATGACTGAGTCAATTTGGAGTTGCGGCGTATGATGAAACGTTTTACGACTTGGCTATCAAAGAGACTACTTCAGGGTCAGATACGGCTGTTAGTCTTGTAGGCATCGTTTAAAGTCTTAAACCTCGATATAAACGCTCTAAGCCGGTATGCTCCAGGTTTTCTGTCGGTGTTTTGTCAAACGTGGCGGAAACGGTTCGTGGTTTTTAATATTTAATATTTAACATTTTGCTAAATGGGCATAAAAACCGCTTGAACTTTTTCTCATTATTTGCAAATATTAAAAAAGGGCTTCAGAATTCTTCTGTATATAGTGCTTAATTAGTTAAACAAATGATATGCGGATAAAAACCTAGAAATTTCGAAAGAAAGTTTGACCACTTACCTCAATTCGTCTTCTTTGCAATTGCCTCTGAGTTTTACTGAGGAAATTATAATTCCAGACCGTTTATATTTCTTCTTCCTACCCACTTCTTGAAAGTGTTTGTCATTTTCCATATTTGTTGTTTTCGTATCCCACAGGTGTATTTCTGAACTTAAAAGCTTTAAAGTGCATTTAGGTTTATTTGTCAAACATAACTGGCCATTTTTGCAGTTTAATTTTCTTGTTTTCAGACAATGATATCATTTCTGATAGCATTTTGTCTTGAAATTAATGGGGTGTGGGCGATTTATTGTCTTAAGTGAACATGCAGAAGTGTTCCTCTGCACGTACAGCTTTCCACGCACAAGAAACGTGCCGATAAAATTTAAAAAAGGCACACTTTTTCTCCCGTTTGACCAACCGTCCACAATAAAACGACATTTTTTGGACAATCTTCCACGTAAAAACGGCGTTTTCGCTCGCCGAAAATGGTCTTCAGAGTGGAAAATTCGAAAATGCCGCCCAGGTGGTATAGTGTGGACGGCAAAAACAGAGCTCTTCGAAGACGCTGGCGTCAAATGATCATGCGAGCTCTGCACACGCGCTATAGATCCTGGTACATTTCTCTCGCCGTTCTCTGAGCAAAGTGAAATTATTAAATTATGTGTTCTGTGAATTTTTAACTTTTTAATTGGAATTGATCGCTGTCTTGAAATATTCGGCTGAATATAGCTGAAATCTATAGACAAGATAAATGACTTAATTAGATTATCACATGCTTTACCATTGATCTAGGGCCGATGCCGCGTTTCTTTTTTGAATTTATCCTGATAATTGGGGACGGTGAAATTATTGAAACTATACGAAAACGATAGTGTGGACGGAAAATGTTTTATCCGTTTTCAGGGGAAAAACTCTGTCGATGTCGCCGCAGCTCTGCAGAGAACCTTGTCGCCGATTGGCTGTTGCTTGGTATCGAATATTCGCGCTGAACCAATCAGACAATGCACGGATGTCTGTAAAAAGCCACGTCATCGGTGCAGACATTTTTGTGTGGAATACACTCATGTCCCGAGCAGAGGAAGACTTGAACTCGAGAAGTTGATGCCAGGTTAGAGCTGTAGATCCGGCTAGAACTTCAAATTGCACGCCGTGATGTAAAATTTGATTAGATTGATTTTTGGTATTTGTTTAGTGGTTTATTTAACACATTTAACCCACAAAAAACATTGACAGAAAACGTCAAAATCAAGTGTTTGTTCTCCAACTCATTATGTCCTCTTGACACTCTTAAGAGGACTTCACGTCAGCTTTGTTAAAAGTTAGCTGCTTAAACAGGCGTTAGAAACCAAATGGATGACTGCCTGAAACTTTGTCTGATATCTTTGGCCCCTAATTATATCCTCCTTTTAAAAAAAGGCAAAAAAGGTCACCACAAGAAGTCGGTGCTTTCACGGTAATCTTAAATAAACTGGCCCTGGTGTCATTTGATAAAATCTTAACACAAATACGGCAGTTTCGAAAAACTTTAACCACACAAGATTTCAAGTATTGGTCAGTATAGCTTTCATTTAAGGTGGCCCGCGGGTATTTATAAGGCTGACAGTTCCCTTTTTTAAGCGCGTTTTAAAACGGGAAAACGTGAAGCGATTGCTTAGATTTTTGAGAATCTAAAAGAATAATGTTTAAAGTATATAAAATGATAAATTTTATGGCGGTCAAACGCGATTTGTTAAAGTTATGGGCGATTTTGGGAAGCCTTCTTTTTTAATAAAATGTGATTATTTTTAAAATGCCACGGTGAATTTTTTTGTAATTACCCCAAAACGCTGCCAAACAGTTAAAGTTTACTCACAATAGAAAATCCACTCCGTAGATTTCCTGAACGAGCGACATCTTTATTTTGCCTTTAAAAACTGTTGTGTTATGCGTCTGACTTGACCGTCGCATAAATGTGATGCTTATAATAACCCAGTACCAGCCAGTTTTGAGGCTGATGTCACCTTAATATTGTGTGTAAAAGTTAAAAAGATCGTGTATATACATCAAATTTTAGCAGTCAATAAAGATGGATGGTTTTTAGCCGAATTTTTGAAATAACAAACAAATGACGTTATTTCAGATTGCGAAGATCCCCGAAAAAAAATTTAGAGACAATGTATGAACGACTTGCGTACACGTTTACGCAAGTCGTTCATACATTGTCTCTAATTTTTTTCACGCACGTAAACGTACGTAAAAAATTACGCGTCAGTGGAAATCCAGCATTAAATCTAGCCATCCCCCAATATACTTGCCAAATTTTCCTATCAAAAATATCCCGTAATTCAAACCCATAAAAATCCTTCGATCATCCCGAGTTCCCCCTGGGAACTTTTGCCCCAGGGTAAACACTAATGCTAGCTGAAACGTTCATTCCGGGATAGTTATTTGAAATATTTGTCCCACAAGTATTTGTTTTATTCTTCACGATGTTAGTACACTGAGTTTGATTTTGTAGCTTCTGCCGTTTCTCCGCTGTTCCTACAGATTAGGAAATTAAGACATATTATGACATACAATCTATTCTGCTGGCCGCGTTGTTTCTTACAACGCTAGATGGGAGAATTCGATTGTATATTATACTCAGAATATCTGAGTTAGTGAGCAGTTCCTAGTTGTATCAAAACAAAATGTTTGCCTGATTTTGCACTAAAACTGTAGAACAATCAGGTTCCGTGTTTAATTTTTGGTAACGCTTTTGTGGTCTTCCTCATTTATAGCAGCAGCAGCAAAAACAACAACAACAAAAACAACAATTATTTTAGAGCTTTATTACTATTATTTTGTCGTTGGTTATACATGGCAGTTGTTTTCCATACTAAGAATGCCTCTGCTGTTTCGAATTGCCTCATCGTCTTCCTTGTGACTTCATAACGGCCAAGGGACGCGTGTGGATCGCCGTTGCTCCTGGGACAAGATGGGCACCACGATAGAAAATGCTTCTTGTATTTCATCCATCCAGCAACAAGAACAGACCCGAAATAGTCATAGGCAATCTTATAACAGAAAGCTTTCTTTAACAAGCCAAGTCCTTTGCAAAGGCTGATCATGTCGCGATGGAATGCCTTGTCACACTTTAATCGACTCCAACCATTCCTCACACCCTGTGAAGTAAACGTTAAGAACTTACTCTATAAAAGAGCAAGCCAGTGTAAAAAAGGTTTTATTCACATGCTTAAGTCTCCTCCCACTCAAAATACACCTTAGGCCCTTAGGTTCCGTCACTAAGATTAAAGTACTCCTATAATGAAATTTTGGCTTTCATTTTTTCACCATTATACTTCCCTTTCAATCTTGCAAAATTTCTATCCATTACGAACATCAGAACACACTTAATTTTAACTTTTATTTCCAAGAATTTACGGTCGCCATTAATTGGCTCGGTTGTGGAGTGAGAAAGTGACGTCAAAGGCTCAAAATTCCCCCATCACGAGTTTGTAATTATATAACAGCAAGCATGTATTCAAAATCACACATCTTTTTTCTATGTATGAAAATTTTCAAAGAATGAAATAAGTATTCTCACACAAGCGTAGCAGACATCGTGTTTGTTGCAAGCAGGAGTAGAGCGTCTTTTGTAAATGAATGGGAGGTTAAACGGGATGCTACAGCCATTGGGGTGGCAGCGTGCTTCCACTTCTTCCAAGTTCAGCAATAACATCAGCAACATGAATTTCGAAAAATTCGCGTCAATTTTATGTATGTCAACGTTTTTACTATAAGCATTTGACCAGAACTTTTCCTAAATTCGCGTTAATTTTATTACGCGTAAATTTTGTTCGCGTTGTTAAAATGCCTCGTTATATTCCTATAATAAGGTATTTACCCCAGTTTCGAAAAACATTTAACACAAGATTTCAAGTATCGGTCAGCATAGCTTTCATTTAATCATCAGGCTGTGATAATGATGCGACAATGAACGGAGAGACCGCAGGGAACAAATGTAAAAAGCAAAGTGCTTAGGCAAACAACTGGGTGTGACTATAAGAGACAAATAAAAAGGATTTGGTTAGAATGGCAAGACAAGGAAAGCAACTCATCCATTAGCGGGTGGATTTTATCTTGCCCGAGGAATTGAAATGTTGTGGAAGACAAATATATACTTCAAGGCAACTATTTATTCAGATCTGAATTAATTAATTATTTTGTGATTATCGCGACTGTTTGGCAAATCGTGAAAATTTGTTACTGCAGTCATTTCTACTTACGATGGTTCTACTCGCCAGCGTCGCGACAGGTTGCATTGGCTTTTGCTTGGCTGCGAATTTTCGCACAAGAAACTTGAGTCAATCCGGTACATAGTTAGATAGTGCAGTGGGAGCCTGTTTCGCTAGGGAGGGACACTGGAGTGGACTTTTCTGGCGTGGGACACTCAGAACACTCTGTTAAATGCAGCAGCCTTAGTGGAGATAAAACGAGCTGCTATTTTTTGGCCTAATGCGAGCAGCTTGTCAGGTGCATAGAATACTAGCTGAGATTCTGGGGACGATAAAACCAAAATAATCACTCCCTTCTCTGACTGTGTGAATTACAACGGCGCAGAGAGCCTCCGACAAAAAATATATTTACAATAACTGGAAACGATCAGTTCTTTCAAAATTCAAGCTAATGTAGATGCGCTGGAATTTCAATTGGGCAACTTGACTTAATACTGGGAACGAGTATCGGCTTTGGATTGGCATTCCATTGTGAACGAGAAGATATATATGTTATTTGCCGGCAGGGGTCCGTATAGGGAAAAACTGTGCCCGAGGTCTAGGCCGGTAAATAACATTTTTATTTTTTTCCTACTTTATTTATTTATTTATTTATTTATATATATATTTTTCTACTTTATTTATGTTTTTAAAAAGAAACCTAGAAAGATTGTGTCCCAAAATCTTTGTTTGTATTTGCACGTCATTTCAATGTTGAGTCGATTCACAGGTTAGCGAGAGTGAAAAATGCTATTTGTTATTTAATTCCGAAAATAGAATCGCTTTAAACACAACGTACTCGCAGAAAGTGACAGAAAGGTTCAGCATATTAAATTAACACTGAACAGATTCAAGAAAGAAACTAAAGTACTAAATATAGCACACATGTAAAATCGAGTCAAAGCATTCTCATTCATAAAACTAAATACTTCAAAATCGACTTCGGCCTTCCTGTTCGTAGGATATTATAAATTTCTTTGACTAAAAGGTACTATATCGGACTGAAAGACAGTTTCTGTAACTTTACACATTTGTATTTAACGAATTAATAAGCTCTACGTTTATTCCCGGCAGAATTGTTTTGTGTGTGAATGGACAGTGCGAACTGAATGAAATTGCGTAGTTTGGACGTATTTAATTAAAGAATCTCATTTTCTTGAATGATAGCAACTATTGTTTTGTTTTGGCAAAAAGTGGCCGATTAACAAGGCAGTTTTTGAATAATTGAAGTTTTAAAACCTGTGCAGCTTATATACCGCAATGGCGTGAAAATGATTGCGAACTGCACAAATAAACAGCTACAAACTACGAACGGTAAACTAGAACTCGATTTTGTCGATAAAGAAATGAATACTCGCCTTTTGAAGAACTTCGATGCCTTGATTCCACTATAATTCTGTCCATTTACATCTACAAAGGTTGGTAAGAAGCAATTTCGAATTTTGCAGAGCAAAACGTTCATTTGTTTGTTAGCCCAGTGACCAAAGTTAAAAAAATCGCATGGCCGGTCCGGATAGAAAAAACTGGACCGGCGGAACGCGCGTCAACAGCCAATCAAATTCAAGGATTCCGGATTCCGGACCGGAAAGATGCTTCAGAAAAAAAAGATATTTATGACAAACGTTTGCCCAAGGGTATCTGCTGTAACGTTCTGTACCGTACAGAGGCACTACCCATTGGCAATGGGTACTGATGACGACTTTTGTCTTAATTTTTTCAGTTTTATAGTCTCATTGGTACAGATCACAACTTTTCATTACGTCTCCACAGCGGTTTAAATGTGTCTTTCTGAAATGGGTAATACCGCTGGAAATTGTAGCCTGAAGGCTCCATTTATTCCTGTGGCCAAGTTTTAATATTCTTCGCCGACAATTGTAAAGCTTACAAAATATAATCTTCGCTTAACTTTATTGTGTGTCACGCCAAACTTTTGATTTACGTTAAACTATTATTTAGTAATTGAAACGAAACGCATTTATTCAGTTTCGATTCGACTGAGTGTGCTTAAATAAACGTGCTGTCTTGCATAATGTCACTCGTCTAAATGTCACTACAGTCACGCAAAAACCATGGCCGATCGAATAAAATATCCCAAACAACAAAGGCAAGTGTACAGTGATTAAAGAATTCTGTTTTATTTCTATGTGGTTTTCCTTTTTACACAATTCCTCGCTTTGTTTGCATCGAAAATATTTTCATTCGGTAAAAAGAAAATATACTTTAGTACGCGAACTTGCTTTGTTTATCTTTGCACGCGTCCACTCGCTCTTAAAACTTTTGCAGTTTTTAAGTAAATGAATTACATTTCTAGCATTGAAAGTGATAGAAAATAAAATCAGTCAAGCAAATTCCCAGGAGATATTTTTCAGTCTGTTAACAAAAGAAATACTTCCCACCTACATCAAAGATGTTGCGCTCCTCACGATCTTCGGAAGCATGGCGGCTTGTCGGCAAATACATCGGTATGAATAGGCAATGAGTTTAAACAATAGCTTGACTATATGAATGCTCAATAACCTCAAAATTTGAGGTACACATTTAAACCGCCGTGGAGACGTAATGTTTTTCCTCAGGGGTAATGTTTCAAATGTTTGCTCCAAGGAAATTTTTTAGAAAATTTTATCCCATGGATATTAAATGGCATCGATTTGTTTCTTCTTCACAGTAAAAATCCAGTTGCTTCTGCGATTTCAGAAGGTCGTCCCACTGATGTTTCTAAATATTAGAAAAGTTAGAACACACCCTGATATACAACAATCCTGCTGGTCGCGTTTTTTATAATACTATATGAGAAGATTCAATTGTATTTAGTGATCAGTTCCTAGCTGTATTCCAACAACTACGCGCCTGAATTTGTAACTGAACTGTGGAAGTTATCACGTTGTCATCACTAAAAACCGTGTTTATTTTTGGGAACGAAATTTAAGCTTTCATCGTTCTCGGCGTTTTCCTCAATTACAGTAATAACATCAACTATATTAATTCGACAACAGGTTTATTATTATTATTTTATCGTTGGGTATACATGGCAGTTTTTTCTATACTAATAACGCCTCTGCTGTTTCGAATTTCTTCATCTTCTTCCTTGTGACTTCCTAACGGCGAAGGGACACTTTTGGATCACCGTTGCTCCTGGGGCAAGATGGGCACGATGACAGGGAAGGATTCTTGTAATGGATTCCTCCAAAGAGACGAACTCCATTGAAGTAGCGCCTGGCAGCAGTATAACAAAAGGGTCCATGGGCCCAGTGGAGGTTCCGGCACACGCTGAGCATGTCGCGATAGAATGCCCTGTCACACTGAAGTCGACTCCATCCGTTCCTCACACCCTGTGAAGAATATGTTTTAGAACTAAGTTGTAGTTGACTACTCTAGCTCTATAAAAAAAAAAAACATGCCGCATATACATATGTAACACTGTTTTTCTCTTCGGATGCATAATTCTTCCCCCGCTTAAACGACACCTAAGATTCTGCCTCGGTGCCTATGTTATTCCTTTGATTACGTACTTCGCTGTATGCCAGGGTGTATGTTATGATAATTTGAAAACCGATTGTGAATATATTTTGCGTTAATTTATTCTTAAGTCAAAATGTATCTGTCCTTGAAAAAAACCAACAACATGAGAATCGTATTAAGTTTGCGTGCGACGGTCAAATAAAGGTTAGTAGCGAAGTTTCTGTAATCGCTAGCTAACGAAAGATTATTATGGAAGATTATTAGTGTCACCCTGTGTGCCACATAGGTCAAAGCCTCGCGGCTTCGCCTCTTGCTTGCTATGCAGTTTACAGATTTAAAATAAATTGTATTCGACGCCATATTATTGCAACAATCAAAGAAGAAAAATCAATCTTATTATTATACTTATAATTTGCGCTGACGATTTTGAAATATCTAATATTATTAAAAATTGTTACGGCAGCCGCTACTCAAGTCATAAAAGTTCAATGCTGCGAGGTCGGCGGTACAATTATGTTTCCAAACGTGCGTAAAAAAAAACAGTGAGGGGAATAAACAGCTTGCCTCCAAAATTACCCAGATAAACTCACAATTGAACTCTAGCGAAAAATTGTTTGACGTGTCACCGACTTCACTACAAAAGCAGAATTCGCGGCACCTTGAACCGCCACTAACAGCTGCGTTTAAAAAGCCAAGATTCTTCCTTTGTTTCATGACGCACGATATTCCCCCTATTATGATATCAGAACCTGGCCGATGGCGGAATGGACTGTGTTTTTCTGTTTATGAAGGTCACAAATTGAAAAAAAAACACCAGCCCGATATAGAATAACGACAATCAAATGCAAGAAAAAATTGGGTTTACCTCGGTGTAAGAAACTGTGATATTTTTCTTTGTTTTGGAGCTTTTGTTTTCCTCCTCTGTATTGTTTTTGACGCTCTTTGTTGCTTTGTTCGTTCTTTGTTTTACGTCACCGGTGAGTTTCACAGGTTCTTACACCGAGGATGAGCCAAAAAATTTCTCACTGCTGTCGTAGCTTGTGGACTTCTAGACTCGCACAAAATACGCATGGCGAATGATGGCAAATGCCAATGAACGCGCGCAATGAATAACGGTCCGTTCTTAATCTTTTAAAAAATGAAAGCACGCGCGAAATACAACATCTCCGAAACCACAAAATTCAAGCAACAAAATAAGTAGTTGCTTTAATATCAATCAGTGCTCCTCATTCTGGTAATACTATATAGCACTAAATTATAGGAGAGCACTTTTCAATTAATTTTTCTTGTCATTTCCTTTCATCATTACTTTCTAATTGAGGAAATCATGATAAAGCATTTTTTTTTGCTATGTATAAAATTTTCCAAAATAATAAAATTAATATCCTTACACAACCGTAGCAGACATCATGTTTGTTGCAAGCAGGAGTAAAGTGACTTTTGTAGTAGTACGGAAGGTTCCCCGGGATGCTACAACCATTGGTGTCACAGCGTGCTTCCACTTCTTCCACATTCAAAGACAACATCAGCAACATGCCAAGCACAAGGAAGATTATTGTCCTCATGGCAAAATTCTGTTGGAAAAAGAAAATGAACAAATGCGCATCACGGAAGAATATCTACATTTTTATACTTTTTTGCTACTTGCAAGTGTTGCAAATTATTGTGCGTGGCGAAGGTTTAGCGGATTTTCAGTAAAGTCATGACTCGACATTATGTCCTAACCCTATTCTAGGTTATCTTTTTTCTTTTTATACCCGTTGCAACTTTGTGCCTGAGTGATACTTGAATTTTATAAAATAAGAACCTGTTTCAAATTTTTGTCATAATTAAACAGGTTCTTATGTAAAGGAGGTTTAAATGGAAAACCTTAGCCTAAATGATTATCAGTTACTAGGTTCTTACATTCGGAATTCATTGTAGTCGCTACTTTCAGAGGATCTTAACATTACGTTTGGTAGCTAAAAAGTTAGACTTTCTCCAAGTCGCTCGTGTGATTCACACAAGTCCGCCGAATACAGAGAACGTGCGCGGGCTTGAAAATCAAAATGGCGGCTGATCGCAGAACGAGCCATTTGTGGATTTATCGTTCACTAGCACGCACGAACAAGTGTACGTAGTTTCCGCATGGCCTTGGACTCGCGTTTGCATGAAACATTTTGAAAGCAATCTTTAGAAATTACTTTATCGATACAAAGAGAAAACGAGCGACTTAAAGCAAGGGTACTAAAACGTGTACCACAAGTAGGTCGGTCCATCTTAATGAAATGAAGAGCGACGTCTAAAAGAATTGTATCATTTTTCTTCGGATTGTTGTATCCGTTGTTGTTTCCCGTAACAAGTCAAACTACGACCGTTTGATATCGTTACTAAGGGTCGTTGCTCTAGTTCATGTCTGTAGCTACTTTTCAGGATTTGTTAACAACCAGGGGTCCCCCCAGCTAACAACCATGAAATTTTATCGCTAGTTTCGGTGGGTCGCAACTTCTCGATGGTCGTTATACGTTCAGAACTTTATCCCTAACGGCAGTTTAGTTTAAAAAATTTCGAATTAATAATCCGTGAAAATTAGATGGAAACATACATTATTAATATCGGCATATCTAAGTTTTAAAAGCACAAGCTTGTTCCTTTTTCTATGTTTCTCAAAACTAGAGTATTTTCAAACAAGGTTGTTGAACGCCCCTCAAGTAAAACTTGTTTTAAAACGGTTTACCTTTTGAAGTACTGGAAAAGTCACTCGACGTCAGAATAGTCCAAACGAAAGCGAAAATCTTAGAACAAAGAAGAAAAAATACTAGACGAATGTAAGAGAAAACCGTTAATTCCATTCTACACCGTTACCTTATCTTTTCTTGTCGATATTCCAAATTGAAGTAAAATAGTCTTACCTTGTTGTTTGATGTGTTTGTCGTCCGAACAAATTCGTGCATGAAATCAAGTGCCATATATACTTCCAGTGTACACAATATTGCATATGTATTAATGCATAAACGTTCTGGGAAAATGTAAAACTACTAGCACAATACATAATATTAACCTTTCGAACATAAATCCTTTGGGAAAATATATTAAAAACTATGTGCAACATAAACCTCGGTAGTCAATACGTATAAAACTTGTCGGAAAATATAAAACTTCCTTCCGAACTGATATAAAACCTGTGGCAAAATATATTTAAATTTTTGTGCAATATAAAACTTGTTGTTCAATACGTTTAAAACTTGCGGTCAGTAAAACTTGCTTCCGTATTGATATAAACCTTGTGGTGGAAAAGAAAACTTCTTGTGCAATATAAAAGTTGTTCCTTAACACGTATGAACTGACGTCGGTAAAAAATAGAAACATAGGCCGAGTATGAAACTTGTGTGAAAGTAAAGAAATGTAAAATTCACGTTAGATCCTTTTTTAAATTCTTGTATTCGATTCGAAGTCTGCGTGGCATGGTTTTCTTGTTGGCGTGTTTTGTATCTCGAATCTTCCGCGCTGATAATGTGCCTATTCATATAAACGTTAAAAGCTCCAAGAAGCGCTCATTTGCTTTTTTTGGCCCCTGTGTCACATTGTGAATTCCAATTCTTTGATTCAGAGCATTTTAATACCATTGTTCTGGAGGAAGGTTTGATTTTTTGTGCGACCAAAAAAAGAAAACGGTGGTGTTGCCGCAGCTCTGCAGAGAACCTTGCCGCCGATTGGCTGTTGCTTGGTTACGAATTTTCGCGCGCGAAAGTCCTAAACCAATCAGACACTACACGGATGTCTGTAAAGCCACGTCAGCGGTGCGGACATTTTCGTGTGTAATTCACTCATCTTTAGAGCAGAGGAATACTTGAATTTGAGAACAAAGACTTCAGTTCACCCAGTCAGATCTGAAGCCCAGATTTATTTGTCACATAAAAATTGCCCATGTAAACCCGGCTTTACTGAATGGCAGCGGTGTCCAGAAAACGAAGATCGCCGAAATCGTTTAAAGTTTCAAATGCTGAATTAAAACGGAGGCGAGAGTGAAGAATTTCCAGAAGGTGAGAATGTTTAGCGTTTGTCCGTTCATATAAAAGACTTATACATGCAGCTCGTCAGATGCATGAAATACTGTCGGTCATTTGAATTCTAGCTTGAGTCAAGATTCTGGGGACGAAGTCAAAAGTAATCACTTCAAGACTGAGGGATGAAAATGTAACTTCATTTTTGTGTTTGAAAACATGACTAAATAGGCTTTTTGCACGACCCGATCACACACCACAAAATCCCATGCCGAACTGGTGATTCTTAAAATTCCACAATAGGGAAAGGGGAAACATTACAAACACGTTTGTTTGTACCTTTATTCGAAGAACTACGCAGCCAAGGCACTACCACGAACCTTGCCAAATTTTTCTACCCAAAAAATCCCGTAATCGAAAAATTCAAACCCATAAAAGTCGTTTGATCATCGCCGTCAACTGAAATCCCGAGTTCCCCCTGGGAAATTTTGTCCCAGGGTTAATACTAATGCTAGCTGAAACGTACGCTGATTCCGGGATATTATTCGGGCAATATTTGTTCCGCGAGTATTTGTTTTAATCTTCACGATGTTGGTACACTGAGTTTGATTTTGTGGCTTCTGTCGTTCCTTTGCTTCTCCAAAAGATTAGAAAATTAAAATATATTCTGACATATAACCTATCCTGCTGGCCCCGTTGTTTCTTTAACGCTAGATGGGAGAATTCAATTGTATATCAGACAATTGTGGAGTTAGTGATCAGTTCCTAATTGTGTCGCAACAACTGTGTGCCTGATTTTGAACCAAGCTGTAAAAGAAATCACGTTTTCATCGCAGAAAAACCGTGTTTATTTAACAATTATTCTATGAGCCCGCGTTGGATACAAGGTAGTAAATAGCCAACGAGGCGCGAAGCGCCGAGTTGGCTATAACGACTCATATCCAAAAAGGGCGAATAGAATAATTGTTTTATTAAATTCTTCTTTAAGTTTAAATCGACTGGACATTTCAGTTTGATGTAAACGAATTGATAGTATGAGGAGGCGGGAAAATTTGTGGCGTGGTGACTTCTTGAGTTGAATGAAACACACGAGGAAAGTGAGTGGGAGAGTTTTCTTCCCAAGATTTTCATCCAATAATCTCCTCTAAAGTCGTCTATATACCTGGAAATTGTGACAACAGTTAAGATTTACGGGATGATCCTAAGCAAAAGCTTTTTCTGGAAAGTACACGTCTTGTGCAAGTAGAACGAAGCAAGTGTTTACATTGTACTTGTAATTTACGGCTCCATTATTTAAAATTATTCGCTGCTTTTCTACTTTATTCACTCTCTCTTGTTGTGCGTTTACAAGTATTATTAATTAAACTTTTCGCATCAATCCTTTTGTTTTGCGTAGTTAATTTTACTATGGCATTTCTGTGGTTTTTGTAGGCACAGCTGATTATTTCTTGTTCATAAAGCTCGCCAAATTTGCTGTTTTCAACCATTTTTCTGATGGAACTGTCGGTTCCCGCAGAAAATTTTTACGCTGAGCGTTACTTGCCGCACTCATTTCCCATATAAGGTCAAACAAAGGTATACGAGCTGATAACCGGGATTCAGTGAACCAATCAGAAAGCTAGAAATGCAATATCCGATGTGAATTTAACAATATTTGGTAACGACAGTTTTAAGCTCGCAAAGTTCTTGTTGTTTTTCTCATTAAATAGCAACAACAACAACAACATTATCAATTCTTTAACAGCTTTATTACTATTATTTTATCATTGGTTATACAATACATGGCAGTTGTTTTCCATACTAAGAATGCCTCTGCTTTTTCGAATTGCCTCATCGTCTTCCTTGTGACTTCCTAACGGCCAAAAAGGGACCCGTTTGGATCACCGTACTTCTTGGGGCAATGTGGGCACCACCATAGGGAAGGTTTCTTGTAACACACCCATCCAGCAACACGAACAGAACTGAAGGTGTCATGGGCAGTCTTATAACATATAGCTTTATTTACCCAACCGAATCTCCGGCACAGGCTGATCATGTCGCGATAGAATGCCTTGTCACACTTGAGTCGACTCCATCCGTTCCTCACTCCCTGTGAAGAATATATTTAAGACGTAAGATGTAGTTGAGTCCTCTATAAAAGGACCAAGCCTGTGTAAACAAAAGTCTCTCTTGGCATGCTTAATTATCCACCCACTCGAAAGACGCCTAAAGCTTGGTTTTCACTAGTGACGCAAGCACAAGCACAAGGATAACCGCTCTTATTTCACCGTGAAAACTGCTTCAACACAAGCAAAAGCACAAGCGTATTGTATTTTGATGCTTCTGCTTTTGCTAGCCGTAAGCACAAGCACAAGGGTCAAAATACATTCCGCTTGTGCTTGCGCTTGTGTTTGCGTCGCTAGTGAAAACCGGGCTTAAGGTTTTTTTTATAATTTATCGAAAGACGTCTAAGGTTCCGTCTAGAAGATTCCATTTAAAGTGCCCGTATAATCAGATTCTGACCTTTTTTCTGTTTTCGTGTACTATTAGACTTCTTCAGTCATCTTGCTAAATTTTAATCCATTACAAACATCAGAACACATTTAATTTTAGTTTTTATTTCCGATAATTTACGGCCGTCATTAATCAATCTTGCTCCAAGACTTGGTTGCGAAGCGAGGAAGTGAATTCAAAGACTCGAAAATAACTCATGGTTTAAAATTATAATAACAATAAGTATTCAAAATCGCACGAAAAAAATTTGGACTTGTTCTTCGTGCAATTTTCTATGCTGACTGTTATTAAAAATTAAAAGCACTTATGAGAAACTTGACAGCACGCCTTAGTTTTTGTGCCATTTTCTTTTATCATGACTTTAATTGAAGGAAGCATGATAAAACATTTTTAGCTGCATATAAAAGTTTAAAAAGAATAAAATAAATATCCTTACACAGGCCAAGCAGACATCGTGTTTTTTAATAGCCGGAGTAAAGAGAAGGCGGTAAGAAAACGAAAGGCTAAACAAGCCAGTGTTGCAACCATTGCGGAAACAGCCTGAGCGTGCTTTCACTTCTTCCAAGTGCAGCAACAACATCAGCAACATGCTGATAAACACAAGGAAGGTTGTCACTCTCATGGCGAAATGCTGTTAGACGAGAAAATAACAAAAAAATATGTAAATAACTCACTATCTCCACAGGCAGCCCAAGCTAACGATAAGAGTCACAGTACCTTAGAAAGACTCGATTTTACAGGTTTGTATTTGAATGAAACAATTTTGTTTTAGGAGGAATAAATTCGACTGTGACTTCAAGTACACTGTTGCTGTTTCATGTTCGTGTTCTTTATTACACTCCGACCCCCATTAAGCGGCCACCTTCGGGACTTGAAAAGTGGCCGCTTAATAGAGGTTGGCCACTTAATAGAGGTACAATATAAATTGGAAAGAAATAGCAGTTAACATGGTTTTATTGACTCTATATAGCAAAATGCTTAAAAAGTAAACATATATGAAGATAAATCCAAAATTCATTGTAACAAAACATCAAGTGCATTTCCAGCCCATAGCCGTAACACAAAGAGGGCACGTTGTTGAAATGTACAGTATTTCTTCGGGTTGACAACGTACAGAAAAATATGCAAAACATCGTTGACAAGTTTTTTTAAGCCTTTTTGCATCAACAGTTAGTATGTGAAAAATTTAGCTTAAGATATTTCACGGACGATATATATCGTCTGTCACCATTTCGCTTGGAAACTGATAATTATATAATTTGCTGGTCGCTTAATGAAGGTAGAAAACTATATAAATAATACACTTGCGTCAGCAGAAAGGTGGCCGCGGCCGCTTAACAGAGGTGGCCGTTGAATAGAGGTATCAAATACAGCAATTTGAAGTTTCGCGGCTCAAACAAACACTCGATCGCTCGCTATTTTTGCGTTCGTTCCATGGATTTTAAAGTAAACAGAGAGACTGCTACAATAATTGTTACCTTCAAATTAGTTTCGTTGAGTCAATATAAGTACTGTGGCTCTTTACGTTAGCTTGGCTGCCTGTGCTATCTCTAGCTAGTCTAGCTACAGTAGAACTTTGCTTTTTCATCCCATTATTTATACTGTTTCGGTACTGGAGCAACTTTCCTCTGCCCTAACAGTTTTTTAGCAAGACCAGCCAGCCTTTTGGTGGTCAGAAATCACGCCCTGTGAGAAGTTTCAAGGAGATTTTGTTCACGCAGTACTTATTGCACCGTTTTCGAAAAACACCTAGAAGACACATGTACACATTCCGTACCCATTTTTTAAGGAATGAACAAGACCAGTACGTACGAAAGGCAGGGATTTGAAATTGAAAATCAAATCAGTTGAGTTCTCTTTTGGATAACAAACGTCTTCCAATATTGGCCTTAGATCCGTTTTTTAAATTCTTATGGCTGGATTTGCTCTTGTATTCGATCTGAAGTTCTCGTTGCCTGGTTTTCATGTGGGCGTGTTTTATATCGTGAATCTTCTCCACACAGAAGTTTGCAATAAGATGTAAATAAATTTGGTACATAGTTTTGTCCAATTAATTAATTGGACAAAATTATGTACCAAAATTATTTACATCTTATTGCAAACTTCTGTGTACTGTTTCAAACATCTTATCAAAAGAAACAATTTCTAACAACACTAAACATCGAACACAAATTTCGAAGTTCCACTTAAAAGACGATTTTACAAAGTAGCTACACGTGAGTTTTACCTATAGTTTACAGTCAACTCTCTCTTAACGGACACTTCTATAAGACGGACACCTCTTTGAGACGGACACCTGGTGTTGGTCCCGTCCCTGCCGTTTTTCAGTCATTTTACTGTTACTAAACTCCTATATAAGACGGACACCTCTCTAAGACGGACAGTTGGAGCCGGTCCCGATGGTGTCGGTTTTAGAGAGAGAGTTGGCGTTACCACGGATAATTACTTCACATCTTTAGCTTTTAAAAGGATAGAAAGTAACGCATTATATGATTTAAATTATTCTGGTACTCAACTTTTGTCCAACTAAAATGAATATTACTCGATTTTCTGATTGATTCCGTCTTAACATGTTAAAAGCTTCAGGAAGCGGTTCATTCGCTTTGTTTAGCCCATGTATCGCCTGTTAGACACACGTCACGGTGAATTTCAATTCTTCGAATTGGAGTGTTTGAACGCCATTGTCGTTCAATGACACGACGTTTTTTTCCCGTGCGGCGAACGAAATAACGGTTAATTATTTCCACGGGGACTTGCAATTGTATCTAGGCCTGTCCCGATTGTACTCGTAAAATGCTGGTAAGTTGCTAACTGGAATGCCCAAAAGTTGCTTAACAAATTGCCAAAAATCCAAAAAGTTGTTACCCAAATTTCTTGTTATTTTTATATAAACGTTAATTAAGAACTTTATTTTTCTTTCTTCACAATAATTGCTAACATTGGTCAAGAAAAATAACTTGAAACGTAGCTTTAAAGACGAGAAAGAGTTGCTCGCATATGTGGGCGAAATTTAAGGATATTTACTCTTAAGTCTAACAGAACGAAAAGCAAAAACGTCAAGTGACAGGTAATGTGTTTAAAAGGCTGGTAAACATTCAAGAAATTCGCATAAATTGAAGTTTTCTATGAAATCGTTGACTTTTTCGTGATTTGTGCTCTAAACCTATATTTTGCTCAAAAATTACTCAGAAAGGCAAAACTTGCTTGAGGTTGCTAGAACCGCCAAAAATTTGCTCCAAACACCAAAAGCTGCTCAAAAGTTGCTCAAAATTGTATCACAACCGAAGACTGAGTCAATTTGTATGTTCAACGAAACGCTGTCTGATGAAAAGACTTCGTGGTCAAATCAAAGTCTCTTCGAGATATCGACGTTTTTGCATGAAGTATGAGTCGAAGGTTTATCCTGTGCATTGTTCTTCGAACTTATCATTACAGTTTCTTTGTAGTTTAGTTTAACAATTTCCTATCTTCACGGAGGAAATGCAGCCATATAATTTTGTCAAAAATGGCTCGTCCGCGCCGGGTATTTATACACATATTCCTTAACATTACACAAATAAACAGTGCAAATTTCAGCGAAATCTGACAATTCTATACTTTAAAATTGCAAGGACCTTTCGAGGCAGTCGATTACGGCAGCGAAATTAGCAAATGAAACAGCAAAATATGCGTTCCACGCTTTGTTTTTGCGACGCCATATTTGAATTGTTATAGGTAGACCGCTGTTCAATGTGTTCAAGGCCGTATCGTTACGATTGCTCCACGAAAAAGCACGAAAAAAAAAATACGGATATTTCCGACTACTGTCGGAGAAAACATTGCGCATATAATTGCAGCGTAAACAAATCGTTACACCCAAGCTGCGTTTTGTCTAGGCTCTGCGAGGGTCGGATATCAAGACCCAGGATTAAACAAAAGCCATATATACAGTTAATGTTTCAGTGAATGCTTTCGAATTATATTTGAAGATGAAATACAAAAGAATTTTGCTGTCTTTGACTGAAATTCCACTCGAACTGCGTAGATACGATCGCATGTTGTAAAGCCGATTCATGCAACATTGCTGTCAACGCGAAATCTCGTCCCTAACGACCTAGGCAGATGACGAATTGTTAACCGCTCCTAAGCTAAAAGAAGCGCGCCCCCATCTCTTGAAAAGAGCGAGATTTTTGGTATGGTTTATTTTTGACGTTTGTAATTTTTAAACGATTAAGTGCTAGATAGATTATTTATTCGTGTTTTAGTTACGCAATCCATTGTTTGTGCGACGCTTTTTATAGATCGCCTTTCAGACACACGTGCGTTGAGATAAGAAAGCTGACATGTCACTTTTAAAATTGTTATATAACGTTTGTAAATGTGACAAGTCACGTTTTTTCCACAAGATCGCAAGTGATCACCCACAGCGGAAAGTAATCCCTTGAGAAATTAAAACAGTCCCTTGAGAAATTAAAAAAGTCCCTTGAGAGTTTACAAATATGTGGTTCCAAATTTTGTCTACTAACCCCTATTCTACGTTTTTAGCTTGTAAACAAGCAAAAACGTCGAAAAAACGTGTTTTGATTTAGGTATCGTTTAAATTCTTGCACCTCGATACACTATTTGTTATTCTCCAGTGAAATAGAATAAAAGGCGTTTTTTACTAATGGTTTTGGAAAACGTGGCGAAAACAGGTCGTGGTTTTCAAGATTTAATATTGGACTTTTGGCTTAATGCAAGAGAAAACTGCTTAAACTATTTCTCTGATCTAAGCGCTTCAGAATTCTTTTCTAATCTGTGGGTAGTTAACGAAAAATAAGCGGAAAAAACTGAGATTTGAAAAATGTGTTTCTACCACTTACCTGAGGTTACCTCGTCTGAGTCGTCTCGTCTTCTTTGCCTCTGAGTTTGATGCTAACGAATAGCAAGCTTGATAAAACTGTCAGTCCGTTAATATAGCTTCTTCCTAGTCACTTTTAGAAAATGTTTGTCATTTCCCATCTTGGTTGTTTTCCAATCTCACAGGTGTATTTCTGCACTTAAAAGCTTTAAAATGCAGTTTATTTGTCAAACGCACCTGGCCATTTATGCTGTTTAACCTTCTTGGTTGTCAAAGTCTTGTGGCATTTTGTCTTAAAATTAATAGGGTATGCGTGACTAATTATCCTTTAGTTAGTAAATAGACGTTCTCCTCTGCACGTTTAACTTTCCACGCACGAGAAACTTCTTTGATTCGACCAAAGAAATTCCTGTCGATGTTGCCGCAGCTCTGCAGAAAACGTTGCCGCCGGACTAGCTAGCTGTTGCTTGGTTACGAATTTTCGCGCGCGAGAATCCTGAGCCAATCTCTGTAGGGCCACGTCATCGGTACGGACGTCTTCATGTGGAATTCACTCATTTCCGGAGCAGAGGGATACTTCAACTCGAGAACAAAGACCTCAGTTTACCCAGTAGTTGATGCCTGGTTAGATCTGTAGCACAGGCTAGAACTTTGAATTGCATGCCGTGATGTAGAATTAGATATTAAGATTGATTCTTGGTGTTTGTTAAGTGGTCCATTTAACCAATTTATCCCAAAAACAATGTTGACAGAAAATGTCAAAAAAGGTCTTTGTTTTCCAAGTCATTATGTCCTCTTGACAAACTTAAGAAAACTAAATTTACAGGTTTGTTTATAGTGAGCTTAATCCAAAAAGATGTTTAAACAGGTGATAGATACGCACGCTACTGGTGATCACGGTTGTAAATTTGACTTTATAATGCTGCAGTCAAGATGCCCAAAGTCAGGTTTTGTTAAAATTTGAACACAACTTAAAACTATCGAGGAAATTTCTTCTGGAAGACTTTTCTGTTTAACGTAAATGGCTCTTTTTGAACATCGCGAGTAACATTCACGGTCTAACATAAGCACATTTAGGATTTCTCGACTATAATAAGGAATACAGTATTTAAACTTATGTAAATTCGAAATCTTGAAAAGATGTTGGTGCATTCTAGGCACAGTTTAGGCACAGTTTAGGCACGCTCGGCATTTTGAACACGGGGAATTTAATTTAAAAGCTCAAAATGAGATGAAGAAAAACACAGATCGATTTCAAGTGAATCTTGAATGGAAAATCATGGAATACAGTGCGCCGTTACGTTAAAGAAATTTATCTTTCCTTCTGTTGCCTCGAAGACCTTGTGTCATGGCGCTCCCAATGTGTGTTTTTAACTTCAATTCACGGACTTGATTCCGACTAAATGCAGCTTCTCAAAACTGCAGAAAGCACACGGCAAAATGGTAATGTAAAATACAACTTCGAACTTAGATGGAATTTTTAGAAGGATCGGTAAAGCTATCTAGTAAGAAATTGACTGCAAAAAGCCGTCGGGCTAAAAGTAAATAATACCCTTGCAAGTGCTGGAATTTCAGGTTTTTCTGCGTGCTAACGCCGGAGAAACTGTGCGTAACCTGTGCCTCGACTGTGCCAAAACTTTGCTTAGCCTGTGCCTAATGTGTCTAAAGTGTGCCAAAACCGGCAGAACAAAAACCGTGCCTAAACTGTACCCAAAAATTGTTCACCTCCACGCGTCATTTAAAACACTCGCAAAAACATGAAGTATTTATACAAATAAAAAACTATCTCAAAATACTCTGGTAAAAGGTGGGTTTTTATACTGACAAAAATTTAGTAGCAAAGTAGTATTATCTTAGAGCAGAAAAGCGGTAATCCGAGATGATAAAATAATTTGCGAATAATAGCACAATACCGCTTAGCTTGCAAAACTACAGAATTCTTTCCACAAAATTAGCACTCACAATGCCTTCTTTGCTTTCTATCACTATTACTAGTAATAAAATTTCTCGTTTGTATTTTCTGATGTGCTGTAGTAAATGTAAAACATATATTAAAATTGAAGTGACAAAATTAACAACGCGACGGTAAGCGCCCGTAAGATATGATAACACCGCGTGTATTTCAAATCTGTTCACTTCAAAAGCATAAAATTCCAAACTTAAGCAGTACAAATAAAGGAAACATGAAAGACACTTTGTTTGAAATTAATTCTCTTTCACGATAAGGCTAATAAATGTATTAAAAAGCTTTAAAATTTCGCAAATTTTGAAGCAGTGAGATTCCGCATACAGGATGTTCGAGTTAGTGAAGAGGATTTTTGAGATTGGGAAACGATGCTCTAACATCGAAAATCTAGTTTTATTTTGAAAACAGTTTGTATTACCTCAGTGACGTTATGACTGACGGAAAGGTAATTTTATGGACATTTGAAATATAGTGTTTTTAAAACACAAAGATAACTGCATAGAAAGAGCAAGCGAGTTTTAGAATGCACGTTTCGGTGAAAACGAGTACATCATCTTGCGGGTCGCAAAAGTAAACCGCCCTCGAGGTTTTATTAGGTCCAAAACCGCGCCTCAACTGTGCCTATACTATGCCTTACATGTGCCTTATCTGCGCCTTAAATGTGCTTATACTGTGCCTTACATGTGCCTAAACTGTGCCTAAGCTAATTTTTTTTGTCTTGTTGATTTTTCATTATTCTATGGCTACCTTAACTTCATTCCACTACATAAAAATTTAATACAGAAATCGTGTTGTTCTCTTGACACGAAATTAGTGCACACAACCAATGTTACGGTCGTGTACACCAGCGCCATGCGTCAGGCGATAATAACTGCTTGGAATTTAGTCTGTTATTTTCTTGGCACCTCAATAGTCCTCTTTGAAAAAAGGCAAAAAGAGGTAAGCAATTTCATTAGTCAATATTTGTGATAATCTGGCCGTGATAATGCGGGATGTAAAAATCAAAAGGAAAAAACAAGGGAACAAATGTAAAAAGAAAACCGCTAAGACCAAAAAGATAACTTTCTCTAAAATCTCTACAGGATGTGATTAAAAGGGACAAATAGAAAGGATTTGGAATAATGGTAAGGCAAGAAAGGCAGCTCATAAAATTATAAGAAACAAACAAAAATTCCGGGTGAACTAGGAAAAGTGTGTCATCTGTTACTGAATGTGTGACTGTAAGAGACGAACAGAAAAATGTCATGGAAGGAGAAAACTATTTAGGATAATTATAAGATAAGAGATAAGCTCACTGTATCTCTAACTGAACATGTGCTTTTGTAGTGAAAAACTGGTCGACTTAGGGAACCTTGTTTCTTCGTCCTCCCCGAACACCAAGGTTACAATCTCAGCAATAACACAGCGCTTTAACGAGTAGTCCCTCGGGAGAAAAGTTACATATTGCAACAAAATCATCAAATCATTTTGTAACCAAAATAGTAGGTCTCTGGTCCAACACCAGAACATTGATTTCTCCGCGAAACTCCTTAAGAAATGCCCCGATTTAATCTGCGAGTCGCTATCATTGATATTTAATCCGTCATTAAGAACTGGTATATTTCCGAATGAATGGAAAATGCTACAAAAACTCGGGCAAACGCAATGATTCATCCAATTATTGCCCTATTTCAGTTATTCCTGTAGTAGCAAAAAGTTTCTAGCGTATAATCTATGATCAACTGGATGACTATCATTTGAAGACATCACACATCAGTCCGGTTTCCGTGAGGTTCACTCGACGGTTACAGCTGTACTCGAGGCAACGGATAACTGGGCTCTGAACATTGACCGTGGACTTATCAACGCCGTTGTTTTCTTGGATTTAAAAAAAGCGTTTGATACAGTTGATCATGAGATTCTCTTATCAAAACGTCGTTCGTATGGAGTCCATGGGGGGGGGGGGGGGGGGGTTTACATTTGTTTCGCTCCTATCTAGAACACCGAACACAAATCTGTCAAACTGATTGTTTTAAATCCACGCCCAAGGTTCTAAAATGCGGTGTGCTACAAGGCAAAATTTTAGGCCCGCTTTTATTCTTACTCTACATTAACGATTTACCGCAGTGCCTTGATATTTCCCATCCTCGAATGCCGTGATGCTGACGATACCAGCATCACTTACGCAGGCAAGGATGTAAAGGAGATTAATGGTTGTCTTAACTGAGATTTAAAATCTATTAATACTTGGTTGTCTGACAATGAGCTTACATTGAACCTGTCTAAGACTGAATTCTTAGTAATAACTTCAAGACAAAGGCGATTCTGCTTGTCTAGCAACCCGTCTCTTACCATAGATAATTTTCCTGGTGTACACAGTGATGAAAATTTAAACTTTGAAGACGTTTGTAAGAAAATTTCTTCATCCTTAGGTTTAATTAAGCGTATTAGAAATTTCGTACCATTTCACACCCTTTTGAACATCTTTAATGGTTGGTAAAGCCACAGTTTGACTATTGCAGCACTGTTTGGGGATTCTGCAGTAATAGTCTCGCCGACAAACCTGTTCTGCAGACATAATTGGAAAAATCTCAGAAATCAGAGGCTATATACCAAAGCAATTAAGATGTTCAAATCATTTAATGGAGAGACACCAGATTATTTATTAAATAAATTCATCTTTCGCATTGATACAACTAGTTATAGATTAAGAAATAGTGAAATGAGGCTGGCTCTTCCTCAACCTCGCAACGATTATTATCGAAAAAGTTTCTCTTATAGCGGTGCTTCGCTGTGGAATAGCCTTCCAGTTGTTATAAAAACATCAAAAACATTAAATGAATTCAAGACTAGATTGAGCAATTTCAGATTTGAGTGAGGCACGGCATCCCTGAAAAGCAGTACCTTTTTGTTTCTTTGTTTTTATTTGAATAGGTAGATAGTTAGTCAAGTTTGGGTCATTTTTCTTGTACACGAGACACGGGTGGTCTGGCTAATCTACTGTGCTACAAGTTATGCCATTGACCAACTTTGACAGAAACATTGTACGTTGTGATAAAAAGTTAAAGAGAAGCTTTCGTTCGTTCCGCGGGAAACCATTAATTGTCAAGATAAACAAATAAGAGTGGGTGATATGGGTTTTGCTTTCTGCACTTACTAAAGATACCTGGAAACAATCAGTTCTCATCAGATTTGAGCGATGCAGGTGGACCGAGCCTAAGTCGGCCAAAGGTTCTCAGAAAAATGTAATGAAAACTGAAAAGGCATCTGCAAGCTTTCCAAGTTTAAACTACATTTATCAAATTTGATCAGAAAATGTTTTGCCAGACATCGTTTGTTTACAGATTTCACTGATATTTCGTGCAATGTTCAAAATAGTTGCCGCAATCGTAAAATCTTTTTTCTTTCCTTTTCTTTTTCGAGAAATAAAATAAAATCAATTCGTTCTTTTTGTACCAGCGCAGGTGTGATGACTATGGTTATGCTGGTGATTCCTTATAAGGACAAATAAGGACAACCTTACAAGAAGAAATAGTGCGGTCGCTATTCTTACGCATGTGCTTATTCTTATGTTGCTCCTGTCGCTGCTTGCTTATGCGTGTTGTTACGTCGCTAGTGAAACCCGGCCTTAAGAAAAGCGATATAGCAGGCATTGTTTTTGATAGGATCGTGGTGTCTTAGGGCTTCAGTGGCCCTGTTCAACTTGAGCATCTGTTGATAAGGCCCTAGGGTTAGGTTCGATAATTCTGTAAAACCCTCACTATCGAGACTGTATGAAAAGCTTCAAAACACGGCAAAAATCAAAATACTAGCCCTGTTGCGCTCACCAACAACGAGTTCTCGGGGAGAGGGGGGGGGGGGGGGGGGACTGTGGAGATGTGAATTAGGAACTTTAAAAGTGCAGCTTCGTTTTTGATTGAACTTGGTACTTGGTACTTGATGATCACTGTAATGGAAACATTAGGCATCTAACATTGCAAATTCAATCGACACTCTTTCTTATCTCAGTGTAACTGATGAAGGTCTGTTGTGGAGAGGTTTTTTTAATTTCGTTTTTAATCGCAGTCATTCCAGAATAAGTCTCAATGTTTAGTTGTGCGACTCGTACCAAACGATAGCTTTTGCCCCAGTACATGCATGGATGAAGATACTTTCAAGAATTTTCGAATTCGACTGCAATATCTCTGCAATAACAACACGAACGAAAGATTACTAACAAATTCACACCACACACTTCTTGGGTATTCAATAACCTCGACTTTATTTGCATATTCCCCGTACAGCTTCGTTACCAGCAAAGATAAGCTTTATACTCTACAACGTTCAAGAACGTGACCTGGTTTCTTAAAATGCCTGAATTTACAAGGTTGTAACAGTTTATCTCAACTTTGATCAAACTGTTTGTTTATCGCACCCAAAACTGTTTTTAAACCCGTTTATTAGATTTCTTGATGATGTTAATAACCACAAACAAAGCGCCTTAATTAAACTCTAATCTTACGACAAAAAACCTTCAGAATCTGCTTTTTTAAGCCTGTGGGGGTGGTACTTCTTCTACGTAGATCCGGGACACTGAATTCCAGCCAGTGTTCGCGTCGCCAGATTTGTGACCACTAGCACATTTGCCGACCCAGAATCCCACGCGTACCATACCTTTAGGTACTTTCTCACACACGCCTTCGATTTGTCGCGGGCGGTGCAAATTCTTTTTGGCGCCACTTTATCCCCATATTCCATGTAGATTATACCATCAATCGCCGCCGGGGCCGAGCATTCAGCACCATTGAAGGTGAAATACCATCGCCTGCAGCATTTATGGCAGCCATAGAGGCGAAGATCACCATTCCAGAAAACGCGCAGGTCAGTTTTTTCTGACGTTTTCTTAAAAATACATTCCTAAGAAAAAGGACCACTTTTTAGTAACCAAACTAAAATAAAACAAGAGATGTGAGTCCAGTTAATAGAAGACCGCTAAACATTTCACCATACTCTATACCGTTATCACGAAAAACAACAAAAATATTTACAGCATTAAAAAGCGATGTTTATATATATAGACTTTAGTTTTTTTTTAAGTTTTGTCGCGGGTTATTGAAGTTTTAACAGCGTTAATTTGCTTTGGGTTGTGATGTACCTTTTGAGTGTATCCTGTAAAGAAATTTTATGCCTACACGTTAAATTAAAAAGCTAGGTCAATATTTACCTTTATATTTATCAGTCCTGTGTCCTTTCCTTCGTTCAGATTTTTAAACACACACTGCTTCCAGTTACTTCCCAGTGTCCCTGAAGGTCTCTGGGGGCCTGGAGGGCCTTGGCTTCCTTTAGGACCTGCGTCACCTTTAGTTCCTCTTGGACCCGCTGGGCCCCTGGACCCTTGTGTTCCCAGTGTCCCTGGAGGTCCCTTTGGGCCTGGGGGGCCTTCGCTTCCTTCTTTGCCTGCGTCACCTTTGTCTCCTCGTGGTCCCGTGGATCCTTGAGAGCCAGGTGATCCCGCAACACCTGCTGGTCCCGCGGGTCAAGGACTTCCTGGGATCCCTGGGATTCCTGGGGCGCAAAAGCAGGCACCATAACCACATGGTCCATAGGGGGGAAACTGTTGCGTACCCTAAATGTAGAGAGAAGAAAAACCACATTCTTTTGTTGCAGACCTATCTAAAAGTTATCAAGCCAATCAATCAAGTTTTCTTCTAATTACACGTTCTGCTTTCCAAGAAGTTTCGTTTCACTCCATTCTACCACAAACATGTGCTGACTGGGAAAAGTGCGAATAAGACACAAATAAACTTACCGTGTTTCCACTTGGTTTGCCGCTGCTGTTGTTGTTCGCCGCATAGCACAAGGTGATCAGCGGTAAAATCAGTAAACATAACATGATGGTCGGCGAAAGGTTCATACGAGATTGCGCCATGTTTGGTTATCTTCTGACATGTGTGGGAAATGAATATAACGAGTAAGTAAATAATAATGGTAAATGCTAAATTAAAGAATACTCTTCGAGATAGTGCTTTTGTGTGCGTTTACGTTTACTGCGATTTGCGAAATTTTCTTCCTCTAATTTTAAAATGAATTTGAATTTTGACTTTTGACCTATACATAAACAAAATGAATCTGGCATTCTTCACATTATTTGCTTGCTGTTTGCAGATTAAAATACAACAAAAACAGGTATAAAATGAGTATGAACGATACAGCATTTTTTTCGTTGCAAACTTAAGAAAATTAGTGTTAAATTAATTAAGTTTAGCTACAAGGACAGTACCAGATTATCTTCCTCTGACAGTCAACCAAGCTTAGTTGATAAAGTTCCTACCTTGTTGCTGTTGGCATCAACTGAAGGAAAATGATACAACAGTGATGTGCCAGTGCTTTTTATTCCTCTATAGTAAACGAGTTTCACGTGAAAACACGTTTTGAACATGATTACGTGTCGATTGCAAAAATAAGACGAGCAGTTTTATTGGCTGGACCAATTCTCAATCGACCAATGACACGTACTCTTTCATTTTGTATTTGCTTTGCTTTGTTGAATTAAGTGACGCGTTTATACATGTTCAAGGGTTGATGACGTACAGACATTACAAGTACGACGAGCATCCTTATTGGCTAGGTCAAGTCAAATCCAAACCGACCAATGACACGCACTCTTTCATTTTGTATTTGCTTTGCTTTGTTGTAATTAGTGATACGTTAATACACGTTTAAGTGTTGATTACGTACAGAAATTGAAAATAGAACAAGCAGTCATCTTACTTTGATGTTTTGATCGATGAAAAAAAAAGAGAAAAAAAGTTACAGGTTGGCAGTCGTTTTTGAACTGAATTTGAGAATAAAAGCAATACTTGCAACAATACTTTTAATCAATGTGGACTGAAAAATGATTAAGGCTTTTTAGACTTTGTTCTGCTTATATCAGAAACGTAAGAATTCAAGTTTTTTTCTTTATCGTGATCACACACATTCAGTAACTTAAGCACATTTAATTTATGATATCGGTATTTAGTATCGCAAATACTCACACAAAGCTTCTTGACCTGTTTATCGTGAATATTCGAGTTCTGGTTGACGAGCGCAAAACAATCGATCAGAATTTCTTTTCAATTTGCTCAGTTACAATTACTGTGGAGTGTTAAAACTACTAAAAATGACTTTATGCAGTGGCTCTTTGCACGGGTAATATTTTCAAATTAGCATAAAGCCGAGAACGTTTGTGCTAAAAGGCGTGTTGCTATTGCTTTTGACACGTTGAAAATGGTTCCATAAATCACATCAAATCGTGTTTGTTCTCACATGATATATGGCAAAAAAAATGCAGGGTCCAGCTTGAGGTTGCTTTTATTCACTGATCTGTTTATTGGAACGATATATCAACTTGGCTAAACTATGGCTTAACTCGTGTGACTACAAAACAGACTTGCGATATATTAACTGTCCGAAACTGTATTTGACAAAGATCCTCGGCGCGACCACATTTTTCTTCACAGAATCGAGAAACATTCAAAATTGTTAAAGTCATATTAATTTAATTAATAAAACCTTCTTATTCTGACAGCTACTAAATCTAACAATTTACATTCGAATTGAAAATAACCAAAATTAATATTAGTTAAGTTGGGCTCTTATTTCGCACAACTAGCTTAAGAGTCGAGGCCAAACATTTCTTTGTTTGATTAAAACTGCATTTGGATGTCTGTGGCACAACAACTGAACATTAAGCATTGAAACATATCTAAAGTTATTTACCTTTGAAGTAACTCAGCGTCTGGATTGACGGAAATAGAAAAAGCTAAGCGGGAGAAGAGAAAATCAAGCGTGAAATTTAACAGCAAAACGAGCATTAAATTGAAAATATTATTTGTCCGGCCTATCACAAGAACTGAATTTTTTTCAAAATGAGCACAATCCTTCTTTGTGCTTTTGTTTAATGAATTTCTCGTCAGAACAAATTTGTGAAACAACATACATTCTAACACGCAATAGTATTGGCCAGGACGCTTTGTTTATTGCTTAGTCGTGGATTTGTCCAATAGGAAGAAGCCTTCTATCGATCATGCTTGGTGTGCCACGTTTAGTTTTCTTACTGCTGATATGCGCGAAATTCCGAGAAAAGTCAGGCGACTGAAAACTTGAAATAAAATATATCATTGTTTTCTTTTTCCTTTCTTGTTTTCTTTTTTAAGATTTGGGATCTCGTTCGTGATAGAGTAGTCTACAAAAAATACATTATATGAGTATTTTCTGGATATTTGAGAAAAAGCTTCTTGATGTATTTTCATATCATCGTGAATTAATTTTCGAGTTCTTGATGACCTTTTGGAAACATAAAGTTGTTGTCTAGGTTTTATATGCAATTACACAAAGCCTTGGGAAACTGCGAATGCTATAAATCCCAACTATTTTCTCAACAATGACCAACGAATGCCACATTTTTTCGCGATAATGAAGTTGTGTGTTGATCTTTACTTGGCATACGTTTTTACGCATTTCAAGAACATGATTTCATTTATACTAATAATTTTTAGGAAAAACAAAGGTGGATAAATTGCAGACACACACAACTCCCCAGACCGAGATTCAAGAGAGACATCTGAACGTTAAACTTGCAGATAAACATATCAAAATCATTTACCTTTGAAGTATCTCAGCACTGCCTGGGTTGTGTAAGGGGAAGCAGCAAAAATCTAAAACGTAGAGAGAAGAACTAAGTGTGAGATTAAATATCAAAACAAGCAAAGCATAAAGGAATATAACCAGAACTAAAATGTAAGCTTACAAGGTCAACTTCTTGAATCCTTATGTGTTGCTTTTCAGATTGTTGAAGCTAAATGTTCTTTCTTATTCAAACCGAACAAAATTTTTCCTTCTTCTTTGTTTAAAGGAGTTCTAGTTAGAACAAGTTTGTGACGCAATGGTAAAAAGTCAAGGTTCATTCTAACACGCAATGTCATTGGCTACGTTTTGTTCAGTAGATGATTTGTCCAATGAGATGAAGTCTTGTTCTTTACCCTTGATGTGTTTGCCACGTTTTGCTGTCTAACTTATGTTACACGTATAATTCTGAACAAATATAAAATTACTAATACAAAAAGGCGTTGGGAGTGAAAAAATGTAACAACAATAAAAGTCATTGTTCTCTTTTTTAATCACTGGGACATTATTCTCAAAATCCTTGCCTGGCAATAAAACTAGAACGAGTTAGGTTTTCGTTGTTAAAGAGTTACATCTATCAGTACTGCTACAATGTAAACAACACTGGAAACAAATATAAATTCAAAAGGAAGTTTAACTCAGGGATACCGTAAATTCTAAAAAAGGCGAAAGCATTCCTGAATGATATAATGGATTAGAAAATCGATAGAAAACTGGCCAAAGTTTTACAATTTAGAGTTTGTTGTTTTGCCATATAGGTTTGGACAGTCCCTATATTGACTCATCTATTTTTGGCAGCAAACTGGGCAAACTTTTATGTTTCTCTGTGACTTGGTGCTGTTGGTATTTTCCTTGCGAATTTAGATCAAGTGTAGCGGTAGCCTGCACGTTTGTGGCAGGCTCGGAAACTAGATCGCATATAAATACAGCAGAAATTTCGTCAGCTGCAGTATTGTGTGAAATTTTAACTTTAGCGAATTATATTTAAGCCCGTGGCAGCCATTAGGTCATTTCTTCTTGCGTGAAATTATTTTGATTCGCGCTACTGTGTTTGAGTTTGTTTGGCAAACAAACCGTGAACAGTTCGTATTTTGCCGTTTGCACTTTCACTTGAATTTGCTAAGATCTATGAGCCGAAAATGTTCTATGGAGAATGTAAACTCCCTGCAGTTGGATCTCAATGCGTTGAAACCGAATTCGTAGGCGTAAAAGTGTGTCCTCTTTCTGAAGGATGGCTTGTGACAAATAAAAGGTCACCGTACCCAAAAATTTGAATATCTTTTTCACTGTCTGACCAAAACTCTCCCGCCTTGAACATTCTTCTCCGTCCAACAAAATTTTTAAAATAAATCTATTTCTCAGTTAGACGGTTTAAATGCCCCTAGAGAACATGATAAATTCTTACCAAAGCTTTGCTCTGTTAGTATTAAGAAAGATGATAAATATTCAGTTTTTGATTGTGCATAATTATTTTGTAATTATTGACAATTTTAGCAATTATTGGTAGAAATGGGGAACTGAAACAGGCGGGGGACAAATATAAATCGATAGCGCGAAAATGGTAAAAGTTCATCTAAAAAAAAAACTGGGTCAGTTTGAATCAGTAAAGAAAATTTGCTATTAATGATAACTTCACTCTGTTTCTTGCTAGTGGGAATAATAATTTTTACGCTCGCCTGAATATTGCGTAAGATAACGTTCTTACCTGCTTGTGCTCGGCTGGTTCCCATACGATGAAAATAATGATGGCTGAAGATGCTTGATTCTGTTGGTCAGTTAACTTGCACTAAGCGTGCCGAACTTCTTCCAAGTTCATTTCTCATTCTGTTGAAAGCGAATGAAGACCACGAGCTATAACTCTGACATAACACATTAAATATATGTTTGTGTTCGATTTTCCATGTTCCTCTCAATCGATCGGCAGCGATAGCAAAGAAATATTCCTTAACAAAACAGTGTTAAAATCGTCCATAATTTTAAATAAGCAAACTCGGTGCTCACTTGAAAACTTTTCTCTCACAACATTTTTGTGACGTAAGTTTCTTGTTGCTTCCAGTTCGTTATTTACTGTGTCCATTGTTTTCAAAAGATCGATACTGACATTTCTGACTGTTGTATATGCGAAAGCTCTTCTCTATATCCAATGAAAAAGACGCGTTTTTGTTATTTGCGTTTTCTTAACTTCATGTGTCAAGTTATTTTTAACTCAATATCAGTGACTCGAAGTGACACAATGATCAACAAATACTTTGTTTACTCAAATAGCCTTCTTGTTCATTTTTTATTCAACTTTAAAGCGCAGCCTGGTTTTCACTAGCGACGTAAGCACAAGCACAAGCGCAAGCACAAGCTCTTATTTCACCCTGAAAACGGCTTTGACGCAAACAAAAGCAAAAGCGCATTGCATTTTGATACATGTGCTTGTGCTTGCGGCAAGCATAAACACAGGGGTCACTGCCGGAAATTTGTCCTTTTTGCGTGCTTGCGCTTGTGCTTGCGTCGCTAGTGAAAACCAGGCTTAACTGTTTTGACGATTTAAGTAGATTGTTAATTTATTCATTTTTTTTACCACAAACAGTTTCGAAGCTGTTTAATTCCGTTGTTTATTAGAGATATCAAAATCAGGATCAGTTTTTTTTCATCCAAGAGTAAGATTACTGTAAGTAGTAAATATTTTTTTTAGCCCGTTGCAGACTAGACTAGATTTGCAAGTCGATCTTCATCGTTTACTCGCGGAAATACGAGACTTATCATGAGCGACAAAGTCGCGAAATATGGCTGGATATGGTACAAAAATTACTGGAAAGGAATTTGCAGAACTTAAGTTCCAGACGACTTTAAAGCCAATTGTTTTCTCCCTCACCTCCCTCTGTTAACTTCTCTCCCACTCTCTCAGCTTACATTTTCCCCCACTCCTATTCCCCTCTCTATCTTTACTCAGTTTTACCCTCGTCTTGTTCTAATTCTTTGGTCTGGTGTGTAAAGCGCATTTGAACGTATGGAAAATGCGCTATATAAATGCATTATCATTATCATTAACTAAATTCTTCTCGCCTATACCTCCCTCCTCTTTTAGCTTAGCCCCACTCCACTGGCGTACATTTTGTCTCGCCCCAATCCCTGCACCCACTCCTTATCGTTATAGGGCCCCTTCGCCCTACTTTCCTTTTTTAGCTTCCCCCATTATCTTGGTTTATTTTTTGTCTCGCCCCAATTTCCTCCACCCTCTCCTCTTCCCCTTTAGTCTCGCCCCACTCCCTTGGCTTACTTTTTGTCCCGCCACAATTCCCTATGCTCTTCTCCTCTTCCCTTTTTGCCTCACCCCACTCCCTTGGCTTTAATACTTTTTGTCTCACACCAATTTCCTATGCTCTTTCCTCTTCCCCTTTAGTCTCGCCCCACTCCCTTGGCTCACTTTTTGTCTCGCCCCAATTCCCTATGCTCTCTCTTCTTCCCCTTTAGTCTCGTCCCACTCCCTTGGCTTACTTTTTGTCTCGTCCCAATTCCCTATGCTCTCTCTTCTTCCCCTTTAGTCTCGTCCCACTCCCTTGGCTTACTTTTTGTCTCGCCCCAATTCCCTATGTTCTCTCCTCTTCCCCTTTAGTCTCGTCCCACTCCCTTGGCTCACTTTTTGCTTCGCTCCAATTCCCTTCGCTCTCTCCTCTTTCCTTTTTGTCTCGCCCCACTCCCTTGGCTTACTTTTTGCTTCGCTCCAATTCCCTATGCTCTCTCCTCTTTCCTTTTTGTCTCGTCCCACTCCTTTTTTTACTTTTTGTCTCAACCCGCTCCCCTGGCTTACTTTTAGTCTCGCCCCAATTTCTTTCTTTCGACATAAAACGTAGCACAACCACCAAGTAAACAAACAAACACATTTCTATTTTTTTTAGTCCTGACTAGAAATTGCCGCGGCACAAACACAAGGGTAGATAACAGCCTTTAGTTTTGACACGGTTGGAGTGTTTTACGGTTTCAGTGATACAACTCCACCCAATCGTCCGTAAATTCTCGGCCTCGGAACTGAAAAGTCAAAACTCTCCACCAATGGGACTATACTTTGAAAAGCTTAGATATAAAACAAAAAGCGTGAAATTCTAAACCTCGCAGCCAACCTGTAAAACGCACTCGGAGGGAGCTGTGAAGGTTTAACTTGCAGCTTCGTTTTTGGTGAAGATAGAAAATTGGTACTTAGTGAATTTAATACATTAGAATAGTAAAATACAACATATAACATTTCAAATTCGACCCACATCCCTTCTTTCTTATATCTGTGAACGTAAAACTTTTTTTGTGGACGGCTTCTCTTTTCTTTTCCTTTTTTAAATGCAGATCGCTCTGTGTTGTTCACTTGATTCCAGAATAAGCTTCAATATTTTGTTGCGTGAATCTGGCTCCAGCACATTCTATGCCGATAAAAAAAAAAACTTTCAAGAACCTGCGAATAAGCCGGTAATTACAAAAAAAACCTAAACGTTACTAACAAATTCACACCACGCACTTCTTGGGTATTCAATAACTTCGTATTTATTTGCATATTCCCCGTACAGCATCGTTACCAGCAAAGATAACCTTTATACTCTACATCGTTCAAGAACGCGACCTACTAGTCTCTTAAAATGCCCGAATTTACAAGGTTGTAAAAGTTTATCTCAACTTTGATCAAACGGTCTGATTATCGCACCCGGAACCGTTTAATTAAACTCTAACCCTACTACAAAAAAAAGCTTCAGAATATGCTTTTTTAAGCCTGTGGGGGTGGTAATTCTTCCACGTACAACCGGGACACTGAGCGGTAACCCGTGTACGCGTCAGCTGATCCGTAACCAGCACAGTTACCGACCCAGAATCCCACGCGCACAGTGCCCTTGTGGATTTTCTCGCACACTCCTTCGATTTGTCGCACACGATGTAAATTTTTCTCGGCGCCACTTTTATTTCTATATCCCATGTAGACTATACCATCAATCGCCGCAGGAGCCGAGCACTCTGCACCATTGAAGGTGAAATACCATCGCTTGCAGCAACCATGGCAGTTATAGAGGCGAAGATCTCCATTCCAGAAAACGCGCAGACCAGTTTTGTCTGACTTTTTCTTAAAAATACATTCCTAAAGAAAAAGGACTACTTATAAGGACAAAACTAATATAAAACAAGAGATTCGAGTCATATAAATAGCAGACCGCTAAACATTCACCACACTATATACCGTAATCACAAAAAATATTTACAACATTTAAAAAGCGATGTTTATAAATATAAAATTTAGTTTTTCCAAGTTTTGTCGTGGACTTATTGAGTTTTAACAATGTTAATTTGCTTTGGGTTGTGATGCACCTTTTGGGTTGATCCAGAAAAGAAAGTCAATGCATGCCTACACCTTAAATAACAATGTTAGTTCAATATTTACCTTGATCAATCCTGTGTCCTTTCCTTCGTTCAGATTTTTTAAACACGCACTGCTTCCAGTTACTTCCCAATGTCCCTGGAGGTCCCTGGGGGCCTGGAGGACCTTGGCTTCCTTTAGCACCTTCGTCACCATTGGTTCCTCTTGGACCCACTGGGCCCGTGGATCCCAATGTCCCTGGAGGTCCCTGACTTCCTTGTTTGCCGGCGTCACCTTTGTCTCCTCGTGGTCCGGTGGATCCTTGAGGGCCAGGTGATCCCGCAACACCTGCTGGTCCCGCGGGTCCAGGACTTCCTGGGATCCCTGGGATTCCTGGGGCGCAGAAGCAGGCACCATAACCACATGGTCCATAGGGGGGGAAACTGTTGCGTACCCTAAATGTAGAGAGAAGAAAAACCACATTCTTTTGTTGCAGACCTATCTAAAAGTTATCAAGCCAATCAATCAAGTTTTCTTCTAATTACACGTTCTGCATTCCAAGAAGTTTCGTTACACTCCATTCTACCACAAACATGTGCTGACTGGGAAAAGTGCGGAAGAAGACACAAATAAACTTACCGTGTTGCCACTTGGTTTGCTGCTGCTGTTGTTGTTCGCCGCATAGCACAAGGTGATCAGCGGTAAAATCAGGAAACATAACATGATGGTCGGCGAAAGGTTCATACGAGATTGCGCCATCTTTGGTTATCTTCTGACCTGTGTGGGAAATGATTATAACGAGTAAGTAAATAGTGATGGTAGATACTTTAAATTAAAGAATACTCTTCGAGATAGCGCTTAAATTGTGAGTGCGTTCACGTTTACTGCGATTTGCGACATTTTCTTCCTCTAATTTTAAAATGAATCTGAATTTTGACTTTTGCCCTATACATATACAAAATGAATATAGCATTTTTCACATTTTCCGCTTGCTGTTTGTACGATTAAAATACAACAAAAAAAGGTATAAAATGAGTATGAAGGATACAGCATTTTTTTCGTTTCAAAGGATTAAGAAAATTAGCTTTGTTAAATTAATTATGCTTTAGCTACAAGGACAGTTTCAGATTATCTTCCTCCGACAGTTAACCAAGCTTAGTTGATAAAGTTCCTACCTTGTTTCTGTTGGTATCAACTGAAGGAAAATGATACAACAGTGATGTGTCAGTGCTTTTTATTCCTCTATAGTAAACGAGTTTCACGTGAAAACACGTTTAGAACATGATTACGTGTCTATTGCAAAAATAAGACGAGCAGTTTTATTGGCTGGAGCAATTCTGGATCGACCAATGACACGTACTCTTTCATTTTGTGTTTGCTTTGCTTTGTTATAATAAGTGACACGTTTATACATGTTCAAGGGTTGATTACGTACAGACATTACAAATACGACGAGCGTCCTTATTGGTTAGGTCAAGTCAAATCCAAACCGACCAATGACACACACTCTTTCATTTTGTATTTGCTTTGCTTTGTTGTAATTAGTGATACGTTAATACATGATTAAGTGTTGATTACGTACAGAAATAAAAAAAAAAAAACAGTCATCTTACTTTGATGTTTTGATCGATGAAAAAAAAAAGAGAAAAAAAGTTACACGTTGGCAGTCGTTTTTGAACTGAATTTGAGAATAAAAGCAATACTTGCAACAATACTTTTAATCAATGTGGACTGAAAAATGATTAAGGCTTTTTAGACTTTGTTCTGCTTAGATCAGAAACGTAAGAACTCAATTTTTTTCTTTATGGTGATCACACACATTCAGTAACTTAAGCACATTTAATTTATGATATCGGTATTTAGTATCGCAAATGCTCACACAAAGCTTCTTGACCTGTTTATCGTGAATATTCGAGTTCTGGTTGACGAGCGCAAAACAATCGAGCAGAATTCCTTTTCAATTTGCTCAGTTACAATTACTGTGGAGTGTTAAAACTTTAAAGATGACTTTATGCAGTGGCTCTGTCCATGGGCAATTTTTTCAAATTAGCTTATTGCCGGACGTTTGTGTAAAAGGGGTGTTGAATTTTTTTTTACGCTTTGAAAATTTTCCCTTAAATCTCTTCAATTTTAAGCCTGTGGGTTTTTTTTTTTTTATATTTTTTTTTCCAAATTGGTAAAAAATGGGGGTTGTCTTTTTTTAAAAAAATAATTTATTTTTTTTACAAAAAAAAAATTTTTTTTTATCCCCCCCCCCCCTTTTTTTTAAAAAACAAAAAAAAAATTTTTATTTTATTTTATTATATATTTTTTTTTTTAAAAATAAATTATTTTTTAAATAAAAAAAAAAAAAAAAAATTACTCTTATTTCGCGCAACTAGCTTAAGGCTCGAAGCCAAAAATTTCTTTGTTTGATTAAAACTGCATGTGGATGTCTTTGGCACAACAATTGAACATTAAGAAGTGAAACATATCTAAAGTTATTTCCCTTTAAAGTAACTCAGGATTGACGGATATAGAAAGCTAAGCGGTAGAAAAGAAAAGCAAGCGTGAAATTTAACATCAAAACGAGCAAGAGATTAAAAAAAACCCGAACTAGACTGTTAACTTACATCGTCAGCTTCTTCTATCTCTTTTATTTGTCCGTCCTATTGGAACTGAATTTTGTTCAAACTAAAGCACACTCTTTCTTCCTTCTTTGTGCTTTTGTTTAATGAATTTCTTGTCGGAACAAGTTTGTGAAACAACATACATTCTAACTCGTAATGCTATTGGCCAGAACGCCTTGTTTAATGTTTAGTCGTGGATTTGTCCAATAGGATGAAGCCTTCCATCGATCATGCTTAGTGTGCCACGTTTAGATTTCTTACTGCTGATATGCGCGAAATTCCGAGCTGCAGGCGACTGAAAACTTGAGATAAAATATATCATTGTTTTCTTTTTCCCTTTTTTGTTTTCTCTTTTTAAGATTTGGGACCTCGTTAGTGATAGAGTAGTCTACAAAGAATACATATTAGTATTTCCTGGATATTTGAGAAAAAGCTTCTTGATGCATTTTCATCGTGAATTAATTTTCGAGTTCTTAATGATATAGTTTGTTTGAAGAACACAAACTAGCTGAGCAAACAAAAAGATAGAATAAAAATGGCTTGCTTTTATGTTATAGCCCAAAACTTTCTTCTTTCTGTGTAATCTAATTAAGTTAGCATCGCAAAGCAACTCGACTTAATTACGAAGAATTTCTTTGTTCCTTTTTCTTTTACAACGAGCACATGTATATTTTAGGAAATCTAAGTAGAAAATAAATCACGAATAAACACAAAACTCACAAATTGCCTATCTTTAAGCTGAGTTGGTTGTTCCACTTCTCAAGAATAAAAAGGCTGAGTAAAAACTGGACCTTTTGAAAACATAAAGTTGTTGTCAAGGTTTTATGTGCAATTAGGGAAACTTTGTTAAATCTGCGAGTGCTATAAATTCTAGCTTTTTTCTCTACAATCGAATGCCACAATTTTTCGGGATAATGAAGTCGTGTGTTTAAAGTGAAGATCTTTTCCTGACAAATTTCTTACGCCTTTGAACATGATTCGTTATAACTATTAATTTTTCGGGAAAAAAATTGCACAAAATCAGTTGCACACACACAATTCAAAAGACCGAGATTCTAGAGAGACGTCTGAACGCAAAACTTGCGGCAAAACATATATAAAACATTTACCTTTGAAGTATCAGCGGTTCCTCGGTTGTGTAAGGAGACACAGCAAAAATCTAAAAGGTAGAGAGAAGATTTAGTGTAATATTAAATATCAAAACAAGCAAAGCATAAAGAGGAATAACCGGCTAGAACTACAGTAAAATGTAAGCTTACGTCGTCAGCTTCTTGAATCCTTATGTGTTGCTTTTCAGATTGAAGCCAAATGTTCTTTCTTCTTCAAACTGAGCCAACTTTTCGTTCTTCTTTGTTTAAAGAAGTTCTAGTTAGAACAAGTTTGTGACGCATTGCTGAAAAATCAAGGTTTATTCTAACACGCAATGTCATTGGTTACAACGTTTTGTTTAGTAGTTGATTTGCACAATGAGATGAAGTCGTGTATTATACTCTTGATGTGTTTGCCACGTTTTGCTGTCTTACTGATGATACGCGCATAATTCTGAACAAATCAACTACTGATAAAAAAGGCTTTGGGAGTGAAAAATGTAAAAAAAAATGTTCGTTTATTTTTTTTACTAGGCATTACTCTTAAAACCTTTGCAAGGCAATGGAATATTTCACTGGAATGGGTTACTTTTTCGTTGTTAAACAATTTCAGCTCTCAGTACTGCTACAGTGTAAACAATAGTGGGAACAAATATGGAATCAATGACTAAGAGATATATGTACAGTAACTGATTCTTAATAACGTTTTTCTTTTATCGAGACTCTATCCCTTTTGAAAAGGCGAGTGCATTTCTGAATGATATAAAAGATACTTACAGGTTTAGACAGTCCATGTTGAATCATCTATTTTTGTCAGCAAACTGAGCAAACTTTCATGTTTCTTTGTCACTTGGTGCTTTTGTTATTTTCCTTGCGAATGAGTGTAGTGATAAACTGCAATTTACTGGTAGGCGTGGAAACTTATCGCATTAATACAGCATAAATCTCGTCACCTGAAATATTGTGTCAAATTGTAACTAGTCATTATATTAAGCTCGTGGCAGTCATTAGACCAATCTTCTAGCGTGATTATTTTGATTCACGCTACTGTGTTTGAGTTTGTTTAGCAAACAAACCGTGAACAGTTCGTATTTTTTCGTTTACATTTTCAATTGAACTTTCCATGTGATATGGAGAATGCGAAATCCCAGTGAGGTGTGTCCAAGGAGAGTTTTTGAAGGTCAAAAACGAATTCTAATGTCTAAAGGTGTGCCCTTCTTCTGAAGGCAGCTTTATATTTTTAAGTGAAATATAATTATTGTTAACAAACTGACAAAAGGTCACCGTGTCCAAAAATTTGAATGCCTTTTTATTGTGTGAACAAAACTCGCCTGCTTTGACTGTTCTTTCTGCAGTATACCTAAAATAATTTAAAAATAATATATTTCTCAAAAGAAACGTTTTGAAGGACCTAATGAAAGTGATACATTCTTTAACACAGCTTTGTTCTATTAGGATCAATGTAAATAATAAAGATTCATTTTTGATTGTGCATAATTAGTTAGTACGTATTGACATTTGCAGTTATTTATGCCCGGATTTGGGAACTGCTATAACCTGGAGGTAAAACAATACAAAGGATCATTTATAAAACCGAAAAGGAACTGTTGTGGAATGTTTTCCAAAAAACCAGCAATTCATAAGGAGTTAAAAACCTAACTTTTTCCCGCAACAATAGAGATAGAACTTCATTCTATCAATAGCTTATGGGAATAATATTTTTACGTTAAATAGGCCTGAATATTTCGTAAGAAGACGTTCTTACTTGCTTATACTCGGCTGGTTTCCGTGCGAAGGAATTAATGATGGCTGGAGTTGCTAGATTCTGTTGGTTTAACTTGCCGTGAGTGCGTCAAATTCCTTCTAAACCCATTTCTAGTATTTCTCATTCTATCCGAAAGCGAATGCAGGCCACGCACCATAAACTTATTGGTGAAAATTTGTTTGTGTTCTTTTTTCGAATTTCCTCGCAATAGATCGGCGCGCAGCGATAATTAGAATCCTTTCCTCTAATAACACAGTGATATAAACCGTCTATAATTAAAAAAAAAAGCAAACTGCTCGCTTGAAAAGTTTTCTTTCACAATATTTTTGTGACGTAAGATTCTTGTCTCTTCCAGTTCGTTATTTACTGTGTCCATTGTTTTCCAAAGCTCGTTACTGACATTTCTGATAGATGTGTCTGTGAAAGCTCTTCTCTATATCCAATGAAAGAGGTAAAGATTTCTGTCCTGCGTGTTTTCTTAACTTCAAATGTCAAGTTATTTTCAAATCAATAGCAGTGACTCGAAGTGACACAATTATCAACATTCTTTGTTTACTTTTATGATCTTCTTGTTCCTTATTTATTCAACTTTAACTGTTTTGATGATTTTAGTAGGATGTTAAATTTGTTCATTTTTGTACGACGAACAATTTCGAAGCTGTATAATTCCGTTGTTTATTGGACTTATCAAAATCAAATCAGTGAATTAATTTTTTTTCATCCAGGAGTAAGATTTCTGTAAGTGGCAGGAACCCATTAAGAGCCATTAAGTGTTAAATATCTTGCAAGCTAGATTTCCCGGTCGATCTTCATCGTCTACTTGCGGAAATACGAGAATTATATCACAGTGGAACCTTGATTTAACGAACCTCTATATAACAAAGTCCTCGATATAACGAACGATATTTTTTGCCCCCATAATGGTAAAATATATGGAAAAAAACCTCCATTTAAAAAAAATTTTTTTTTAGGAAAATTTTTTTCCCCTCCCCTTGCCCTTTTTTTTTTCGGGGGGCCCCCCTTTACGAGCGACAAAAACGCGAAATATGGTTAGATATGGTACAAAAATTACTGGAAAGGACTTTTCGGAAGTTTAGTTCCAGGCGACTTTCAAGCCAATTGTTTTCCCCCTCTCTCGATCCCTCTGTTAAGTTCACTCCCGCTCTCTCGGCTTACTTTTTTCCTCTCTCCAATTCCCCTCAAAACCACTTTACCCTCGTCCCATTCTCTTGCCTTACTTGTTGAATAATCCATATTCTCTTCGCCTATTCCTCCTCCATTTAATAAACCTAGCACCACTCTGTTGGCTTACCTCTTAAGCTTGTCTTGGCGTCATCTCTCCGCAATCTCCTCGTCTTTATAGTTTCGCCCATGTCACTTTGTACTGTCCCTCTCGCTTCAACTTCCCTTGCCCTCTCAGCTCCCTTTTAGTTTCACCCTTGTCTCGCCCCACTCCTTTGGGTTACTTTTTGTCTCGTCCCAATTCCCTATGCTCTCTCCTCTTTCCCTTTAGTCTCGTTTCACTCCCTTGGCTTATTTTTTGTCTCGCCCCAATTCCCTATGCTCTCTCCTCTTCCCCTTTAGTCTCGCCCCACTCCCTTCGCTTTCTTTTTGTCTCGCCCCAATTCCCTATGCTCTCTCCATTTCCCCTTTAGTCTCGTCCCACTCCCTTGGCTTACTTCTTGTCTCGCCCCAATTCCCTATGTTCTCTCCTCTTCCCCCTTTAGTCTCGCCCCACTCCCTTGGCTTACTTTTTGTCTTGCCCCAATTCCCTATGCTCTCTCCTCTTCCCCTTTAGTCTCGCCCCACTCCCTTGGCTTACTTTTTGTCTCGCCCCAATTCCCTATGCTCTCTCCCCTTCCCCCTTTAGTCTCGCCCCACTCCCTTGGCTTACTTTTTGTCTTTTTGTCTTGCCCCAATTCCCTATGCTCTCTCCTCTTCCCCTTTAGTCTCGTCCCACTCCCTTGGCTTACTTTTTGTCTCGCCTCAATTCCCTATGCTCTCTCCTCTTCCCCTTTAGTCTCGTCCCACTCGCTTGGCTTACTTTTTGTCTTTTTGTCTCGTCCCAACCCTATGCTCTCTCCTCTCCCCTTTAGCTCGTCCCACTCCCTTGCTACTTTTTGTCCCCCCCCCCCCCCCCCTCCGTCCCGCCCCCCGCCCCCCCCCCCCCCCACCCCCCCCCTGGCTTATATTCGTCTCGCCCCAATTCCCTATGCTCTCCTTTTTCCTCCTTAAATCTGTCCACTCAGTTGGCTTACTAGATTTTGTCTCGTCCCAATTTCCTTCGCTCTCTCCTCTTCCCTAAGTTAGTTTCGCCCAATCCAGTAACGCAAATCTTTTTGCATTTACAACTTCAACTTATGTTCATACACAGCTTTTAATTTCATTTTCATTAACTACATGGTGTATTTTCTAGTCTAAGAATGCTTCTTTTCCGTTTTGAATATGTTTCGTCTGTCCATCTAAACCTCAAGGAGTTTAGTGGGGTCCCCATGATTCCTTGCGCAGGATTGATTGCACCAAGATGGTGGATTTTTCTCCCAGTACCATTTGCCAGCCGCACGAACAGCCGTATAGTACAAGTCTGCACCGTACTTTTTACACCTCTTTACTTTGTTGAACAAGTGGGACGGATTAGGTAACAAACTGCTCATGAACCAGCGTTTTCTAGTTTTTTTCTCGCACAGTGTGTACATGTCGCGTTTAAACGCATTGTCACACTGACCTTGATTCCATCCATACTTCTCACCCTGTAAAGAGTACAAAAAATTGTTTTTAGCATAAGTACATGCTTGCTTTAGAAACACGGAAAACTTTGGGCCAAATGTTGACAAATTGACACACTACGAAAGTGAATATATAAAATGCAACATATTTGAACTGCGGGTGAAAGATGTAACATATGAAAGATTATCGCATTTATTTACGCACGTAAGCAGTTGCGAAAAGAAAGCCTGAAAAGAAAAATACGCACTACTACGCTTTCGCAATTTTTCCCTCGCGTAAGAGATACTTCTAAAATTGCTCTACGAAGATATTCTTCACTTATGAGATCGATTTAGCGTCCTTGATAGTGGCTCGGGTTTGAATTTTTGCGCCCAAGTATAACAGGCAATCCGAGACAATAATACGCGCATCTTTGTAAATATACGTCATCAGAATAGAACTGAACGCAAGAATCCGGAGGACGTCCGTTTACTTAGACGACAAGAGAGACCGAGAGAGAATGGGAATGAGGGCAAGTGAAAGAGTAGAAATGCTACCTTTCTCGTTCTTAGTACAGCTCGATTTTATTAGCTTACGGGGGCCCCTCAACATGACTTTTGAATAACAAAATGACAGTAAACCATGGAGAGTCTTACACAGGTATAGCAGACATCGTGTTTGACGCAGGCTGGAGTAAGAGTCTTTTTGTAAATGAACGGAAGGTCTCCAGGGACACTGCAACCATTAGTGACTATCTTACAGCCTGACACTGACGTCACTTCCGGGTTAATCGAAAGCATCAACAACAAGGTGATCGCAAAAATAGGAACCATTCTCATGTTGACTCTGCGAAAAGAAAAAATAATTTTCACAAATAATCATGTAAAAGTTTTCTAGCCCCCTTCACCCTTTCTTCATTGATTGCATTAACTTTTTCCTTCTCAGCGTAATTAATAATTCATTAAGTTAAAACAAAAAAGGAATCATACATTGACGATGTTTGGCTATGTGCTCTTCTAAAGTCATCATAGAGTTATACGGCTTTATCTTTTCGTTTTCTTCTCAGTTCTGGTCTCGGTTGAGAGGATATATCAGCCGACAGCCTAGTACCCAGGCGTTCCCTTCCCTCTTCTCTATTTGGCGCGAAATTTCGTGACGTCACCGAATTTTTTCCCCGCCCCTTCCGGGGCCCCCCCTCCCCCCCGAGAAGGGGGGGGAAGCCCCGGGGGGGGGGGGGGGGGGGGAGGATATATCAAACCAACGGGACAGTGTTTCATCATTCATTTCCAAACACCTCTATAAATCTCGTCAAAAAACCCCCGCAGGGTCGCTTTTTTAGCTCTTTTCTCGATGTTTTCAAACTGTTTCTCGTATTACGTAATACATCGACAAGTAATCAAGTGTGCATGTCAGAAGAATTAACAAAATAATCACCGAAACTGAAGAAATGGCTATTTTGGTTTAAATCATCATCATCATCATCATCATCATCATCATCATCATCATCATCATCATTTCCTTTTCCCTAGCTTGCAATCTCTCTCGCGGCCACCTTGCTCGGTCTTTCCCACAAACCCCTCTCTTCTCCCCAGAGGCTCCGCGCGCTTACTTTTCACCTTTCCCCGTACGAAAAAAAAGAGGCCTCTGGGGATTAGAGAGTCCAAACCCCAGCTGCGTCCCACCAGTCGTTGAAAACAAACTCCGAGTAGAGGGCGGATTTTGGTTTAGAGGGACTCTATCTTGTGCACATATCTTGAGCATGATTTCGATAATTATTTCAAAACTTTAAAATATATCTGCGGCAGATATACATCGAGAGAAAACTATACATAAGTGAAGAAAGTGATACGCGCCATTTGACTGATTTACAACGGTTTGCGAACTTAAATTCACTTTGCAGTTTTCAAGTGGGTAAATCTCTGTATGTTATATATTCAACAATTTAACGATATATATTTGCAGGATAAAAAAGATTTGAGACTTTTTTATGGCGTGTAGCTTTGTAGCGTATAAATAGTGTAATGTAAAGAAGAGTAATTGAAAAATATGATACTACATGTAACTTAAGAAAAAATGATATCGTGTAAGCGTACTTACCTTCAAGTTCGTAGTTCTTGAGATCTCCGACTGTTGGAAAGTGATAACCAAAAAGGCGGTGTTACAAGGTAAAGTGAGTCATTTTATATCTTTGGGCTCTTATGAAAAAGATAGCTTCAAGTGCTGTAGTGTTACTTCGTACTATACCACTTTTAGTACTGAAGTACCACTTCACTGAAATACTAAGTACTGTTTAGAATCGTCCTCGGTCGAACAAACGAATGAAGTAGTACACTGTGAATCCTGACCACTGACGTAATTGAAAAATGTACCACTGCGTACTAAAGCACTTTAAGAACTATAGAACGCAAAATAAGAAATGTTCCATGTCAAAACCTGTCTAAGATCAGCGCCCTAAAGTGGCAAACCACTAATGTTTGGTAAACATTCCCTTGAGAAAATTTTTCTTCATCATCACATGAGAATCAACATTTTCCTGCGACCGAATACAGACTAGTTTTCGTCCTCTGATTTTTATGCACCGGATAAATAAAATAAAGGTCCCAATAGAGCGAGTTTCGACTGAGTGCCGTAAAACCAAAACCAAAGTAATCACTCTGACCAATCACAATAAACACAATAAAAACTCGAAGCAAATACATGAGCTAGGATGAAGCGCGGGAAAACGTGCGAGAGTGCGTCACGATTGGTTTTGGTTTTACTTATGATTGGTTGAGAAAGGGGCGCAGGTTTTTTAAACCAATCACTAAGCAAAGGGAAGCATAACCAAAGTAAATGCGAATTACTTTTTCGACACTCAAGTGAAAACCGCTCTAATGGAAACTTATTTTAATAACAATCGTTTCCAGCCAAAAGATTGATCTTTGTCTTGATTTACCGCCAAACTTTCGGGGCGTCAGTACACTCCCTTTTTTCTTTAAGAATACTGATTTTCCGGCCCAGGCGTAATATTCTTATTGTTATGCCGATGTTAGGCTGAAAATACAGTAAAAACCCACATATAAGAGCCTAAAATTTAAGAAACTGTTAGGCTAAAATTTTCATTTTTAACTCCCCTTTCATAAGAACCTATTAGCCTAAAATTTTCAATAGGTTTTTATTTTACAAAAATGAAGGCACAGATGAAAAAAATAGTGTAGATATGCATGCTAGTATTTGAATTTGGGAAGATAAATTTACTATATGGTTGTCATCTAAACTGTATTCTAGATAATTATTTATTACAGCAATAAATTCCATATCATATATGCACTGTAGTAGTTATCTGTGCTGATCGCTAGTGCCCCTAACAAATTTTAGAACCTATTGCGTGCACTTGCGAGTACGTTTGCCACCCAACGCAAGTCTGTACGCAAATTCAACTTTTGACAAGATTGGGATTGAGCTGTTTATGTTGCATAATTCTCACCTTACTTGGATTTCTAGGACCGGAGCTGTGGCCGGGGGGGGGGGGGGTTTTTCCTTTTTTGTTTTTTTTTTTTTTTGTGTTTTTTTTTTTTTTTTTTTTTTTTTTTTTTTTTTTTTTTTTTTTTTTTTTTTTTTTTTGTTTTTTGGGAATATATTTTTTTTCTATCATAAAAAAAAAAAAAAAAAAAAAAAAAAAAAAAATATAAAAAAAACTATTATTTAATAAATTTTTTTTATTTTTTTTTTTTTCCGGTTTTAATCTCTCCTTAATTTTTTTTTTTTTTTTAATTATTGAAGCCAACCCCCCCCCCCGGAGCTGTGGAGGATATGAACTAAACACCGGCAAATGAAACTCCAAACAAGTCAATAAATAGATGCTATTGAACGATTAAAGATCCGTATACAAGAAAAAAAATATTACACGAGTTCAGTTTTAGCAATTTTATAAACCGAACTAAAAAATAAAATAAAAATAGGTTTTTAGTACTACTACGAACTGAGTCGGTGTTACAAGCCAATTAAATAAAGTTTTAATTACACACAGTGTCGGCTAGACATAAAGGGAAATTAAAAATTTCGGACCACTTACAAAACCGAGCAGAATGCCATATTATTTTACAAGTTTCGTATGTTGAACAAATTTCAATTAATTGCGGTTTCCCTGGGGTGTGGATAATCTTAAACAAGCTCATGTTACTAAAATATCACGTTTTATTAAAATGCTATTTCGTATTTGCAAAGCGGCTCTAGTTTTAAGACCCTTTAAAAGTTCAAACAATGCGTGAACACAAACAATCCGATGAGAATTAGCCCTCTGATACGAATGCTTTTGAAAAAAGCGAAAATCTCCACTAGGCAGTAAAGACAATTTTAGGTACAATAAATTGATTGTTTATTTTTAAAGAAGTTCTAGTTAGAACAAGTTTGAGACGCAATGCTGAAAATTCAAGGTTCAGTCTAACACGCAATGTCACTGGCTACGTTTTGTTTAGTCATGAATTTGTTCAATGAGATGAAGTCTTGTTCTATACCCTTGATGTGTTTGCCACGTTTTGCTGACTTACTGATGATACACGCAAAATTCTGAACAAATATAAAAACTAATGATAAAAAAGGCTTTGGGAGTAAAAAAATGTAACAAAAATAAAAATCATTGTTCTCTTGTTTATTACTGGGACAATATTCTCAAAAACCCTTGCCAGGCAATAAAATATTCACTAGAATGAGCTAGGTTTTCGTTGTTTAAGAGTTACATCTATCAGTGCTGCTTCAGTGTAAACAATAGTGGAAACAAATATAGAATCAAAAGGAAGTTTGACTAAGAGATACAGTAAATTTTAAAAAAGGCGAAAGCATTTCTGAGCGATATAATGAATTAGAAAACAGGCCATAGTTTTACAATGTAAAGTTTGTTGAATTTTCTCATGCAGATGTAGACAGTCTATATTTAATCATCTATTTTTGGCAGCAAACTGGGCAAACTTTTTTGTTTCTCTGTGACTTGGTGCTGTTGTCATTTTCCTTGCGGATTTAGATCGAGTGTTGCAATAGCCTGCAAGTTTGTGGTGGGCTCGGAAACTTGATCACAAATAAATACATTATAAATCTTGTCAGCTGCGATATTGTGTGAAATTTTAACTCTAGCGGTTTATCTTTAAGCTCGTGGCAGCCATTAGGTCATTTCTTTTTGCGTGAAATTATTTTTATTCACGCTACTGTGTTTGAGTTTGTTTGACAAACAAACCGTGAATAGTTCGTATTTTGCCGATTGCACTTTCGCTTGAATTTGCTAAGATCTAAGAGCCGTAAATGTGCTATGAAGAATGTGAAATCATTGCAGGTGGAACCCAAGGCGTTGAAAACGAATTGTAAGGTGTAAAGGTGTGTCCTCTTTCTGAAGGCAACTTGAACTTGTAATGCGAAATATTTATTATTTCAAAAAGTGACAAAAGGTCACCGTGTCCAAAATTTGAATATGTTTTTCACTCTGTGAACAAAACCCGCCTGTCTTGAATGTTCTTTCTGCAATATACCAAACATAATTTTGAAATGTATTTCTCAGAAGAAAAGTTTTGAAGGCCCCCAAATAATGTGAGAAATTCTTTATCAAAGCTTTGTTCTATCAGGGTCAATGTAAGTAATAAAGATTCAATTTTGATTGTGCATAATTAGTTAGATGCTTATTGACAATTTCAATTATTTATGCCAAATTTGGGAACAAAAACAACCAGCAGGACAAATATGAAATAAATAAAGGATCATTCATAAAAACAAAAAAGGAACTGTTGTGGAATGTTTTCCTCAAACTGAAAAAACAGTACCCATAAGGAGTTAAAAACCTAACCTTTTTCCCAACAATTATCAAATGCGCGAATTTAATTTTCTTCCAAGATGTAGTTGAAAAGTGCCAAACGCAAAAATGATAAACGCCCAAAAACCAAATTAGTTTAAATGAGTCGAGAAAATGTTCTAAGCGGTTGACTGTTGAATACAATAGATAAAACTTCATTCTATTTGTAGCTAATGGGAATATTTTTTTACGTTAAATAGGCGCTCGCGTGAATATTGTGTAAGAAAACGTTCTTACCTGCTTATACTCGGCTGGTTTCCATGCGATGAAAATAATGATGGCTGGAGATGCTTGTTTCTGTTGATCAGTTAAACTTGCCATTACCCCGTCAAATACTACCAAAGCCATTTCCAGTATTTCTCATTCTATCGAAAGGGAATGTAGGCTACGCGCCATAAACATAGTGAAAATTTATTTGTGTTCGTTTTTCGAATTTCCTCGCAATCGACCGGTGGCGATAACTAGAATCATTTCTCATAACACAGTGATAAAAATCGTTTATAATTAAAAAATAAGCAAAATACTCCCTTGAAAATTTTTCTTCCACAATATTTTTGTGACGTAAGTTTCTTGTTCCTTCCAGTTCGTTATTTACTGTGTCCATTGTTTTCAAAAGCTTGTTACTGACATTTCTGACAGATGTGTATGAAAAAGCTCTTGTCTATATCCAATGAAAAAGATACGTTTCTGTTATGTGCGTTTTCTTAACTTCAAATGTCAAGTTATTTTCAAATCAATATCAGTGACTCGAAGTGACAAAATAATCAACAGTCTTTGTTTACTGTTATGATCGTCTTGTTCCTTATTTATTCAACTTTAACTGTTTTGATGATTTTAGTAGGTTATTAAATTTATTCATTTTGTACCACGAACAATGTCGAAGCTGTATAATTCCGTTGTTTATTGGAGTTATCAAAATCAAATCAGTGAATTTTTTTTTCATCCAAGAGTAAGATTAGTGTAAGTGGTAAATATCTTTCATTTATAGCCTGTTGCAAGCTAGATTTGCCGGTCGTCCTTCATCGTTTACTCGTAATACGTGACTTATTACGAGCGACGAAGTCGCGAAATATGGTTAGATATGGTACAAAAATTACTGGAAAGGACTTTTCAGAAGTTTAGTTCTAGGCGACTTTCAAGCCAGTTGTTTTCCCCCTCTCCTCCCTCTGTTATCGTCTCTCCCACTCTATCAGCTTACTATTTTCTTCGCTCCTATTCCCTTCGCAACCCCCTACCACTTTACCCTCGTCCCATTTTCTTGCCTTACTTGTTGAATAATCCAAATTCTCCTCGCCTATTCCTCCTCCATTTAAACGTAGCCCCACTTTTTTGGCTTACCTTTTGTCTTGGCCTCATCTCTCCACACTCTCCTTGTCTTTATAGTCTCGCCCATGTTCCTTTATACTGTCTCTCTCGCTTCAACTCCCCTTGCCCTCTCAGCTCCCTTTTAGTTTCACCCTTGTCTCGCCCCACTACTTTGGCTTCCTTTTTGTCTCGCCCCAATTCCCTATGCTTTCTCCTCTTCCCCTTTAGTCTCGTCCCACTCCGTTGGCTTACGTTTTTCTCGCCCCAATTCCCTATGCTCTCTCCTTTTCCCCTTTAGTCTCGCCCCACTCCCTTGGCTTTCTTTTCGTCTCGCGCCAATTCCCTATGCTCTCTCCTCTTACCCTTTAGTCTCGCCCCACTCCCTTGGCTTACTATTCGTATCGCCCCAACTCCCTATGCTCTCTCCTTTTCCCCTTAAGTCTCGCCCCACTCCGTTGGCTTACTTTTTGTCTTGCCCCAATTCCCTATGCTCTCTCCTCTTCCCTTTTAGCCTCGGTTCACTCTCTTGGCTTCCTGTTTGTCTCGCTCCAATTCAGCACAACGACCCAGGCCAACGCTCAACCGCAAGCCAAGACTGGTTGACTTTGAGCTCATCGTGCTAACCATTAAAATATCGGATGCCGGGAGAAAGTTCCGCAATTTTATTTTTTTGGACTGAAATCGGGTGCCTTTATAAATTATTGTTTGAAATGAAACCTCCATCTCTATCTCTATTGAAATAAAATACCACTCAATGTCAGAAAGGCACGAAAGTAACGCATATCTTTTTGCATTTACAACATCATCTCATGTTCATACACAGCTTTTAATTTCATTTTGCATTAACTACATGGTGTATTTTCTAGTCTAAGAATGCTTCTTTTCCGTTTTGAATATTTTTTCGTCTGTCCATCTAAACCTCAAGGAGTTTAGTGGGGGTCTCCCTCATTCCTGGCGCAGGATTGATTGCACCAAGTTGGTGATTTTTTCGCCCAGTACAATTTGCCAGCCAGACGAACAGCCCTATAGTACACGTCTGCACCGTACGCTTTACACCTCTTCTCTTTGTTGAACAAGTTGGACGGATTAGGTAACAAACTGCTCATGAACAAGCGCTTTCTATTTTTTTTTCTCGCACAGTCTGTACATGTCGCGTTTAAACGCCTTGTCGCACTGTTTTTGATTCCATCCATACTTCTCACCCTGTAAAGAGCACAGAAAGTTGATTTTAGCATAAACACATGCTTGCTTTAGAAACAAGGAAAACTTTGGTCCAACAACTACAGCAACAATAAGCTTTTTTGCATGACTATAAATACATTATATATTACTCGCACAAAGAAATACGATCATATCAAGCCCGTCCTAAGGCAGCTTCACTGGCTCCCAATAAATCAGCGCATTAACTACAAGATACTACTCTTAACCTACAAAGCGCTTAACGGCCAGGCCCCTGGTTATATTACTGAGATGCTAGAGCCCTATACACCAACCAGGCGTTTACGATCCTCGTCTAAAAACTTACTAAAAATACCATCTGTGAAGTTAGTAAGCTATGGCCAAAGGTGCTTCTCTTTTGTAGCACCTAGCCTATGGAACTCTCTCTCGAACTATATAAGAGAGAGCGGCTCGCTATCAGATTTTAAGACCTGTATAAAGACATACCTTTTTAACAAATTTTATAATTAGACTTTTAGTTAGTCAGTTAACCAGTAAATTAGATAGTTTAGTCAGACAGTTAGTTAGTCACTTAGTTAATTAGTTAAGTTAGTTAGTTAATGAGTTAGTTTTTCATTTAAAGGTTATAATGATTCTTAGTTTTTATTTCCATTTTTACAGCTTAGCTTTTTTATTTGTTAGTTTTTCCTTTTATCACTGATGTAAATTTTTAAAGTAAATTTCACTTTTTAATAACATTTTTATTGTAAAGCGCCATGAGCCATGGATATGGCGCTATATAAATCTTTATTATTATTATTATTATTATTACTGCAAAAGCATAAAACTTAACTAAAGCGAAACTTATAACAATCATAATCATGTAATAGGAAAAAAAAACATTTTACGTAGTGTTACAGGTGTGATTAATTATTACACCTTATATCTCCACAATAAGGAAAATGACTCTTTTGTTTAACAAATCTTTTTCATGTCATCTGATCTTCATAACAACCGCAAAAATAGTTTTTACTCTAATGTTACGAAATAATAATAATAATAATAAAAAATAAATGGTGTTTATAGTGGTCATGCACTTAGCTTCATATCTCTGCGAGATAGCTAGTTTACAGGCATGCCACTGAAACAGAGGAAACAAATATTTCTAAATGAACATAACAACTTTAAAAATCCCAACTGGCAGGAGGCAGACCAGTTGGCTATATACAAAGCGTGGTCGAGGGTTTGAACTCGGGACAACCGAGAAACAAATCCAGCTAGTGGCTGGGCAGGTCTTGAACCGGGGACCTCCGGATTACAACACCAGCGCCCCAAACCACTCGGCAAGGCTTGCCTCCTTGAAAGAAGGCGAAGCCTTCTTGAACGAAGATTTCTAAATTTTTCAATTTGCCTGATTTTGACACACTGGGGGAGTGAATAATGTCACTTATTTAAACTGTGGGTGAAAGATGTAGTACATGAAAATTCATCGCATTTATGTACGCACGTTAAGCAACTGCGAAAAGAAAGCCTAAAAACATAGGCACTACTACGAGTTCGCAATTTTCCCTTCGCGTAAGATACTTCTGAGATTGCTCTACGAAGATATTCTTCACTTGTGAGATCGATTTAGCGTCCTTGATAGTAGCTCGGGTTTGAATTTTTGCGCCCAAGTATAACATTCAATCAGAGACAATAACACGCGCAACTCATCTGTAAAGATACGTCATCAGAATGTCTCTCGTGTATGGATAGAACTGAACGCGCGAATGCGGAGAACGTCCGATTACTTAGACGACAATAGAGACCGAGGGAGCATGGGAATGAGGGCATGTGAAGGAGTAGGACATTCTCGTCCCCATAGCCCTTTCGTTTCTCTTAGCCGGATTGGCACGAGAAAACGGAGGACTTTGGGGACATAGGATTTTTGAATTAATTCGATTTTTTTTTGTTTGGCTGTTTGGAACAAAGATTTCCTAAACGGAAGTCGAAAACCAAACGACTCTCTCATACATTCTTTTGAAACGTCATGACTGCATACATGAAGACCGGAAGTCCTAGAATCTAGAACTGGAAATTCTGTGCCCCCAGAGCCCTTCGTTTCCTCGTGCCAAGGCCCAGCCGGCTAAGAGAAACGAAAGGGCTATGGGGACGAGAATGAGGAGTAGAAATGCTACGTTATTCTCGTCCCTACTACGGCTCGATTTTCTCAGTTGACGGGACCCCCTCAACATGACTTTTGAATGACGAAATAACCGTTAATCATGGAGAATCTTACACAGTAATAGCAGACATCGTGTTTGACGCAGGCTGGAGTAAAAGTCTTTTTGTAAAAGAACGGAGCGTCTAATGGGACACTGCAACCATTACTGACTATCTTACAGCCTGACGCTGACGTCACTTCCGGGTTCATCGACAGCATCAACAGCAAGGTGATCACCAAAATAGGAGCCATTCTCATGTCGACTCTGTAAAAGAGAGAAATTGTTTTCACAAATAATCATGTAAAAATTTTCTAGCCCCCTCCACCCCTTCTTCCTTGATTGTCTTTAAGAATTAATTTATAATTCATTACGTTGAAGATGACTTCGATAACTCAAAAACCCCAAAAAAATAAATCATTGGCAGATATAGATCGAGAGAAAACTAAAAATTAGTGAAAAAGCGATACGCCGAATTTGACTGGTTTACTACGGTTTGCGACTAAAATTCGGTATGTTATATATACCGTAGAAGTGTAATGATATATTTTTGCATGACAAAAAGGATTTGAGATTTTTTCTTATTCTATCGTGTGTAGCTTTGTAGTGTTAAAAAATATGTAACGTAAAAAAAGATATATTGTATGCATACTTACCTTTCTAATTAATTCTAGAGATCTCCGACCGTTGGAAAGTGATAACCCAAAAGGCGGTGATACAAGGTAAACTGAATTATTTTATATCTCTGGGCCCTTTAACACTAGGCAGACAGCTTCAGTATTCACTGATACTACGTACTGTAGCACTTTAAGAACTATAGTTCTCAAACTCATTAATAATTCATGACGTTATAAGCCAACCAGAGCGCCCCATTCGGGTCAGGTGGATGAGTTGGAAACTCAATGAAACACCAGTTGAAAATCACTAGTGTTTCATCACGTTTTCATCACTAGTGTTTCATCACGTTTTCATCACTAGTGAAAAAATTGTTCTTAATCTGCATATTCATATATTACTCAAACACAGCTTTACATGAATCATTAATTTTTAATAAACAATGACCAGGAAAAACATTTCAAATTACAAACTGACAAGCCTAAGTCATTTGAAATTAAAGTTTACAGTACATTTCTTAAAGTCGCCAAAACAGACTGGCATAGTATCCATATCCACATTCTGAGAAACTTAAGCGGCGTAAGCGGCGTAAGCGGCTGAACTTAACGGCTTAACGGCTTAGCGGCTTAACGTAAGCGGCTGAACTTTGTGCAATTCATACTCTTTAAAAACTCCACCAACCTCGAGTATTGGAACATTGACACTTCGCACTCGTTGCCAATCCTCAAAAATCCCTATTGCCCACTTATTTTTATATCTGGTAGACTTCGGTACTGCTCTCTCTACGCAAAGTTCTTCTTCCTCGATTGTTTTCGGGGAGCGAAACCTTCCTTCGGCCATGGCAAAAACAATATGTAAATCCCTTCAAGTTCACAACGCTTTTAGAATACAAATTTGGTGCAACGCGAAACTATTGGATAATTAAAAACAAAAGCTCACAAATACAATGAATGCCGACTGAATACAACAAATCACACATACAAGGCATTTTAAAGAAAAATGGGAAAAAATACGACACTGCATAATTTTGTATTGTTTCTTTAGAGAAGTCATTTCAAAAACTCGTGCATCGTGTTTCATCACGATTTCCAAACACTCGAAAACAGATGAAAGCACTCGGCCGAAGCGGCCTCGTGCTTTCATCTGTTTTCTCGTGTTTGGAAATCGTGATGAAACACTCGCACTCGTTTTTGAAATAGTACTACCACTTCAAACGGTAAAGTAAATTCACTCGCATTAGGAAACTTAGCAAAAAATGAAATGTCGCATGTCAAAACCTTTTAAAAATCATTTTTCAATCACCACCCTAAAATGGCAAACCACTATTCAGTCTTTGGTAAACATTCCCTTGAGAACATTTTTCTTCATCATCACACGGAGAATCAACATTTTCCTGCGACCGAATACAGACTAGTTTTTGTCCTCTGATTTTTATGCTTCAGATAAACTCCTTACAAATTAAATTCCCAATAATGGTAACTTTTTTTAATAACCATCAATGCCAGCCAAAAGATTGATCTTTGTCCTGACGTACCACCAAGCTTTCCGAGCTAAAATACACTCTTTTTTTGTCTATAAGAATATTGTTGTTTTTTTTTTTCGGTCCAGCTTAAGGGACTATGTCACGGATTTTACCAAATTTGTTATAAAAACCGCAGCCAAATTTATATTTGTGTCGCAGGAAATCTAAAAATAATAGTCCATTTTTATTAATTATTGCTGTATTAGAGTACTGAAAATGTTAACGAGCATCTTTGGCTGCGGATGGCTCGCATGAAAACGGATTATTGCAACTAAAAATTTTCGCGCGTCTTCAAAAAATCGATATTTTTAGCCGTACTTGATTTCTATCCGCAAATGAAGGTTATATCTTTCAAAGATATTTTTTATGGGTTAAGTTGCCTACCACTAATTTTAGGCTGAAAATATTTTTGGATTAGAGCGTATGACATTTTCGTTTGTGCTGTTTGCCATACATATTTATTTTATGCACCATTCATCAAACTGGCATCGAACATTTGGCTAGTGTAGGGTTTTATCGTTTTATTGGCTAGTTTTGCCTTTTACATGATTTAGAGAAAGGAAGAATTTCATGCAGTTTAGTTAAAACATATAAAATTGTATTTATTTACAAATTTTCAACACACAAAATTATATTCTTTTCAGAATCTCAGCCTGGGGCTTATTTTAAATATGATTCTTAAATTTTCGCAAATTTCAATCTCGATATTCGTATAAAATAAATTGTCAGAGAAAAAAGTGTATACAATGTGAATAAAATTCTACACTCTAAATCAATGGCGCCTTGACCAAACGGATCCGAAAGTGGACACAAGTTGAAACTAACCGTTCGTCTACTTGTGACTGCGTTTGGCGGGGACTTGCACTTGCTTGCGATGACTTGCGCTTTGGTAAGAATCAAGTTTGCACACAAGATATATATATTTCAGCGTTTCCCACACGAGTCATCGCAAGTTGTTCGTACGTTATTAGTTTGCATTTTGATTACATTCTGACTGTCGTGAAATAATTTTTCGCAACTTGCGCGCACTTGCGAGTAAACTTGCGATTACGTTTGGCCACCCAGCCCAAGTCTATTCAACTTTTGACAAGATTGAGATTGAGCAGCTTATGTTGCATAATTCTCACCTTCCTATTAAACGTAGACTTGGATTCAGAGCTGTGGAGGATGTGAACTAAACACTGGTTAATGAAACTCCAACCAAGATGTTATTGAAAGAGTGAAAGATCCGAAATGAGAAAAAATATTACACGAGTTTGGTTTTAGCAAATTTACAAACCGAACTTAAATCTCTTGCAAAAAATATAATAAAAATAGGTTTTTAATACAATTACGAACTGAGTCGGTGTAACAAGCTAATTAAATAAAGTTTTAATTACACACAGTGTCGGCTAGACATAAAGGGAAATTGAAAATTTCGGACCACCAACAAAACCAATCAGAATGCTATATTATGTTACAAGTTTCGTATGTTGAACAAATTTCAATTAATCGCAGTTTAAATTTCAACTTATCGTGGGTGTTATGTATGATTCTTAAACAAGCCAATGTCACTAAAATATCACATTTTATTAAAATGCTATTTCGTATTTGCAAAAACTCTTTTAAAGTTCAAACAATGCGTAAACACAAACAATCTGATGAGAATTAGCGCTCTGATACGAATGCTTTTGAATAAAAAAGCGAAAATCACCACTAGGCGTTAAAGACAATTGTTATTTTTAATTGATTTTTTTTTGTCTTAGTGCCCATGTAGATAGCACAATTCTAAGAAAACTAATCTAATAGAAAACAATATTTCTTCATTTCAAACATAATAATTACGATATAGATGGCAAAGTGCACTGTCGCTAATTCGTGTGAATCTAACAGCCGCAGGAGATTCGACAAACAAGAAATTATTCAATATGAATAGATCTATGAACGATTAAAAAGCTTCGCGGGCAATTACCGTAAAATAATGATCTAATAAACGCCCACTTTCAAATAAACGCCTCGTATCTAATTAACGCCCCGCGAGGTGTAAAGTTTGTATTAGACGCGCACTCCTCTTATAAACGCCCAGTATCTAAGGCCCCGTCCACACTGACCCGGGTAAATTTGAAAACGGAGAAATTTGAAAACGCCGCGTAAAATGTTTTCCGTCCACATTAACCCAGGTAAATTTGAAAACAAACGATACGCTTCATTAGTAAGTAAAAGTAAAAGTAAAGTCTTTATTTAACGAGGGTAGCACTAAAATAACATAAAAAATACTAACTAGAAATAGCTGACACTAGGTTGCCCCCGAAGTTTCGACGATGTTTATCGGTTTTTCTTTGCTGTTCATCCTTTTCTACAATTCAGACATTTGATTGGAAATTAATTTTCTATTTTGGATGATTATAAGAACGCAACAGCATCTTGACATCATTTTGTCATGTTTTGCTGTGGTGGGGGATCTCAGCTAGACTCAAGCTAGACTTAAGAAAAAGTCCGTCGTCTTTATTAATTTAACACGCCGGGACGGTCCACCTATCGCGACTTGCGTGGCTCGTTTTTGCGACTTCGTCACTTTGAATGGGCCGCTTTGCGGGCTCGAATCGAACTCACTTCACTGTGGTAAAGTCTTGATCTCAGCGAGGATAAACTTTAGAAACAACAAAACGTTTTAAAATTACCATTTGAGCCGGCCCAATTGTTTTATAAATATATGGGCTGAGAGCCCGAGCATGAAGAATGACATGAGAATGATCAATCTTTAGAAAGAAAAGGATGTCGAAAGAATTTCTTACCTCTGTCAAAGCAAACGCCTGCCGCGAGTTTTAAATAATCACAATGCATCTGGAGATCTCTTTTGAATTTCTTTTCTTCATCTTGTAAAATTAAAATTTCGTCCGGAAGTGGACCGATCAAGACTTTTGAAGTTTTCTCCATTCAAGTAGTTTGTGCCTGGTAAATCACGGTCAGTTGGACAAAGGCTTTCTTATCGTAAATCACGCTTCATGACAACGATCAACTTTTTAAAAGGAAAGGATACCGAAAGAATTTCTCACCTTTGACAATGAAAACGCTTGACTTTCTAAAAGTCGCTCGCTTCTGGTTTCCGGTTTCGCCTGCCGCGAGTCTTAAACAATTATCTCGAGATCTTTTTTTAAATTTCTTGTAAATCTCGTCCGGAGATAGACTGATCAAGGCTTTTCTCCGTTCACGTCATCATTGACCAATCACCGTACAGGGGATTTTATCACACCTCCCGATACCCACTTGCGGGCTTTCAACCTTGTCGGCATTGCACAACTCCCGATACCATTTGCGCGCTCACTGTGGTCAAATCGAGAATTTTCCTGGTATATACTATATATATACTCTATATTCGCGCGGATTACAATGATGCCTCCTCGGGTTTTGGCCTCTGGGCCAAAACCCTGCGGGGGCAACAAACCAGTGGCCCTCTAAAATTATTTACAATAAAATTTAAAAATACACTATTTCACGCTCCAAGTCCAAACGCTCATTGGTGAGCGTTTTTGAAAGCCTCCGTTTTCGGTGACCGAAAACGCCGTTTCAGTGTGGACGGTTAAGGTTGGCCTAACCGGAGAAAAAAAGATGCGTTTTCAAATTTACCCGGGTCAGTGTGGACGGGGCCTAAAGGCCGGTTTTACGTTTCGATTTGTCGGCCAGATTTGTTGCGATTCGTCGGCTGGCTTTTCTTTGCCTATTCAAATTGAAAGGATGAAAATCGGCCCGATTTCTAAAATCTGTGACACTGCGACATATTTTTAAGAAATCAGACCTATTTTTAAATGCGCACTCATCATTTTCTTATCAAATCGGGCCGACAAATCGTAACGTGTAAACCGGCCATAATAGACGCCCCCTCCAAGAGGCCTCACAAAACAAGGAAACGCTCCATGGAGTAAAACCCAGCATCTTTTTAGTTTCTTGTTTGACTCGGACATCGAAGAGGCAAACGATACCAACATGGTTGACCCCGATGACGATGAAGACGTCGATATATATCAAATTGTCAACGACATCTCCAGGCTTTGGACTGGGACGAGATCATGGCGGCGTAAAGAGTGTGCTACAACCCGCCCGCTAATTTAGTCTTTTCTAGCTTCTTGTTTAGAGCCTATGGCCGAGGTTATTGCGAATTTTATTTCCAAACGAAGAAACCGGTCATCAGGGTCAGAAGGAGAGGAAGCAAACGAACCGAAAAAGCCAAGAAATACGGTCCACGAGAACGAATCTCAAATCGCCGAAGGTGAAGAAGACCAGAACGTAATTGCTACAGCGCCTGAGATGACCGACGAAGTTGCCAGCAAATTAGAGGTAATACTCGTCAAATTAAATAACATTGAAGTGTCGGTAAAGAACGTAGAGACTAACCTCGCTAGCCTTGAAAAGAGAATGACGAAGCTGGAAGAAGCCGAGGTATCGACAAAATGTGACATCGAAGCCGTTAACAAAAGAATTGACACGTTGGACGAGAAGCTAACTAATTCTCCAACTGTACCAGCAATTAAAGATCAAATGGACAAATTCAGCAGCCAATTACTTCAACTCAGGAAAAAACAGGAAGAATTAGCTGCGCTTCAAGAACAGCTAAAAACGAAAGATTTATACTTGGAGGCATACTCGCGTCGCGAGACTATCAAGTTCGTAAACATTCCCGAAGAAGATGAAAGAGAAGACACCGAAGAAATTATTCACGGCTTCCTTGAACGAGAGCTCGGTTTCATGGAAGCGGGAACAGTTGAAATACAGAGAGTTCACCGTGTCGGAAAGAATACCAGTGAAAGCACAAGGCCGAGAGCAATCCTCGCTAAATTCCTTAGAGCCAAGGATTGTGACAAGATTCTTTCATTGGGTTTTCGCCTTCGTGACACCGACTTTCAGATGTACAGAGATCTGCCACGGGAGATCGTCACGAGGAGAAAAGCACAGATGGCCACTTTAAAGAAAGCAAGGCAGCATAAGGTTCACGCAGTGTTTAGTAAGGCCGAGCCAGATAAGCTGTACATAGGTGGAAAGTTCTGGCCGGTTGGCAAACCCTTTGACATCGAAGAGCTGGATTCCTAAACTAGGACGATGTGGAGAACTTTAAGACATTTTTCTATACTTTCAAGCGGAACATTTGCACTTAAATGTAAGGTAAACATCATTTATAAGAAGCTATTAATGCTTATTTAATTTACGCACTTAATTATAAGGGCCGGGGGTCGCACTAATCCATACAGATTGCGCTTTGTTAACTATTGCTTGGATCCGGTCGACACAGCTTTAACAGTACTTTACTGGCTGTGATTCATATTTTTTCTTATTTTAAGTAGTAGAATGTTTTTTTCTGTTGTATTTGTTTTTATATGGGCCATTATGTCAGTCAATAGTTTTATTACGCTTTTTGAACACAACAACTTTCGAGGAAACGCAAATTTAAATAATTATAAGCTGGAATAATGACAACAAATATACAATTCAAAGCTATCTCGCTGAACGTTCGTGGAATTCGCACTTTCGAGAAAAGGAAAACAATTTACAATTGGTTAACTCAAAAGAATGCAGATATTTGCTTTCTTCAGGAGACTTATAGCACAAAAGAAATAGAAAATCAATGGATATCCCAGTGGCGAGGCGAAACTTATTTCGCGCACGGCACTGTGCATAGTCGTGGGGTCGCCATACTTGTACGAAACACGCTCGATTTCACACTAAAATCAGTCCAATCAGATGAGGAAGGAAGATTCCTTTGTCTTGAAGCCATTATTCAAGACCAATTGTTTCTTTTAGTCAATATATATGCACCTAACACTTCAACTGAACAAACATCATTTTTTCGCAAACCTTCTTATCTCATTAACAGTGACGAACGCTATGAGCAATGTAAAATCATAATCGGAGGTGACTTTAATGTCACTCTAGATCCATCTAAAGACTGCTCTGGTGGCAATCCTGTTTTAAAAGACTCGGTTAAAGCGCTGGAAGAAATTTTAATAGAAAATGACTTAATTGACATTTGGAGAGTCCAAAACCCCGAGTGCAGAAGGTTCACTTGGAGACAAAAAACACCACTTATTCAACGACGGCTTGATTATTGGTTCATTCCGGAGTCACTTCAAGATGATGTCGCTAAAATAGAAATCGTACCTGCGGTGAGAACTGATCATTCGGCAGTTGTTATCGAAATTAATTCTTTAGACACCCAGAATCATGGCCCTTCTTTTTGGAAAATAAATAATAGCCTTTTTGAAGACTCGACATACATTGAACTGATAAGAGAAAATATTCCCGTCTGGTTGAGCGAAATTAATTTTTGCACAGATTACCGAATAGTATGGGACTGGATAAAATATAATATTCGTAGGGAAAGCATCTCTTATAGTAAACAAAAAGCGCGTGAAAAGAGAGAAAAACTGAAAAACATTAAAGAGACATTAAAAATGTGCGAGGAAAAAATTGCTGAAGAACCATCTAACGAAAATATGCAAAAGTTAGAAACAGCCAAAAGCGAATATGAAAGAGAATATGACTATATTGTGAAAGGGCTAATCATTCGTTCCCGTGCAACATGGTTCGAAAAAGGTGAGCGAAACACTAAATATTTCTTAAATCTAGAAAATAGTAAAAAGACAAAAACCTGTCTAAGAAAGCTATTACTGACAGACGAACAAGAAAGCACAAATCCAAGTATAATCCTTAATGAAATATATTCCTTCTATTCTAATTTATATGATGAAAAGACAGAGGTGGAGATCGATCAGACATCTTGCCCCTTTTTGAATAATCATGATCAAATTCCTAAGTTATCTGTTCCAATGCGTGACATCTGTGAAGGAGAGCTGACCCAAACAGAATGTTATAAGGCTTTATCTGCATTTAAAAATAATAAAACACCAGGAAACGATGGGCTATCGGCAGAATTCTACAAAGTATTTTGGTCTGAAATTGGTGAAGTCCTGGTTAATTCTCTCAACTACTCTTATCGTTGCGGGGAACTATCAACAACTCAAAAACAAGCTGCAATCACACAAATAGAGAAGAAAGGAAAGGACAGAAGAAGAATAAAAAATTGGCGACCTATATCATTGGTAAATGTCGATGTTAAGATAGGCTCTAAAGCCATCGCTATGAGGCTAGAGAAAGTGCTTCCGAGCATAATTCATTACGACCAAAGTGCTTTCGTCAAAGGACGAAACATATTTGATGCTGTCCGCACCATTAACGACATCTTTGACTTCACCCAAATAAAAAACTATGATGCTATTCTGACTGCAATTGATTTTGAAAAAGCTTTCGATTCATTGAATTTGAATTTCTTATTTCATTCTTTAGAAGCGTTTGGTTTTGGTGATTCTCTTATTGCATGGATTAAGACTTTTTATAAGAATATATCGAGTTGCGTTTTTAATAATGGTTTTGCCACACCTTTTTTCCAACTTAAACGAGGTGTACGCCAAGGTGACCCTCTGTCACCATATCTTTTCATAATAGCCCTCGAATTATTAGCAATTAACATCCGAAACAACGAACAAATAAGAGGCATTAAGGTTGACGGTAATGAGATTAAGTTAGTGATCTTTGCCGATGACATGACAACGTTCGTGCGCGACACAGCTTCATTCTCTCATCTAATCAACACCGTAGAACAATTCACAAGTTATTCAGGATTAAAAATGAATCATGAAAAGACGGAGGTAATGCCCCTGGGAAATATGACGCTAGAACCAACGGATGTAGGCGTGAATGAGATAAGCAGTATTGTCAAAATTCTGGGGGTACATTTTACATATAATCATAACCGTTTTTATGAAAAAAATTTTGAATCTATCGAGAAATCTTTAAAAGAACTGCTACAAAGTTGGTCTTGGAGAGGTCTTACGTTGATTGGAAGGATTCAAGTGATCAAATCCTTTGCCATACCGAAAATCCTTTATCGTGTTGCTTTGGTCTCGTGTAAAAAATCTGATTTTGTCAAAAAAATCAATGAGTTACTTTATTCTTTTATTTGGAAGGGTAAAGACAAAGTAAAGCGGGCAGCCTTGATAAACTCCATTGAGGAAGGAGGTTTGACAATGCCAGATATTGCATCTATGATTTCAACGCAGAGAATATTGTGTATCAAGAAATATTTGGACAACTACCCAGCAAGCTGGAAATTTTTTCTTAATTTCTATTTGAAGAACGTTGGGGGCAAATTTTTGTTTCACTGTAACTTTGATTATAGAAAATTACCAGTTGCTGTTCCAGAGTTTTATAAAGAATGTATCCAAACCTGGTCCTCATTAAACGAAAACAATCCCAGTACAACAAAGGATGTTGCGAATCAGATCCTCTGGAATAATAGGTTTATTTGCATTGGCAAAAATTCAGTATATAACCGAAGGATAAGTAGTGTGGGTCTAAACAAGATTGGCGACCTTTACGACGGTGCAGGGTTGCTAGTTTTCAACACGGAGCCTCTGAGATCTATTCTATCCCCCAGCGACATGTATTTATTGATTTGTATGCTGGACGCCATGCCTCTGGTATGGCGGAACCTGTTAAATGGTAGTAAATCATCTATAGCGCATCTCACCTCTCCCTTCGAGCCTAATTCTTTTAATATAATTTACGAAAGTAATATAATCCCACTTGAAAACGTTCAGTCGAAATCGCTTTATAACAAATTCGTCTCAAAAGTTTGCACAAAACCTACTGCTAGGAAGAAATATGAAGAAAGCTTTAACACCGAAGAGTCTCAATTAGAATGGAACAAAATTTATCTAACACCTATAAGAGCAACACTAAGCACAAAACTGCGGGAATTTCAGTATAAGATACTTAATAGAATCTTATATATAAATGACATGCTCTTTAAGTTTAAGAAAATTGAATCTCCTCTATGTCATTTCTGCGGAAATGATATAGAAACCATAGAACATTTTCTTTTCCTCTGCCCGAGAGTTCAAGTTTTTTGGAGTGAAGTATGCTCTACTTTCGGAGAAAAACTGAAGTGGAGCAGACCTCTACACATAAAAGATATCTTTTTCGGAAACCAAGACGTAAAAACTCACAATAACTTGACAAATTACATTATCCTGGAAAGCAAATACTTTCTGTATCGTTGTAAACTAAACAAAACTGCATTATCTCTTCTGCTTTTAACAGAAAAAATTAAGAATACATATTATATAGAACGTTCTATTGCGAGAGAAAATAATAAAGTTGGTTTTCATTATGAAAAGTGGGAACCTCTACTCCCACTTATCTCTCCTTGATAAGTTGTTGTCACTATTTTTTAAATTATCCTGCAAATTACATATCAGACTGCTGTAATATACCTAAGTTGTTGGCCTTTGTAAACCCTGTTATTTTGTAACCTGTCACTTTGTAATTTAAACAAGAACATTGAGAAGCTTGAGAAGCTTAAAATCGGGCACTTTGCCTTGAAAGGCAGGGTTCAGTACAGCAGAAACCACGAAGCAGTTACTTAAGTGGCACTCTGTCCGACTGTGTTTGTGTAAGTCACAGGGCTTGCATGAGCTGTATTAGTGTGCATAATATAATATCTAGAACGTTGTCGAGATTGCATTATTACTTAATGACATGATGGTTTAAATTTATAAATGTATTTCACACAATACAAATAAACGATTGAAGTAGACGACTAGAAAATGTAAAGTTTTAAGACTTAGCAAAGTGCAGTGTATTGGTAATACTGTAAGGTGCGGTTTCACCTGAAGGTCGTGTGCTTTTCGGTATTTTCCAGGCATTGCACTTTGATGGGACAGTACTACAACTGTTTACCGGGGAACTACTATTGTCAAGAAAATGATCACAACTTGTTGATGAATGATTGAACATTTGTTTCATACCATTACTGTAATAGCAATTGATGAAGGCTTTATGAAAACGTAACTTGATCGCATTGCAAGTTTTCCGCGCTTCACGCTCGCCCTCGCACTTCGCGCTCGCTTTATCGCGCTTCACGCGCCCGCAAAATAAACCACCTGTTCTGGGCACAAGTTGTCGGAACATGACTATTCGGTCCCAGACCTCGTCTCTATCTCCCGCCCCCCACCTCTTAATTGTTATCAAACGTGACTCTTTTTAGGCCCAATTCATCCCCTACCTCCATCCCCCACCATGGGCGTCTCAGATTCTAATCGCTGATCCCACGCGCCAAAAATTCCGAGAGATCCCTGAAATACCTCTCACTAATTGCTGCTCAGCTACGAATTTTCATATGCATCTCTGTAGACCTACATGACCGCCGGTTTAACCAAAAAAGAATTCAGCCTGCATAGAAAGACTTCGTGTTTTGGGACTTGCAGACGTTTTTTGTTTATACTAAAACTCCCCGGCATACTGTATTTCGTGGACAAGACTGGACTGGACTGGACTAGTAAAACGCGGACTAGTAAAACGCGGACTAGTAAAACGCGGACTTGTAAAACGCCTCTAGACACTTCCTTGGCCACAATCATCTTACGGCTCTCTTCAATACATAATGTCTCAAAAAAATAGTAACCTCAGAAAGAAGTCAGAAGCAAATAAGGTCGAAAGACCGAATTTGAACATATAACGGCAAATGTTCTAATGTCACGAACGTAGGAGTCGTGTAGGCCCGTCACCTTTATTTACCACATACTGCCCCCAAATTAAAACAGTACCCTCAGAAAGAAGTCAGAGGCAAATAAGGTCAAAAGACCGAATTTAAACATTTAACGGCAAATATTCTAATGTCACGAACGTAGGAGTCGTGTAGGCCCGTCACCTTTATTTACCATTGACTGTTGATTTCTGGACGGGCCCCGTTCTACCTCGTGCGAGCAATACAAACGACTGCATTCAACAGACGTCAAGTAGTGGAAAGAAAGAAACATATGCACACAACTCATAGCATCAATCCCGTTGTTTTAGTAGGGGTTTGCAGAACGAACATGTGCTATACTGCAAAAACATCTCCACGCTAAAACAGACCATAGAGTGCTCAAAAAAGCTAGAAATATGCCGTCGAAGAAACACACAAAAGCTTCAAACACAAATCGTTTCGCTCGCTAAACCGTTTAGTTTTATCCGATTTACAAGCGCTTGTTTTACAAGTCCGCGTTCTACAAGTCCGTGCTTAACAAGCCCTCGTTTTACAAGTCCGCGTTTTACAAGTCCGCGTTTTACTAGTCCGCGTTTTACAAGTCCGCGTTTTACTAGTCCGCGTTTTACTAGTCCGCCTTTTACAAGTCCGCGTTTTACAAGTCCGCGTTTTACTAGTCCCCGTTTTACAAGTCCGCGTTTTACTAGTCCGCGTTATACTAGTCCGCGTTTTACAAGTCCTCGTTTTACTAGTCCGCGTTTTACTAGTCCAGTCCAGTCCACGAAATACAGTATGCCAAAACTCCCCGCCCTCTAAAGATAAGTCCTTGACGGTTCTTGTCGTTTTTCGGTGCCTATTCATCTTCGGTATCTTTCTCATCCACCTCTCGTTCTGTCCTGTGTCTGTCATCACACGAAAGAAAAGCTGATTCTCAAAAAATCTGCCACAAAAGGAAATTGACAAAAACAATATGAAAACCATATATCGAAAGTTTCTTATTCTAAAATTTTATCATACGTCTTAATTCAGAGCTACAAAGAAGTTCCCCCGGGGGGGGACTCCCATATTTAAGGGACGGGGATGCTCGTCGGAAATTTTAAAAAGAACCCCTAAAAGAGACCAATCTGGGTGTGGCTCAAGCCTTTCTTGACCCCTAAAAGATACCAAAAAACTAAGAACGGAGTTTATATTTGTATATTTCTTCCTGGTAACCCTAAACGAGACCATTATGGCTATTGGCGTTTTGGGCATTTTTTCCCGGAACACCCTAAGCGAGACCAAAAGTCCGAAATTTACACCCCTAAGCGAGACGACGAGCATCCCCGTCACTTTCATATGGGAGTCCCCCCCCCCGGGGAAGTTCCTCCTTTTGAGTTATTGATACTGTTCTTACAGTACCTCTTTCCACTAGCGAAATTTTACAAAATTCCTTCGCGGCGAAAAGGTAGCGCGAATCCAGAACAGACTCCAATCGAGAGTGGGTTAATTCTAGATTACTATTAATTAACTATTACAACATTCATTTTTAAAATAGTTTCCCAAGCCGACTAAGCTAACTAAACGTCGAGTGTATCTTTCAGTAAACAAAACATGCCGTTATGACGCCGGAAATCCAGCTCACGCATACTATACCCCGTGACTCACGCAAACCTCCGACTTACGTGCTACTACAGTCATTCCTTTCTAAACATTTTTTTTTTTGACCACCACCGTACCTTTCTACCCAAAAAACTCATGAAACCGCCCGGTTTTAACCTGTTTTAACCTTTCAAAAATTAGAGCGTTCGAAACTAAATAAGATCCGTAATCACAAACAACATACAGCCGTTTACCAGCACTCTTTAAAACTCCTGAAACCCTTCAAAATCAGGCAAAATAAATCTTTGAAATAACCTTTATCAATGTTTCTTATTTTTTATTCAGTTCTATAAAATGCCTTTCATACACTACTGTCAAACAAAAATTTCAATTTCCTCAAGTTTCAAGACAAAAGAATAACAAATATTTCGTGCACAATGTAATTTGATTAAGCCAATATTATCACGTCTAAAAATACTTCAAGCAATTCAGTGAAAACCCGTTTTTTTTTCGTATCAACGAAAACCACTTTCGAATAATCAATACATGAAAATAACAATAAGATCAAAAGGAAGAAAGGAACCTTTCTAATTATTTGAAGACTTTCAAAGCCGTGATATTATGCATCCAATCCGCGATAAAATTTAATTACAACAAAATCCAAGTTCTCATTTTGAAGTCCATTTTTTTCAGTTGATACCTTAATCCAACTTGTGAAAAATTCCATTCAAGTTCCTATTAATACTGTACATTCCCAATGTTTTGCTCAGGTCTTCAGAAGCGTCTTACTAACCAAATCTAAAATAATTCCAAAACATGCTGTACAAACATTCTACTCTTTGTGACAAACGACTTGACGACCAATTGTTCAGAAATGAAAATCGACACAGTTCTTGCTAAATAAAAAAAAAGTTTTACGGCGGAGTCAGGCTCAAAAAATATACCGCAAGATCACACCCCCATTCATAGTCAGAAACCAGTAAACCATCTAGTTTGCTAAAAAAAAACACTGCGTGACATCAATGACGTTACCTTTTTCATTTACAAAAATAACTTTAACTTGTCAAAGTAAGTGCAATTTCACAATGGTGAATATCAGTACAGTATGAGGCCCAGTTCTCGGCCGGGTCCAGTTCTCGGCCACTTTGTGTTTAACGCGTTTTTTCACACTCCAGTTGAATTAAAAGAAAAAGGTATTTCCTTCAAACGATAGACTGATTCATGTGCTTTAAGTATCTTGAGTTTGATCGTTCAATTCGATATAGAAAGCTCACACGTCGAGTTTACGCGGAGGTAGGTGAATTTGCATTCCCGAAAAAGTTGTTTGTCTACGGCTCCTTAAAATTTATGGATGTAGTTAAATTCGTATTTTATCCAAAAGCCCCCACCATACGAGCTAATTTTTGGCGTGTGAAACGTAGAATAATTCAGCTTTCTGCTTTAGTTAACTTTTCGTTGAACCGTTGTATTTTTTGGTCTTAATTTACTTCGAAATTTTTTCTTGCGACGTTTGCGTATTTGCCAGTTCTCGGCCACCCTGCTCGCTATCACAGCTTAGCGCTTGGTTTTTAATATAATTTCATCTGCTGCTGCCAGAATGAAAGAAATAAATGTTTTAAAAATAAAGTTCAATCTTATCTCTAAGTTTTGAGCTGACTCTTGTCTTGTCTATTATTTCTACAACACCTAAATCTTTCAAGACCTTTTCACTGCAAAATAAACCATCTAAATGCACGGGTCACACAATGCGGTTTTGCCAGAACCTGCACATAGGCAACTAGGCGCGTTAAAATCCTTCTTTCCTAAAGTAAAGCAAAGCCTCATAAAAATAATTTGGGATCGATATAACATAAATAGGTTTACAGAGTGATTTTATGACTGTGAAAATTAATTGAGCATTTTTTTTTACAGATAATTACGCACAAGCTTTTTAGTGGCCGAGAACTGGGCCAAGGTGGCCGAGAACTGGGCCCACAAATGGAGCTTTTATTTTTATTATTGCTCGGGCAAATTAATTTTTGATCGGTCGATAGCTTTACACCAAAAAGCTGAATAATGTAGCTAGCTCTGGGAGAAATTTCAAGTTCCTGCGGTTCTTCTGAGGTAAGAAATACAAGTTTACGTCAAAAGTGGCCGAGAACTGGGCATCATACTGTACTTTGCCCCGTAAGCTTTTTTCTCTGTCCTTCCGCCGAAGCAAAAAAACACAACTTGATTACACATTAACCCAAAAGTCGACCAAGTGTGCCTGCAACGATTTCGTGTCAAAACTAAAATGAAAACCATTGCGGTATGCGTCACCCGTAGCGGTTTTGTAGCAACCCCAAGCTATCCCCGTCTTTTTGGCCGCGCCAGGAGACTACGCTCTAGGACGACCAAAGGGTAAACTATAAATCGGCCACGCCCGATTAATTAGCTATGTTAAATTGTATGTTCTGTAAACTCGAAAATTTGTAACCTTTTTTTTTTCCGTAAATAACTGTATTTTCCTTTTTTTTGTGCTGTACATTTCTTTTTTTGCTGTAATTTTATGTAGTAAAACAATAAACAAACAAAATACAAAAAAAAAAAAAAAAAAATCTCCAGGCTTTGCAATAACGCATAATAGATTAGTCTCCTTCAGTTCTCGCAAACGCTGTTTCCTAACTTACTCCACAAGCAAACTAGGCATTTGACGTTGTTGATGTTGTCACAGTTTAAGTGAAATAAACGCCTATCTATAATAAACGCCTCATATCTATTTAACGCCCCCCTGTAGGACCCCTAAACGTCCCGGGCGTTTATTAGTTCATTTACGGTATGCAACAAGCCCCCATCTTTTAATTTTGAATGTCAGAAAGACCTTGAAAGGAGACTGGTCGGCTAAAATTTGCGAACACGGGCTAACACTGGCTAAGGTTCAACCAGGGATTTCAGGGAACAAGGGAACATCACATGGCCATCAAATAATTGGGAACGAGTGACAAAAGGAAAATAAAGCTGAGAACACGGGGACAAAAGCTTTGTTTCGGATATTTTAGGGAACAGGGATCACAAAAATTACAAATTAATTTAGTTTAGAGTAGTTTTCAATTGAGTGTCGTGAAACCAAAACCAAAGTAATTACTCTGGCCAATCACAAAGGACACAGACAATCCTGTGAACCAATCAAAACTCAAAGCAAATACATGTAGTTGGCACGAAGCGCGGGAAAACGTGCGCGAGAAAGTCACGATTGGTTTTGGTTTTACTCCTGATTGGCCGAGAAGGTGGCGCGAAATTTTTAAACCAATCACTAAGCGTAGTGAACGCAAAACCAAAGCAAACGCAAATTACTTTCGACACTCAAGTGAAAACCGCTCTAAAGGAGCTATTTCATGGTATTTTGAGTTATTTTCTTATTACTTTCAAATTCAAGGAAACCTCAAAATGCAGTTTTTCACTCTGATGATGATCATATTGATCGAAAACGTTAAGTCATATTTTAACAGCTTTTAACCATATTTTTTAACACTCAAAATAATAGTTTTCTAGCGTAGAAAAACACCAACGGAGAAATAAAACCCCGAAAATAAACAAGAATGGTTTTGACTGACGAAGATTAAGGCAGATTACAAACGGACAAACTGAAAAAAATTGCCAATTTTTTTCAAGATGCGTTTTTCGTGACGTAGCTCCTTTAACAAGAGAACAAGAGGGAAACATTTTATAGTGCGAAGTAGGATGGGAAAGAGTAAAACGAAAGAGCCGATGGACGGCGTCTGGGAGATAGATTGATAAATCCGGCGTTAGATCCACAGGGAGCCGATACAAGTGTTACGACTGTACGTTTGTACGTTCAGAATATAAAGAAATCATGCAATGTATTGTAATATCGAAAGGGTCTTATCATTGTGACTAGTTATGTTTAAAAGAAAGCTCAAAACAAACGTTAAACTACCTGTTTTATTTCGCCGTCTATGCGGCTCAAAATGGCGAATGTGAGGGATTTGGGTAGATTTACGTTTATTTTGGGCTTACATGTAGACAATGCTAGCAATATTTTACGATGATTAGACCCCTTCGATATTCTTATACATTTAATGTCTTTATCTTCGAACATACAAACAGTAGTCACACAGCTTGTAAGGGCCCCCTGTGATAGCTCGAGCAACAAACAGGTCAATAGACAAATGTGATGATAGGTGATAGTTAAATTGAGAAAAAATAAAAACAACGATGATGATCATGATAAGTTAAGGCTTTTAGATATGGGTTGTATGAAAATAACTAATATAAAGTAGGAAAAAGGAAAACCTTCAATTTTGATTCGCAATGCCCGATTCCCTCTATGGCGCGCGCCTGCTTGGAATCATGGTAGTTGTGTTCATCAAACCATGTGCGAGACTTCGCAACTACCATGATTCCCTGCAAGCCGCGCCATAGAGGGAATTGCGCATTCTTTCACCACTTCAGAAAAAATTCCAATAAATGGCTCGGAGGAGTTTTAGAATTTCCTCATGTTGATTGAGAGTATTGCCTGCTAAAGATTTGTACGCTCCGCAATTCTTGCGCAAGATTAAAATACAACACAAAAAATTACACATTTATTCCCATACAGCTGTTTATTAACACCAGCAACAGTCTACACTATAATTTTTCTGGTTCTCTTCAGCCTTGTATCTTTGTAACAGCCTTAGCCACTCAAGACCTTGTTAGGATCACCAAGGCTCTTTGCACAGGAAGCTTGGCACCAGGTCGGCGACACTTTCACGAAGTTCGCATGGCCAAAGTGGTAGACTGCGTTGTAATAAACATCTGCCCCAGCTTTGCAACGCTTCACCTTATCCGATACCAGGCCCTTGAGCCAGTTCCAGACGCTTGACAAGAACCGTTTTTTCGTGATGCTTCGCTCGCACTCTTTGTACATGTCGTTTTGAAAAGATGTGTCGCATTGGGCTTGAGTCCATCCGTATAGCTGGCCCTGTTGCGAAAAATGTAACTGGTAAGGTGATGATTGTAAAGGAGTAACGTCAGCTCGTTAGCCGAGCTAAAGCGTTTTTCATTTGAGTGTCGTGAAGCCAAAATAAAAGCAGTTATAGAGTGGTTTTCAATTTAAGTGTCGAAAGTAATTTGCGTTTGCTTTGGTTTTGCATAACTGAAGTGTCGAAAGTAATTCGCGTTTGCTTTGGTTTTGCATAACTGATTGGTTTAAAAAACTCGTCCCACTTTCTGGACCAATCAAAAGTTAACCAAAAACCAATCGTGACTCGCTCGTTTTCCTGCGCGTCGTGCCCGCTGGATCACTGGATTGTTTCCGTCTTTTGTGATTGGCCAGAGTAGTTTTGGTTTTACTACACTCAGTCGAAAAATACTGTAATGGCTTATAACCAAGAACACACAAACAGTACGATTAACGAAAAAAAAAAACAAAAAACAAAAAAGACAAAAACAAAGCAAAAACGACAAAATACGCGAAACCGGCGCCCAAAGCGTCTGTTTGGACGGCTTAGAAGGTTTCGCGTAGTTTTTGAACCAATCATATTGTGTAGTTATAGAGCAGTTTTCATTTGCAATTGAGTGTCGTTGAACCAAAAGCTTAGTTTATATCACTTTGGCCAATCACAAAGAACACAGACATTCCAGTGAACCAATCAAAACTCGAAGCAACACATGTAGCCGGTGCGAAGCGCGGAAAAACGTGCGCGAGCGAGACACGATTGGTTTCAGTTTTAGTTCTGATTGGCTGAGGTGGCATGAGATTTATAAACCAAACACTAAGCGTAGCAATGCAAAACCAAAGCATACGCAAATTACCCAAGCAATACCGAAGTACTTTTGACCCACAGTTGAAAACTGCTCTAATTGTAAGTTACAGTCGAGCTACGGTAAGAAATGGTGGTTCTCCCATATAATGAGCTTCGTACAATAAGCAGCCATTCAGCGACGCCATACGAAAGCCTGTAATGCTAAGGCTTAAATCGTAACCATATCTCATTGGAATGGACGGGAATGGGACTGAGCCGTGTGACGTCTGTTACTTCTAAAACAAAATTACTTTCAGATTAAAATAATAGAATAATAGTTCCAAAAACATTAAAGAAGAATTAAACGAGAATGGCTAATGACTAATGTTTTAAAGACGCGCCGCCCATCGTATAGCGCGTAATCTTCATCCCAGCCGCTATGTGGCTCGTCACGCAACGCTTGCGAGCCCAAACAACAGCTGCGATGGAGGCTAATAATGAGGTCGCTACTTTGAAATAAATTAACATCTTACACAGTAGACTTGCCTACAAGTCGAGCTCAGAGAGCGTGAAGAGAGCACACAGAGCCCGGAGCGCGAAAGCAAGTCTTCTACCACCAAACCGGAAACGAGAAGCGAACGACTTTTAGAAAGTCTACTTACACAGCTGTAGCAGATATCATGCTTGTTGCAGGCAGGGGTGAACATTGTTTTGTATGGAAACGGAGAGCCGCACGGGATGCTGCATCCATTGACGTGCGTGTGCACGGGACACGAGCTTGCGGTTGAGGTAGTCGTCCCTCCAACGTGCCAAGACATCATCAGCAATAGCAGCATACACAGAGTGGAAAGACGAGTCATGGCTGAAATGAACTACCTGAAGTATAAAAAATATGCCTTTTTAAAGTTATGAATGCAGGTTAATAATGACACTGAGCGCTGGACCCAAGGCTATGGTTGAAACAATATGTACCATATGAAAGTTAGGCCCAACAATACATTCATACCATACTGGTTGTTATGCTCTACAAGATGCATAATCAGGTTAATAAGTAAGTCCGTGGTTAAAACCCTTGTGTATGCCCATTCAAATGAAAGCAATTGAACAACACTTTCATGTAGTAATGTTTCCTTTTTTAATATTTTGCAAAATGTTATTTGGATTTTTTTGCACAAGATGCTTAATCAGGCTAACTTTTAAGTTTGTGGATCCCGAAACCTTTGTGTGTGACCATTCAAATGGAATCTGTATGAAAGCAATTGAACAGCACTTTCATGTAGTAATGTTTCCTTTTTAATATTTTGCAAAATGTGATTTGGATTTTTTTGCACAAGATGCTTAATCAGGTTAACTTTTAAGTTTGTGGATGAGACCCCTGTCTGTGACCATTCAAATGGAAGCAATTGAACAGTAATTTCATGTAGTAATGTTTCCTTTTTTAATATTTTGTAACTGAAATGTGATTTGTTTGTTTTTTTGCACAAGATGCTTAAACAGGCTCACTTTTAAGTTTGTGGAAAAAACCTTTGTGTGTGACCATTCAAATGGAAGCAATTGAACAGTTGTTCAATGTAATCATGTTTTCTTTTTTAATATTTTGCAAAACGTAATTTGGAATTTTCCCTTTAATTTTTGTTTTACAATTTTGGACACTCTTGGGCTAACTGACCATCAAGGGTACCATTGTAGATCTATGTTCGTCTTTGAAATCTCACATATGTATTATAATTCTCAGAAATAAACATTCTCCTCTCCAAAAAAAAAACTGAGAGACCTAAAGTTTGTACTTCGTTTACTCCTTATTTATTCCCTGGAATCCGCCTACAAACTATTTTGCATTGCACTGGAAAGTTCGCGATCACAACTCAGTGAAGACAGTGAAAATGAAGTCTTTTTTTTTTCAATGAATCCACTTGCACAAAACACAGTTCCTTTTTTCCCCTTTTTGTTGAACAGTCTTTCTTCATCTTTTTTGTTCCCGTTAGGCTAGCAGGTCATAGCTAGCGGCTTCTGTCCTTAAAAATTTATTGGATATTCCTGTGCTTTTGTTATGTTTTACTAATAAGGAAATGTTTTCACAAGAAGCAAGATTTGCTAGATTTGCTCCTCTACGTTACTCTTTTAAGTAATGAACACAAATAATCATTTTACTGACATTAAGCTCAAAGTAATTCGCACATGCGAAATATATAGCAGGATGCCAACATGCCACCACGTTAAAGAAAATGCGTTCTCTGAATTTGAAATCAGATGGAAATTACAACTAGATCTTTCTTACCTTTTTTCCTCTCTTCAGTTGTGTCTCGGTCGTATCACGGACCTACGTATACTCGTGAGAGGTAACCTGTACAGAATTGAAAACTGAACTGATGTGAAATAAAGCTGAGTCCTTTATAAAATAAGAGAAGGCCTTGGTGGGATAGACCCAGATGTTTTACTTATCGGGGCAACACCTTAAGTATTTAAACTGTAAACACATTTTGTTGAGTAAACTGAATGAAGAAACTGAAAGAGGGCGGCCATCTTTGAAAACTATAACCTCATAATGCGTCTTACAATTGTCTACTTGCATGGTATTAATTTAAAGTTAATTGTCTTTTCTTAGTTTTAAAATACAAAGAAATTAGATATCGGTGTTTATTATCCATTTTCACTCAGACAGTGTACTCAGTAGAGAACAAAAAACGTGCGAAATAAATGCAAACATGCATAATCAAAACATAACATCTGTATATATTGTAGTCCTTTTATTTCTACTGAACGCGCGCAACGCGAATTGCGAAACATGGTGAGGTTTTTAGAAAAAAAATACGTTAATTATATTTTGATTCGTCCGATCTGCTCGCCAAAATACAGCAAAAGTCGTAAAATATACAGAATTACTTCAAACACAACTGCCTAATAAAACAATATGATATAAGCGTGCTTACAATACACTAGCTCTAAGACGGGCACAGATTGGCCTGTCGGGAGAGAATTAGCAAATCAGACAGGGCGGCAAGTTTTGAGTAAGTAAAAAACTAAATCTGCACCGTCTGCGGTAAAACAAGACATTTTATTCACCGCCGGAACAGTTGCATTTTGTGTTGACAAGCTACATGGGAAAAATATTGAAGCACGTACGGCTTGTGAAAATTTGGCTTCAGTAAATTTTAGTCGGACTAACGATATCTTAGTTTAGTCCTTATTGCTCGATTTGTAACTTATATCACACTTGAGTGGGCACTTTTCGTGTTCAATTACAAATCCGCGAATCTCAATCTTGGTTTAATTTTCTCATTATCTGTTCGCTAATACGATCGCTCGCAGCTGCGTGTGGAAGTGAAAATTTAGTACACTCTTTTTATTTTATAAGAATATTGTTTTTCCGACCCAGGCTGAATATTCTTATTTTTCTGCTGATTTTAGACTGAAAATATTCTTATGAACATTCTTAGATAATACCCGTTAATATCGTTTGACATTTCCGTTTCAGTACGTAATGGGTATCAATTAATGTACTGTTCATCGAACTGTCATGAGCATCGAACATTTTGGCTAGTGCAGGTTTTTATCGTGTTATTGGATAGTAAAAGGTTTTGCCGTTTAGAGAGATAAACGATTTTATACTGTTCAGTTAATTAAAAAAATATCTTATTCTATTCTATTTACAAATTTTCAACACAAAATTATATTATTTTCAAAATCTCAGCCTCAGATTTATTCTTAAAATATTCTTAAAAATTCGCAAATTTCAGCTTTGATATTCTTATAAACTAGATTCTTATAAAATAAAAAGAGTGTATTCGTGGCTTCACATTTTAAAACTGGGGTTTCTAAGGCCTAGTTCAGACATCGTGCTCCTGCCGTGCCGAACTAAATTCAGGAATTAAGTTCGACAAAAGCACGGCAGAAGTACGGCGTCTGAATCAAACTTTTGAATTGAGTTCGGCAAAGCAATTTAGTTCGACACAGCATGTCTTGCCGCACGACTCTGGCACGGCAGCGGTTCAAACATCGTGCTTTTGCCGCACCAAACCAAATTCATAAATTATATTAATGTAATTTGGCGGGATTACGTTCCCGCGAGGAGTTACGAGGAGACCCGAGAAACCCGAGAATAATTCTCCATTACGGAGTATGCGCACAACCTCGTTCCCAGGGTCTTCTCCGTTTTTAGCCGCCATTTTGAAAACGGAGAAGACCCTGCAGTGACGATGTTTTATTAAACATCGTCACCAGTTGCATACTTTTCCAGTTGCATACTTACCCCGGTAAAAGTATGCAATTTGAATTATATTTTTGCCAGATGGAAAAAACCATGGCGGCCAGCCAAAGGAATACAATGAATATTTTTTTCTGCTAAAAAGCACGTCGAGGATGTTAATTCATTCAACGAAGTAGATGACACTAATGACAGGGAGCAGGGCGAAGAAGAAAGCAAGTTTTCGGAAACTAGTACGTCGGGCAAACAAACAAACATTCGCCGTACTCGCAAAAAGAAAAGTTTTTTTCTGTTGCTTTTCTTTGAGTTTTTGCTGCAATTTGGAAAACGGCGCCATAGATCACCGCTGACTAATTGTTACGTAGATTCAGTACGACTCTGGCACGACGTCTGAATCAGAGTCGTGCTTCTGCCGTGCTACAGTTCGGCACGGCAGAAGCACGATGTCTGAACTAGGCTTTATTGAGTACTATTTAATTCAAGCAATTAATTTATCCTTAGAAATCTTTAATTTGTCTTTATAGTCATGAGCGTACTGGTGCTTGACTTCCCAATTTTATCATGTCAGTCTGCGATAAAAATAAACAAATGTAAGCTTTGCAGACTACGCTTAAGAGGTTTATTCTGTAGTATGCAGTAGCTAGAAGTGTCTCTACCCCTCACCTCTGAATGGTTTTCTGATCGATTACCCCCAAGCATTTATTTGACGGAGAAAAGTCTTGCCCAATAAGACAATAACTCAGTGACCTTGGCCAAGCTTGATATTAGTGGAGTCCAACGTGATCTAACAATAAGTCCAATGTGTGCTGAAAAGCGAAACCAAATATTTTTTTTTTAGAAAATCATAGTCGCCCATGAACAAATTCCAGCAATATTAGTAATTCAATGGGTATCGACCACCAAAAGTCATAAACAAAGTCGTATTCTTAATGTGAGTTTTCTTAACTTGTCAGAGGCATAATTCATCACTGACTGTTCTCGTTTCCAAAACGAAAACTGTGATATTAGCGTGTGTGGTGTTTCTGTCTGGGTTCACATCTGACATCTCTAAACTGAATTTTCTTCCTGTAATAGGAAGAAAAGTGGATTTCTGCGCCGATCCACACACAGGCTTGCGTTTCGTGGGTTAATGCACATTGAAATCCCATATTTCAGCGTTATTTTTGGTA